>NW_027315779.1:20407100-20969600 GCF_026437365.1 Eucyclogobius newberryi | reverse complement strand
AGGAAAGGAAAGATAAGCATATACTGTGGATAGTGGGCGGCAGAGGCTAAACATCGCTCTTCCAATGTTTACGACGCCACCAATACGCCTGAGGTGATGCAAGCTCAGCAATAATATGTTTTATAAGCTCCAGCAGCAGGGGGAGGTGTTTTACGATCATGCATGTGCAGTATATGAGGAAGTGCATAACTTTATAAACTACAAGCTGAGGGAAATAAAATAGAGTAATAATTGTCATTGCTGCGGCATAGGCCAATATCAGGTTTGACAGGGCGAATAAGAGAGCGTAGTGTGGAGTAACAGGAATGGACAGGAAGCAAGCTGCTCTATATAATTTGTCGTTAGTTACACACAAATATATTTATGGTGGTGATGGTATTTACGTTTCAATCACTCTCAAGTACTATTTAATATTGAACCCACATGAATTTGTTTCAATTACGTTTGTTAGCTGTATCAACAAGGTGAATATAGCTTGAAGTAAAACATGTCAAGAAAGTTATGTCTTAGCGGAATCCATCTGGGCAGCTTCACTGACACAGGAATTGCCTCGATGGCCTTGGATCTCGAGAGAAAGTGGCAAAACTTTCCGACGTTGATAACTGAAGTTTGGGGAGCGAACCGTGCAGAAAAAAAGGCCAGTGTTAGACAGTAATACAGTAGAACAACTTTACTTTCACACTGGGTACTTTTTACTTTGACCACTCCACTACATTTCTACAGTGGACTGAAAAATAAATGCATGTCATGATAAGATATGCCTTTATTGTCCACACATGGGGCAATTTTGGTGTTACAACTCAGTAGATACAGGGGGAAAGGACAGATAACGCATAGGAAGTTTCTTATGAACAAAAACAAAAACTCTATCTACCTTAATAGGGAATGGAGGGAAGAAAATCAAAATAAAGAGAAAATAAAATAATAGTAATAATAATAAAAATAGAATATATCCTGCCTTATGTTTTTGAGTTCTACTACGGGCTTTGACTTGATAAATAAGATTCAGAGTCGCTACTGTCGGCCCAAAATCAGCACCACTCTTCATCATCTTTATTATATTTGACTCAAATAGTTCTCAAAATCTGTGTGAAATAATTTTGTTAGCGTTGTAAAATAGAACCACTGCTTTGTCAGAGGTCCACATTCAATTCTACTACTTTTTACCCATCTTCAACACCGCAAGACCAATCGTGGCTGCCTTCATAAACAGCAGCATTCTCCACATGAGAGAAATCCATCCTAATAAACCAGTGCGTCGCGCTCCTCTGACTCATCTCACTGCTGTGTTGATATTCATAATAAACACACTCCAGCCCTGGGAAAAGCAAATATCGGCGGCATACAGTGTCAGCACTTGTTAACTTATTTACCGTTACGGGGAGTATACAGCCCTCTATCCTGCAGCGTTTGAGGTCCAGTAAACCACCCTCCTCCAGGGCCCCACCATATTAATCATGGATTTTAATTTGCTCACAGCCCCGTGTTGCTCCTTTTCTGCTTAGGAGTCTCCCTAACCTGTTTGTGTACACGCCGTGTATTAATACAGCGCTGTGCTTTGGAGAGTTAGTGCCAGAGCTTGGCCGTGATTAAATTGGTCCTCATCAGCAGATAATCCATGTGGGGCAGCCAAAGTCATTAAAAGCTCTAATAATCTATCATTTCCTCCAGATAATCAAACAGAATAATAGAGTGCTGTTAAATGCCCGGGGCTGGCCGTGTATTAATAATTAGATACTGTACTGAGGCCATTTGCTCAGTCCCCTTCTCCATGTCAGAGGGACAAGCAAGCGCAAATTAATTGTAAAGGCTAAAAAAACTCTTAAGAGTTCTAAAATCAAAATGGAACATACTGGTACCTTTTTATCACAACCAGCTGAGGGTACATATTACATTAAACTAAACTTTTAAACAATGTAATGCAAAAAAAAAAAAAAAAAAAACGCTGTTAAATGTTCATGAGTTCAACGGCAGAGGTAAAGAAACTAAGAAAATATGGCAGGAGGTTCTGGTCCAGATGGACCGTAGCTCCTGCCTGAGGGGAGTGGCCCTAATAGACCGTGTCCAGGGTGAGAAGGGTGAGAAATGTCACTATTTGAGGAATAATGAGAACCAAAACAGCAGTTTTAGATTGTGCTACTTTTGCATCTGAAAGCATAATGAAAAGAAGGTGTTTGGACTAAACTGAACAATAGCTGAAGACTATACTCAAGTTTAGTATTTTGGTTGTTTTGGTTCCCGTCATTCCTCAAATACAGACACTTTCCCTAATCACTCCTCCTACTGGTCAGTCTTTGTCACGTTCTGAGTGTGAGCTCTCAGAAGAAGCAGCTGACTTTGCTCACATCAGAAAGGCAAAGATACATATGAAAATATGAAGTGTACATGAATCGTGATACAATCCAAATCGTGATCTGGCCCCATCAAATGGCTCTGATATAATGTTTTGGCATATAAGCCACACCTTCTGCAGACCACTTAGAAAACCTTCTGGCACATAAACACAATCAATGTCTAGTTTGTAATGTGGATAAAACATATGGCAGACAGTCAAAACATTATGTGTATCAGCCTCACTCTATTAATAATAGCATTACATGAATTAATGATGCCACTTGATGTTCCTATTTGAAGCTGCCATGCTGAGCTGGCACCACAGACACCTGAACACATCACGTACAGCTGTCTCTGTGCGAGGCGTTCAGGGTCTTCACAGGGCTGTGCATGTGTGAGGTAGATAACAGGGATCATCTGCCAGAGCTCTATTGTTGTCTCCATTGTGTGCCGACAGCAGGATTAGCCTATAGACCAGCGAAGTCACACTAACCCGTGTTGCCATGTAAGCAGCATGTAGATGTCGCCACGGCTCAGATGTGTCCACGGTATCACAAAGAATGGGCCTAATGTAAATCCTTGTTAAGTAAAACCGAAACAGGAAAGCCTTAAACATGACAAAGAAGACAGGTAAATAACTTCTTTTTTGTTTTAAATATCATCCAAAAATGGGAAAATCTCTAAACAGAAAATCCGACAGGGAAGAAACAGGGAGTGATGCAGAATCAGATTTCAAATACAAAGGCAGAAGATCAGATGTAAATGCAGAGCTTCAGTATCTCTCTTGCCTAGTCAACAATCTAGCACAGACTAAGAGCAGAGGGAGCATTTGTAGGTGACCCTGGGATGGTCAAGGAATGAGAGGCAGCAGTGGAGAGCAGGGAAATGAGAGAGGAAGCAAAAGATGGACAGGACCAGGCTGAAAAATAGAACTGGACGGAGGATAAACAAAAGGGCAAAAGGCAGAACTGTGTATAATCCAAACAAAGCCCATTGATGTTCTCAGCTCTCTCTGTGACAGGACTTCAGCAGAAAACAGCAGCAGAGGCACTGATGAGGGGGACACTGTTTTCACAGGCTGAACTGTACATGCCATAAGATATCAGACATCAGAACATAGATGTAAATACATGTAATAGAATAATAAAGGGAAATAAATTGAATTAATAACTGAAAGGATTATATCTACACTGAAAGTAGTGGTCCTGATCTAGTCAAGGTCTAGTCAGTTTTCATCCTGGTTCAGTTCCAATCTTGATGTGGTGAATGTGCACGTGTGAACACACCCTAAATATAAATCCAATGTGAATCCAATACAAATTTCATTCTGAAAGGATTTGAACTCAAAAATAAATACATAATAATAATAACATTTTAGCACCCACCACAAGGGCTCAGTAAAATAAGGAACAATAATGTTTTACAATGTGTACATTTTTAGGTAGTTGGAAACATACTCTTGTATTGTAAAGTTGCCATATTCCAGAGTAACAAAAACTGTCCTTTACCATCAAGTATAAAATATATATGCATAATATATTTGAAAATAGGAAATATTATTTTCTATTTTCAAATATAATCAACAGATTATGTTAAATTTAGCTATTTATAAAACCTACAGTATGCTTGATTAATTATTTGTCATGCACATGAGCACAATGCTGCAGAATGTTGCCAACTTGTGTATATTTCTCTTCTACACACAACAACAGCAATGCACACTTTAAAATGTGAAGAACTAGGGTTTTATCTGAAAAGAAGCTAATCCAATTTAAACTACAAATGCAATAGGACGGCTGCCAGAGTCTACCTAGGGAAAGGAAACTTGATAGAGAATGAGTGTAAAAGGGATTAGAACATTCATGCAGCTTTAAGATTGAGAGTGCATCTCCAGGACACACTGTGTTGGTGAATAAGTGAAGCATTACAGGCCATACATCTGAGCGGTGCAGGATTTAACTTTGTACAACTCAAACCTTATATAGAGAAGAGGAAATTTGCCTTAAGGGAAATGTAAGAATAGCTTTATATAACAAGCTCATATCACACAGAATACTTATCACCAGAAATAGATTACTTAATTATTCTCAAACATTTTACACAAGATACAACCTGTTAAAAAATGTGGGTAACACATTACTTTACACTGCACATTTTGTTTCTAACTCATTAAGTAAAATGTACCAGTATAACAAGCTTTAATAGCATGTGATTTGAATGTGATGCACTAAATTAACTAATAATAACGCTAAACTTACTTACATATGTGCATTACCCAGTACTTGATGAGTCAGGTGCAATGAATAAAGTGTGGAAAATATGAATGTAAAAAAAATTCCCAGTTTTGAATTATCAGGATCACAACAACATTATCAGGATAACGACAACATTATCAGTAAATCAAGATTAGCAAAAGGGTACATCCACCGTCCCTCTCATGACTAGTGATAATGTCATATATACGCATGGAGTATTTTGTCCTGTCCCTGTTTTTTGACAAGAGCTGCTCCTGTGTCAGATGTGTGAGTCTAAAAATTGTGATATGAAATGTGTTGTCTTTCACAGAGCTCCATTCTCACCAGTCACAGCCAGCATCCTGTGAGAGAGAGAGAGAGAGGCGGGGCGGCGGGGGGGCTGTCGTGGCTAAAGACCAGAGCCGAGCGCTGACAACCACAAAGATGAGATATCACGCCAAGAAAAATGAGGATCCTTCGCTCTGTCCGGAATACCAATGTAAGAAGAAATCACTAACCATTCAGAGACACGAATATGGTCAATAAATTAATTCACGAGACATCAAGAAAGATCAACTATAGTAATCATAGTAGTAATAATTAATGAGTTTATTTAAAACAGTTTATAGATAATGAGAAGCTTTTAAAATAATAAGTTGATTTTACATAGTGCTTTTCTGAGTAACTCAAAGACACTATTTAGAACATAAAACAATGACAAAAATAACCTTGTCAACACCTAACACAGCTCTTTATCAAAGTCATGAGAGTCATACAGTGGAGCAGTAGTGACTCAGTGATTTACAAACAGCAGCTCTCTTTCTCAGCCTGTGTAAAGTCCAGTGTGTCCTTGAGCGTGACTGCACAGCGGCTCCTTCAGTGCGGCGTGTTCAGCTCTCAGCTCCTAAAGGATGCTGCGGCCCAGGGCTCCCTGCAGGCTGAGCCTTATTAAATGGAAGTGTTATGGTTCAACCCGCTGGGCTACAAATATAGGCATCACCCCGGAACACTATGTATTGTCTAGAACTCATCACCCTGTCACTTCCTCTTAAGTACAGCTGCAGAGAATGATCCGGAGAGCGGCTGGTTCATGTGCACAACAACAAGGACACAAGCAGCAGGTTTCTACGTCTGTACGAACTAACATAGAGACTAACATAGAGACACTTGAGCTGTCAAAGCAACAGAGCACAACCCGTCTGTATAGAGCCTGTCATACCAAAAACAACAATTGGGTCAAATTTTGTTCAGTTCAGTGTTTTTCTTTTGATATAGACTGGTCATTATTAGCTTTATTCCAGACACTTACTTGGTCCATAAAATAAAAATAGAAGACAACACACAGACAAACCTTATACATCTTATACAGTAATGCAGAGCAGGATGAGGGCTCTTAACACTTAATGCAGTGAGGTTGTTGACCATATTGTAGAGTCCCAATCCACATCAAACTAGGACTAGAACAAATAATTTCTCTGTAAATGAAAATGCGTCAGTGTGTGTCAACAGCTGCAAAACAAATAGAATTACAACATAATTGTCAATATTTCTTGTTAGAGATTTGTGGCAGAGTGGAAAATGAGAATGAAATAGTGTTTTGTAACAGCAATACTAATCCAATATGGGAGAGCATGTGTCTGCACACTTCATACTGACGGTTTTCCTGAGCATAAAGTGACAGCGTGGCACACTGCAGAAAACAGAGTTACAGCAGCAGTCAGTGTGGATCACATCAGCCGAGCGATGCTCTGTTCCACTAGAATAGTAAAGTACAGTCAATTTTGGGAAAGCTTATTTTTCATCACAAAAAAGTTAAAAGCAATTTCCTAATCCTTCCCTTTCCCAGTATGATGGAGTACTCTGAGCATGAAACACCACTGACAAACTGTTTAAAACTGCAGAGCAAAGAACATACAATCATTTGCTTGGGTGGTATTCTGAAGGTTCTTAGTTTAGCCTGTGTATGTCAGTAGAGGCTAAACCAAATTAATTACTAACTAAAAGAAAACCAACATCGCCACCTGAGAGTTGTCCCAGGACCAGCTAAATGTAAGGCAGCAAAGAAGCATGATTCAAATGACAGCAGAAATAATTATTCATACTCACAAGTTAAACATGCTGCACACTTAAGTTGTAATAAATTAGGTTGAAAATAAATCACATTGCTGGGACCAACAGTTCACGAGTCCAACGTTCAATCAGAAGTTTGTTCCAGTGACAGTTCATTTCGATGTACATGAACAGTTCCACATGTATCTCGGGTAAACAAGAGGGAAAGGCGGCAGCAGTGTACTTCATCTCTATGGCTCAGAGCAACAAAAAACAGTACAAGTCACCTTTAAATGTACAGCAAGGTGACATATTGCATGACATAATGTATTGACATATTGTGCATGACATATTGTAGACCCTCTACAATATGTCATGCCACACACCTGTAACTGCAGCTGGACGCCAAACAGTCCAGGACCATGGCAGCAAGCAAGACATAAAAATATTCTATCATCGCTACAAACAATACTGCACTTTGCACATAAAACTGACTCTTAGACACTACCTGTGAGTGGTGAACAAGGGCGCGTTTATCAACTGACTGATGTAACCGCTAACCAACTATACTGCCACACTAGCAAAGTCATTTAGAATCACCAGTTTATCAACATGCGTGTCTAAAGTGAGAGCGTACCTATCTTCACTATATGCAAAAATATCAGATAAATACAGTATGTCTAAGTCCTTGATCAACACTCACAATAACCACACTGCTGCCACTTTCCTGTTATACAGCATTATGCCTGGAACTAATCAATTCAGAGACGCTTGAGTTTGTGCGGTGCTCATGAGTTTGTGCGATGATCATCATCATCATCATCTTCATCATCTTCAGCTGTAGTGGTGGTGGTGCCTCACGTCTCAGACCAGCTGTGCACTCGGCTGTCTCTCTGGTTTAGTGCACGGCAGAGGGCACAGAGGGCACCGCTGCACTCTTCATCACGCCGTGGAGGAGGAGGAGGAGGAGGAGGAGGAGGAGGAGGAGGAGGAGGAGGAGGAGGAGGAGGAGGAGGAAGGCTAAGGATTGGACACGAGATGAGGAAGCCAGGGTTGTTGTACACAAGCGAGTAGTGATGAGAACAGGGTGAAAGAACGGGTCAGAATAACATGTTCTATTATGCAATCATGAGGGGAAAACAATCGTGTTGGAGAAGCTATCGAGAGTTGGGTTTGTGGCATATCTTCCAATCCATAAATGTAACGATGTCAAATAAAGCCTGCAATTTGATAAATGGTTTAAAGTAAAGGTCATTAGTAATGAGCTGGTGCAGTTCATACCCACAAAAGTAGGATCCTTTATGGTGCCAGTTGTTAAAGTCTTAAATGTTCACTATGTGACTTTTCTGGAGTGTCTGTCACAGCAAAAATACAGTCGACATGTTCCCCGAGTGTACAAATGTCAGTGAACTGCAACAGAAAAACGAAAAGGTTCAGTTTTGTTCAAGTCAAGGTTTTTGGACATGTAGAGCAGGATGAGGGCTCTTAACACTTAATGCAGTGACTTTATGGTCCATATTGTTGTTATAGTCAGACTACAGTCACAATCTGTTCAAAACTAGGACAACAACAAATCATTTCCCTGTAAATACATCAGTGCGTGCCATCAGCTGCAAAACAACAGTCAAATAGGATTACACAACATATTTGTCAATATTTGTTGTTAGAGATCTGTGTCAGAGTGGAAAATCCCTATCTCTATAGACATGTAAGTGATGCACCAGAACAAGTTACAGAGCAGCTCTGTGGAGCGGCAACCCTATTCACACAGCATGTTTCAACAAGGCAGATTTTTAAGAACCCCCCCCCAAAGAAAAAAAAACTGTAATTGGATAAATGCATTATAGATGAGAATAATGCAGTGGAACATTCAGGGCAATGCAATAAAATATTTGTTGAGACAAGGAGGTGTCAGACCCTCCTCCAGGAAAGTACATAGTGCACCTTTTCAGAAAATGTTAACCAGAAGCTTGCAGTTTTATGTATGCCGTTTGTATTGTTGTATATAAAGTTCAGAACTTCTTTAACATTCTAACTTTCTTTTCTGTTTTTCTTTCAATGGAACAGCCTGTGGAACTCTCTTCCCGTGGACTCAAAACTGTAGACTGACCTGAACATCCTTTATAATGTATTTTGTATTGGGTTGTTTCAAAAGCCTCCTAAGGACAGGTGTTTGCTATAATACTTGAAACAATGCATCTGGTTTGTCCATATAAAATCATCTTTTTGCATTTTGTGTTGTGTTGGATTTTCATTAAATAGAAGTAGTAGTCTCTGTTTTTGTGATGGTAAAAATTTAAATCATGCATCAAAATGTTGGCTGTTTTTGTGAGTTGTGCGTTTACCCCCTCTCCTTCACTCCCCATGTCAGCCACATTGTCAAGACCTCATACTTCCACCTCCGCCGCATCGCCAAAATCCGACACTGCCTCACCCTCCCCGCTGCCGAATCCCTCATCCATGCCTTCATCTCCTCCCGCCTTGACTACTGCAACTCCCTCCTCACTGGCATCTCCTCCCATTCCCTCCACAGACTCCAAATGGTCCAAAACTCCGCTGCCCGCCTCCTCACCCACACCCGGTCCCGTGATCACATCACTCCCGTTCTCCGCTCTCTCCACTGGCTCCCCATCAAGCAGCGCATAAACTTTAAAATACTCCTCCTCACCTTCAAAGCTCTTCACCACCTTGCCCCCCCCTACCTGTCTGACCTCCTCATCCCCCACCGCCCCTCCCGAGCTCTCCGATCCTCCTCCTCTCTCACCCTGACTGCACCAACATCCCGACTCAAAACTTTTGGCGACAGAGCATTCTCCCGAACAGCACCCCGACTCTGGAACTCCCTCCCCCAACCTGTCCGCCACTCTCCCTCACTCACAACATTCAAATCCCGCCTAAAAACATACCTCTTCACCCAAGCCTATGACCTCCCCTACCCCTAGCCTCCTCTACCCCATTGCCTACACTTCTACCCCCTGTTACATCCCCATCTTTTTCTCTCTACTTCTTCTGTCTTGTTCATTTTATCTGTATATTAATGTGTTCTGTACGTGTTGTCCCCCCTGTCTGTAAATACCCCCCCCTTTTTTATTATGTTCAGCGTCTTTGGGTCACTGAAAAGCGCTATATAAATAAAAGTTATTATTATTATTATTACCATTTGAAAAGAAACACTGACTAATGGAGAAAGAGGTTATGTGTACAGTAGATTTTAACAGCTATTAAACCTCATTTGACCTCACTAAAATGATAGCGTGACCCTGCAACAGAGAAATACAGAGAGGCTCTGCTCCAAACTTTATGCTAATGAAACGTGTCAACGGGCAGTTAAACGGCTGAGGGGAAGCGGCATACATTTGCATATATTTGTAGCTCTTTATAATGGTCACTGTTCTGGAGGGTACAACTTGTATCACGCAGATAAATATTGGCACAGTGCAATGAAAAACATGCCTGTGAGAGTCTTTCATTTTAGCAGCTGCAATAACAGACCAAAATTACTTTCAGCCACCAAAGACATGGACAAGATAAACGTAATTGCCAAAACCCCGACTGCCTTCTCAAACGTTCTGAGTCAGAGTGAGACAAATGAATGTAATCCAGGCATAAACAATAGGACTCATTAGGGAGAATGAGCATGAAGCTAAAGTTTGGAAAACAACTAAATGAGTAGTTGTACCACCAGGAGCCAAAGCTATTGACTAGACACAAGGAGAAACAATAGAGTACAAGCAAGCTGAACTAATCTTAACCAACACAATTTACAAACACATTTGGGGGAAAAAGTGATTAGTGGCAAAGAATAATTGATTTTTGTGGAAACAATGGTATGAAGGGATTCTAAACCTATTTCACAATGATTAGAAGAACTAAAATGCTTTGAAAACATAATATAGATCGTGCACATTTCTTTGAAACCAACCAATGCCAACCAAAGTTAATGCCTAAAAACACTGGGTTAATTCTACATTACCTGTATTTTAAATCTGAGGTTTTCTATGGTAGAATTTTCCTTTTTACTGCCAAATGCAGAGGTTTTACCTGGTTTATGGTTGTCTACACCTTGGTTACTGTTCTTGATATCTACCTTACCATGCGGTTGTGTTCACATGCTGTAAGACTAGTAGTGTGGGGCAAGTTGCTCTGAAATGCAACATATTGTTGTACAATATTACAGTAGTAACCGAACCAAAAATTCAGTAACACTTTGACAACTGATTGCCTACTGTATTTTATAAATATAATTTTTGGACAGTTTGATTGTCATTATTATTTACATTTGTCAAAATTTAAAAAACATAAATGATCCAAAGAAAAAAGAGAGTTAAAGGAATTATGGAGGATTTTTTGGCGCCAAATCTTCGTCTCATTTCCTCGTGGCGTGGACAGCCGAGTAGTTCAATCACATGTCAATCATAGGTGCCTCATTCTGGCTCGTCAGCAGAGCAGCACGTTTCCCTGGCTGCACATGTGTGGTTGATATGCCGGTGTGTGTTTAGCGAGATCCTTCAGTGTACAGTCTGAGTATAAGACTGTGTTCGAGCTGGCTCAAAAGAGACGAAAATCTGCGGAGACGAGAGATGCGATGCGATCAGTCGTGCTGCCACACGTGTGTTTGTACGAGTGTGCACATGCGCACTTCTTAAAAAGACACTAACAGTTGCTGGAGTTCTCAAATTGGTGAAAAATCCTCTATTATTCCTCTGTAATTCCGTTGTTCTTTTAACAATGACAATAAATTCTTGAATTTTGCATCTCTTATCAGCAAAAATGTACTGTGAGTTAAAACAATAAAATGATAATTGCTACGAACAGTGGTGCCATTATTCAATTGCAATGACGTGATTGTGGTCAAATGAAAAATACTTTAAGCCATAAGATTATTATGGCAAGTTTCTGGACGCAGTTCCAAATTTAAGATGCAGTTCAAGATTTGTGGATTTTCTGCTGGGGTATTTCATTCAAAAACCCTGTCTCTAGGCTGTGCCTGCAATCCATCTGAAATGATAACATCACATTCTAGAAAGTTGTGAAGGCAAAAAAAGAAAAAGTATGATGTAATGGGGCAGACTTGCAGCCACAATAACCAGAAGATGACACAATCAGAGAGATAATCTTGTAGGAGCAGCATGTGGACATAAATCAAAGGAGGGGGGTATAACCGGGATGTCCTGTAGGGCTGTACGGGCCGGGGCACCTCCGTGATGGATGACTATCTCAGCACTGAGAATTCATCACTGCTCTAACACGGCCTCTGCATGCTCACATTTCATTAATATCATGAATTATGTGCCCCGAGAGAGAGCAGGTGGACCCCCCCACACACACCACCTCTGCGACACTCTGGGCCTGTCATGTTCCTGCCAAAAGAGCACAAAAAGCATGATGCCGTCAGGTCCTGCTGCCTTCCTCACTTTAATCCTCTTCAGTGAGGAGTGAGCTGAAGAGGATTAAAGTGAGGAAGGCAGCAGGACCTGATGGCATCAGCCCCAGGCTCCTTAAGTCCTGCGCAGATGAACTGTGTGGAGTTGTGGAGCATGTCTTCAACATGAGCCTGAAGCTGAGGGTGGTACCACAGGTCTGGAAGACCTCCTGTCTGGTACCTGTGCCTAAGACACCGCGCCCCAAAGACCTCAACAGCTTCAGGCCAGTGGCTCTCACGTCCCACCTGATGAAGACACTGGAGCGGCTGGTCCTGGACCACCTCCGCTCCACCGTGAGCTCAGCCATGGACCCGCTGCAGTTTGCATATCGGCCTGGCATCGGAGTGGAGGACGCCGTCATCTCCCTGCTGCACCGCTCTCTCTCTCACCTGGAAAAGCCTGGCAGCTCTGTGAGGATTCTGTTCTTCGATCTTTCCAGCGCCTTCAACACCATCCAGTCGCTGCTCCTGAGGGACAAGCTGGAGACGGCTGGTGTGGAGTATGACCTGGCAGAGTGGATCCTGGACTACCTCACAGACCGACCCCAGTTTGTGAGAGCCCGGAACTGTGTGTCTGACACTCGGACCTGCAGTGTGGGGGCGCCCCAGGGCACTGCCTCGCGCCCTTTCTCTTCACCCTTTACACTGCAGACTTCAGACATGACACGGACAGCTGTGTCCTGCAGAAGTTCTCTGATGACTCTGCCATCATCGGACTCATCACGGACGACGATGATGAGGAGTACAGGGGACTGGCGCAGGACTTTGTGGACTGGTGTCAGCGGAACCACCTCCTCATCAACGCGGGGAAGACCAAGGAGATGGTGGTGGATTTCCGCAGACGCCACCCCACTGCCCCCTCACCAGTGAACATCCAGGGACGGGACATTGAGAGAGTGGACTCATACAAGTACCTGGGTGTTCATCTGAACCACAAACTGGACTGGACTCATAACACAGACGCACTGTACAGGAAGAGCCAGAGTCGGCTCCTGAGGAGACTCAGGTCTTTTGGAGTGACAGGGCCACTCCTGAAGACCTTCTACGACTCTGTGGTGGCATCAGCCCTCCTGTAGGTGTGGCCTGCTGGAGCAGCAGCATCACAGAGAGGGAGAGGAAGAGGCTGGACAGAGTCATCAAGAAGTCCAGCTCAGTCCTGGGCTGTGCTCTGGACTCGGTGCAGGAGGTGGGGGACAAGAGGGTCCTGGCTAGATTCACATCTATGCTGGACCATGAGTGTCGCCCCCTGCAGGACACTCTGTCCGCTCTGGAGAGCAGCTTCAGTGAGAGACTGATCCACCCTCGCTGTGTGAAGGAGAGGTTTTGCAGGTCTTTCCTTCCTGCTGCTGTCAGACTTTATAACAAAAACTGTTAGTACTGAACACTCGCAATACTGACCTAACCTAATACTGATGTGCAATTCTGTCATATGTGCAATTACTGTGAAATTCATGTGCAATCTATGTGCTGTCGTGACACATATTCATGTGCAATTACTGTCGGGATCACATGCAATGGTATTTATTTATTTATTTATTTATTTGTCTATGGGAGTTTTTATTTATTTATAGATCTTCTACTGAAAGTGTTTTTCAGACTTCCTATAAGTGATCTGTTCTTCTGTATCTACCTCTGTATCTACCTGCGTTGCACCAATGAAATTTCCCCATGTGGGACAATAAAGGAATATCTTATCTTATCTTATTATAGAATCTGAGAGGGAGGAGATATCAAAGAATAGCAACATGAAGTGTGATGCCAGCAGACGTGTTTACACAAGTTATGGGCTCCACTTACTGCAACTGTAGGCATTTTTACAACAGTGATCAAAGTGGATGTTTGTGGTAATTGTACTGGACTAGAATTAGCATAAATCATGGTATAATAGATTTAGTAGTGAAGTAAGTAGAGTGTGCAAGAGAGGTGCAAGAGATTTGCATAGAACACAAAAGAGTTATGCCTTTCAGCAAGTAACACTTTGCTATTGCTATTGCTTCTTCTTGAAACTGAAAAACGTTTTTCTATGAAGGGCAGGATCCAGCCCACGGTCCTCATGTTGAAAATGCCAGTTTCATCTTTCAAATAATATTTCTCTCTGTTTAATTCTGGCATAGTCCTGGTTCTAAGCCGATTGGTATTAGTCTCATCATAGTTTAATCCTGGTTCAGAGCTGTTGAGCGATTTGAATATCCCTGATCTATAAGCTTTAATATCTTATGGTCCTAACTATATGTCCCACCACATTGCACAATTGTAACAAATATACAATGTAACAATTTGAAATGGTCACTACTGATGGAACCAGGCACCTTACGCCTCAGAGAACTGAAGCACCCATGAAGGCGTGTGTCTGGCCCAGTTTGTTTGTCCGTCAGAAACATAATGTTTGGTATTATGCAAATGAAACAGGACAAATTAGGAGTTATAGTACAGGGCATGAACCTAATGAATGTTTTATAGCATACTAGAATGAAGTCGAAGCGTATACAACTACATTTTGGAAAGGTAGATAAATAGCAGTAGGTTTTCAGGCATATTTTTACTAAAGGTTTATTACTGTATTTTTGGTACTTGAATGTACATTTTCTCTCCACCTCTTGATAGAAATATTGAAGTCAGCAGAAACACAGTAAGTAGGGCACACAAAAACCTAAAAAGATTTGTTACTGTCAGAAGTGTGAGCTGCACCAGGGGCCGTTCCATACAGACATCAAACTGCAGCGCTCAGACTTTTACAGTGATAAAGCTCAGTTATTGTAGCCTAAAAACCTGCGGTTGCCTCCAATTGAGTGTCGGACATACTGTGCTTCAAATATGTCCACTGTGGCAATACACTCAGGGCATTACTCTGTCAGATAGGATTTCCAGCCGTAATGGAAGAGGGCTATGCAGGATGTAGTTGTGAGGGCCATTCAGAGGAGTAAAAGGCTTTTATGTGAGAAGCGATGAGATGAAACTTTAATGACCCTCACAGGGACATGCCAACCACTGCAGAGGTACGGGAGGAAATAATATCAAAAGCTTAGCAATAGTAGCAAAAAGCACAACAGATAAAGTGGCATGTGTAAATGGAAGTGTTTACAACTGCAAACCAAACAAGAGTTGAAATGTAGTGATTTTCTTTGTCTTGTATCATATGCAGTGTTTTTGTTTAGCAATATTTTTTCCCAATTGAGATTAGAATCATGACTTAAACACACGCACAGCTTCAAATACAGTTTTTAACAGACACTCAACATGCAGTCCATCCTAGGCAAGGCAAGGCAAGTTTATTTGTAGAGCACATTTCATACACAAGGCAATTCAAAGTGCTTCACACAACAGGAAAACAATGCATTCAAATCACAAAGAAATGACAGAAATCACAAAACAGTTTAAGACATGAAAGAGAAGAGTGCAAAAAAAAAATCCTTTCAGTCCTTTCAAATCCTAGGGGCATTTACAGTGCTCCCTTTTGGGTTTGCAATTTGTTCAATGTGTTGGTATTGTATGCAAACAGGTTTATGGGGGAAACATTTCATCACAGCAATACAGTCCACCTTTTAGTTATAACAGGGCTCATATGATTTGTGAAAGGTGATGTTTAGGTGAGTGTGTATCTCAAAATCTGCAGCATTTATAAGGTATCCTGGCCTTCAGTGTTATTTTATTTTAAGAAGCCCAATTAAAAAAACTGTGTCGATAATCTGACTCGTGCGGTCCTAAATTAGTTTAGTTGAATGTTCAAATATAATTGACAGAAAAGAGGAAGTGAAGTGGGAGTGCTGGAAATGACCGGTACATTCTCATCTGCAGAAACAGGATCAATATGTAATGAGGCTTAATGGGCCAGAAAAGTGTCTTAATAGAAATCCTGGCAGCAGCCTCTCCGCGCAAACACAATGAAGCCTAATAAATCTCTTTCTGTGAGAGCTCTTTGCCCTGAGTGAAATCACTGCTGCTTTTATGACCCCTGTT
The DNA here is from genome assembly GCF_026437365.1 of Eucyclogobius newberryi. Taxonomy (NCBI): domain Eukaryota; kingdom Metazoa; phylum Chordata; class Actinopteri; order Gobiiformes; family Gobiidae; genus Eucyclogobius; species Eucyclogobius newberryi. The sequence continues at coordinate 20,953,604 of NW_027315779.1, read as the reverse complement.
TGTGTAAATATGTCGCCTGCAGTCTGTTTAGTCTTATTAGGCAATCCTCGCTCCATTCGGATGTGTCGTTTTCCTCTTGCTCAGAGGGAAATGTATATAGCAGTGTTCATAATGAAATCCTTTTTAGGAGTCATGCCTTTCGTTGGCGGTCCCCCTAGAGCCACGCTGGGCCCGCCTGAGTTGTTACTGTGTCCGTGTTTTTATTACAAAGCTGATAGACAATTTCTAGAGTGCTCATGAGAAAGTTCAGACGGGGGGCAGTCATCTTCTAAATCAGCTGTGACATGACAATTGTACAGCACAAATCACACCAAAATGTGCTGGAAAACGGTTAGTATGCTTTTACGCTTACCACAAACTGCCTGTGATAAATGCTGTTTTGCTTCTTGAATGATTTATCTAATTAAAGCAGGATCGAGTGCGTTATTACAACAGAGGGCTCCGTGAAACAGATGCAGTCTGGGGAGTTTTCAAGGAATACTCTCTGGTGAACACATCTGAATACTTTTATGATTATTGTACAAGCAGTAATTCAAGCTACAAATCAACAAGTGTGAATAAAAACCCTATTTAGAAGTAATCTGTGTTTGATGGGTAAAATTAAAATGCAAATGGTTACCGGGCTGTGTTTGGAAATGAGGTTCAGATGTTGAATTTAACAATCGGACCAAAAATAATCCAGATTAATCCATTATATAAAAAGGCAACCTCTTAAGTATCATCTTAAAAGTTTGTATTTAACAGTTCTTACAGTTTTGTTTTGTTTTCATTGGTGCATTTTCTGACAATGTTCATCAATCTGGAAAATCTTTTGTACACTTTGCAACACGACTCACTTAAGTCACAAAATATTTGAAAAAGTTTGACGGCTCTAACTTTCCAAACAAAGCTTAGAACACTGTGGTTAAAATATGAACACAGTGATCAGATTGATAAACGTATCTAACCATCGGACCAGAAAATGTTTCACTACTTTAAGGCTGCAATAAGTCAATCGAGTAATCATAACTATCTATTACCGGTACTTAAATAATCGTCAAATAATTCAGTAATCAAATAATCCTTCACTGGTCTATTCACAGGTTTCCAAAACATGTAATGAGCTGAGAAAACACTCTTTGTCTCCAGGATCCCCAAACGGCTTCACTTCAGCTTCATCTGGGTCAGATTTTGTAAAAAAAAAATGGATTCATCACGTGACTTTTGCGTTCAAAACAAGGAATCAATTCATCAAAAGAATAATGGCTAAACTACAACACTGTTAGATGTGTATTGTGAGAGTTAGAGTATCACATTGTATCTAAACCTAGTTCTCTCTAAGCCTGGATCAGCGTGTGCAGTATTTAGGTGGACAGACTGTAAGAGACACAAGAGTGTGTTACAATCGCAATTGATCATTATGTTTTGAGTACTGCAAAAAGTGTTTTGTAGTTTTGACATGAGAGTTAAGAGTTGAAAAACTATATGAGATGAGCTTGGCAAGTTTTGGAATTTGTGTCTAAGCTATTTAAAAAAAAATTATATTATTACTTGCGTTTCAATCATAAAACAGCTAAGATATTACCAGTCATGAGACATAAAAATCAGTAGCATTGTTAGTATTGGTAAGTACTTCAGCTTTAGTCAATGAACTCCCAATTACTCTTTCAATATTAACACTCACAAAAGCTTTTGAAGTGTTTTGTCACAATTCTGGGGTACATCGATGTGTAATTATGGCTTTGTAGTCAAAACAAATAGCTAAGCAAACAGTTTTGTCTTTCATTTATAATTCTGTTCTCAAGATGTTGCAATAGAGGCGATAATAATCCTCTAATTAAATACAAGAGCTTAACTAACAGATGCGACAGGGAGTGATGAAGCCATTATCAATGCAATCATTAAATGTGATATTTAGGATTCTTGTTTATGCCAGCCTGATTAGATGTTGCTTATTTTTGCAATTAGCCCCGAGTCACCTTACATTTTCTTCATCTGGCTCATCTCATTCCACTGCCCATGCCCCTCAGTCAAGTGCTGCCAATTTCTTTGAGAGGCAAACATGCTGAGAATGCTGCACAGGGCGCTTGGTGTTTTTAGAACAAATTATGTACAAGATTTATCACTCAAGAGAGACTTCTAAAAGAGAGGTCAAGAGAAGTTTTAACGATTGAAAATACAAGGTCAATAACACTACCTTTTCTGTAATCTACCCATTTCAAGGAGGTATAAATAACAAAATTAATAGCTATTCTCACAATTTGTCATTTGATGCCAGTAAAACAATGCAAAGACAATTCACCCTGGAGAGACAAAGAGACCACGAGAATGGACTGTTTAGCAAGCTTTATTCGCGAGTTATTTGGCGCTCAGACCCCGGCGGAAGACGTTGCAATCATGGGCACTCCATGATCTATTTGTATTAGATGTCTCCCCCCGGAGCCTGGAGACTGGTGGTGGTAGATGTTAAGAGGAGGTAGAGGATGAGGGGAATGCAGAGGAGCTGGGGAGGTGGTGGGTCGCAGTACGGTTTGAGCGGCCGAGCCATCTGCCCGAGGGCTTAAATGCGACCGCCTGGTGCTGATTGGAGCGGGGAGGAGTCACTGGGAGCGTTGATTGGGGATGAGGAGCGGGTGCGAGGGCCATGGTGCAGACGCCCCCTGACCTTTCACCCTCCTTCTTTGGCCAGGAAAAACTGCATAACCTCTTTGGGATAAGCGCAGAAACCTGGGAGAGTCCATGGTGAAGTGAGGGATCTAACTCTCACAGACGGACAGGCGGACGCCCGCTTGAGTGCGATGATGGCGCTGGGGAGAGGGGTCCTTCCATGGTGGCCTTGACGTAGATGGATGGAGTTAGGTCTTCCAGGCTGAATATACGCAGGTTTCATATTCTGTTTACCGTACTTGATGACATCTATCGTTACAGATCTTTATTTAATGATTTCTCTCTCCTAACGTTAATCAACATATAATGAACCAGATCATGCTAATACTAATACAAATCATGATTATTATCATGATAACAATGATAATAATAATAATATAATTATGAATAACAAGATCATCCTGTTGAACTTTAAATAGAATACTTTAAATGGGATGAGAATAAACAAATGCTGGAAAAAAACAAACATTACATACATATATTACTTACAAAACTAGTATTTCAAATTGATATAGCAAGATTCATTGACATACTTAAAGCAGTAAAAGTATTAATGGTATGGTGACATTTTGATAAGCGAAATGGAGAGCAGTAAGAAGAATAACCTTGTCGCCGTGACAGCGCTGCCCCCTCAGGCTTAGTCATTTTACAGACACTTACACTGTAGCGCACAGATGTGGTGTCAGGAAACGTTTGTGCTGAAAGAACAAGCCCCGTGTGAAAAGACAGGCCTTTTATCTCTCAATGGTAGAGAAGACTGGGTTGGTGACGTCATTTCCGGTGAGTGTGTCGCGTTTTCAGAGCTGTTCGTTCTTAGAGCCTTTTACCGATTAATCCACGAATTATACACACTATTTACGCATCATATACACGAAAGTGAACGTTTGATTTCTCCGCAAACAATCCGGAGCCTCAAGCCGCTCGCTTTTCAGTATTTCGTGGATTAAAAAGCCCTCCTCACTTTCTAGCTCCAGCCTGAACTAGCCTAGCGTAGCCTAGCCGCTAGCGTCATGGCTGGATCTACCTTTACCTGTTTGAGCTGTCATATGTCGAGTCAGAACCCTGGCTCCTTCTCTGACGATAGGTGCGTGAAGTGCAGTGTAGTGGTAGTTTTGGAGGCCAGGGTTACGGAGTTAGAAGCGCGGATCCGCTGTTTAGAGGAGCTTAAGTCCAGTTATAGTTCGGTTTTAGCGCGAGGGCTACCGGACCGCGCTGCAGGGCGTAGCATTAGCATTAGCAGTAGCAGTAAGGCCGAGCTCAGCCCCTCAGCGTCTCCCATGCAGCCGGGACTAGACCAGGAACAGAATAGGGACCATTTTGTGACAGTTCGGAGGGGACAAGGCGCTAAACGCCGAACCTCAGAGCGCCGTGAGCTTCACGTCTATAATAGGTTTTCTCCCCTCAGCGATCACACGCCCGCTGAACACACGAGAGAAACTCTTGTAATCGGGAGTTCTATTGTTAGAGACGTGAAGCTGCCAGCTGCTAGCGTTAGGTGTTACCCGGGGGCCAGAATGGGTGACATCGAAGGAAACCTTAGGATCTTAAAGCGGAGTAGGACCCGTTTCCGGCGAGTCGTGGTTCACGCAGGCGGTAACGACGCCCGGCGGAGACAATCAGAGGTGCTCAAAGTTCAAGTAGCCGCGGTGTGTGACCTAGCGAAGTCGATGTCGGACACTGTAATATTTTCTGGTCCCCTGCCCAATCGGATCAATGCTGAATTGTACAGCCGTCTCTCAGCATTCAACAACTGGTTATCCAGATGGTGCCCTCAAAACAACGTTGTCTTTATTGATAACTGGAGTGCGTTTTGGGGAAAGCCCGGGCTCATACGCAGGGATGGCATCCATCCGACTTCGGAGGGTACATCCCTATTAGTTCGGAATTTGACCGATAGTCTTAGTCGTGTTAAGTGACCATCTAGGGATGAGCCCCAGGTGCAGAGCAGCAGTTCAAGACGCTCCTCTGTCGCTGAACTCTCGCCCGTTCTGTTACCTGTGAAGTGTTCAGATTCAAGACAGATAGAGACTGTGTGTGTCCCTCGTGTCCCTCGTACGAATAATGCCAAAAAGTCACATCTCAGAAAAAATATTTCAGGCGTCAGACCAAATAACTTAAGGAAAATAACAATCACAAATACACAAATGAATAAACACGTAAAATGTGGACTGCTAAACATTAGAGCAATTTCCTCCAAATCGCTCTTAGTTAATGAATTAATTAGTGACTATAACATAGATCTTCTAGCTCTAACTGAAACGTGGCTTCAACAAGACGACTACGTCAGACTAAATGAGTCCACCCCACCCACCCATGTTAACTTTCAGACTGCCAGGAGCACAGGCCGAGGTGGTGGTGTGGCAGTGATCTCCCACTCAAGCCTACTCATGAGCCCTAAAACTAACAATGCATTTCACTCATTTGAAAGCCTTATGCTGTCGATCACATGTCTAAATATGAAAAACCAAAAAGGAGTTTTGTTCATAGTTATCTACCGACCTCCTGGTCCCTATTCAGAGTTTTTAACAGAGTTTTCTGACTTTATATCAAACTTAGTGTTAGCCTGGGATAAAATAGTTATAGTTGGAGACTTTAATATCCACGTGAACATGAGTGATGACGCTCTCAGTAATGCCTTCAGCGCCTTGTTAGACAGCATTGGTTTCACTCAGAATGTAAATAAACCGACTCACACTCACAAGAACACTCTGGATCTTGTCCTAACGTATGGAACAGAGATTAGTGACCTCATTGTCCTCCCTCAAAACCCTATATTGTCAGATCATTTCCTAATTACCTTTCAGTTTATTCTTAAAGATCATCCAGTCCCACAAAATAAAGTTATAATGAAAAGGACAATATCTGAAAAATCTATCTCAAAATTCAAAGAAATAATAGAGCCAATATTCAGTGACATGTCATGTGATCCTGCTGAGAACAGTTTTAGTCCCAGTTTAAGTGATCAATGTGTCGACTTGACCATGAATTCTCTGAAGTCTGCTCTTGACGTTGTAGCGCCGTTAAAACAGAAGGTCATTAGGCCAAAGCGCGCCTCCCCATGGTACAACCAAGAACTGCGTTCACATAAACAAAAAGTTAGAAAGTTAGAGGGATTATTTCGTCGCTCTCACACCGAAGAATCTCTAAAAGCATGGAAAAGTTGCCTGCTGTCCTATAAGCAGGCTCTGCATAAGGCCCAAACCAGATATTATTCAAATCTAATAGAAGTCAACAAAAGTAACACTAAATTCCTTTTCAGCACTGTAGCTAGGCTAACAAACTGTCACAGTGCAGTAGAGCCCTCAATCCCAGCTACACTTAGCTCTGATGATTTCCTCCTATTTTTTAACAATAAAATAAAAACAATCAGAGATAAATTAGATGAAATTACCCCGGCTATTAGCCCTGAACTAGCCCAAGCTGTAAATCTAACGTCCCATATAAATCCACCTGTAAACCTAGAAAGGTTCACAGCTGCTGATCAAGCAGAGATAACTTCAGCCATTATGTCCTCTAAAAGCTCATCTTGTGTCCTAGACCCCATTCCAAGCAGACTCCTCAAAGACATTCTTCCCCTAATTATAGACCCTATTCTTAATATAATAAATACTTCACTCCAAAGTGGCTATGTTCCACAGTCCTTCAAACATGCAGTCATTAAACCTCTTCTGAAAAAGCCTAATCTAGATCCCGACCTATTGGTAAACTACAGACCTATTTCAAATCTTCCCTTCGTCTCTAAAATCCTTGAAAAAGTTGTAGTAAAACAGCTTTGTCGCCACCTGCAGGACAATAACTTATTTGAAGTTTTCCAGTCAGGGTTCAGAGCCCACCACAGCACTGAAACTGCACTAGTTAAAGTCACAAATGATTTGTTATTAGCCGCTGACGATGGACTGGTCTCAATCCTGGTCCTGTTGGACCTCAGCGCAGCGTTTGACACCATCGACCACAACATTCTACTGCAGAGGTTAGAATGTGATGTAGGTGTTGGAGGAACAGCCCTCAGCTGGTTTAAATCCTATCTATCTGATAGGTTCCAATTTGTTAATGTAAACCAGAGCTCCTCACCAAGCTCTAAAGTAATTTACGGTGTGCCACAGGGTTCGGTACTCGGTCCAATTCTGTTTACTCTTTATATGCTACCATTAGGCAACATTATTAGAAAGCATGGCATTAACTTCCACTGCTATGCAGACGACACTCAGCTGTATTTATCAATGAAACCTGATCAGAGCGATCAAGTAGACAGACTTAGTACTTGTGTGAAGGAGATAAAAACCTGGATGACACTAAACTACCTGCTTCTTAACCCTGAAAAAACCGAGGTCATTGTGCTTGGCCCTAAGCATCTACGAGACGCTCTATCTGAGCAGATAGTCACACTGGACAATGTCAGTGTAGCCTCCAGTTCTACTGTAAGAAACCTTGGAGTCTTATTTGACCAGGAGCTCTCATTTAAAGCTCATATAAATCAAGCTTGTAAAACAGCCTATTTCCATTTGCGCAACATCGCCAAAATCAGAAGAATCCTGCCTAAAAGTGATGCTGAAAAACTTATCCATGCATTTGTAACGACTAGATTAGACTACTGTAACTCCCTGCTTGCAGCGTGTCCTAAAAGCTCCATAAAAAGCTTTCAACTGGTTCAAAATGCAGCAGCAAGATTACTAACAGGAACAAAAAGAAGAGAGCACATTACGCCAGTGCTGAAGTCTCTTCACTGGCTCCCCGTCGAGTCTAGAATCAAATTCAAAATTCTACTCTTGACCTACAAAGCCATAAATGACATGGCCCCATCCTACCTCAAAGATGCTATAGAACCATATCATCCAAACAGAGCTCTTCGCTCTCAGAATGCTGGCCTTCTGGTGGTGCCAAGAGTCTCTAAAAGTACTGTAGGAGGTAGAGCGTTTAGCTACCAAGCTCCTGTGTTATGGAATCAGCTCCCGACCCATGTTAAATATGCTGACACAGTCTCTTCATTTAAGTCCAGGCTTAAAACGTTCCTCTTCGAAATCGCTTATGGTCAGAGTAGTTAGGAACAGAAAGATAAACCCACAGCTTCAGCTACGCTGCCCTAGGAGTAACTATGCTGGGGAAAGTATGGCAGCTTGAGCACTATCCTCTTCTTCTTCTGACTACTTATGCTATCAAACAATATTTATTTTTTGATTCCACTTGCAAACTGTTCACCGCCTTCTTTTTCTTTCTCTCACTCCTGAGGACCTGTGGACCCAGATGCCCCTCCCCTGGTGAAGTGGTCCCTGCCCTGTGTGGACGGTCCCTCATCTGCCTGAAGAGTGGCTCCAGTTCGCCTCAGTCGGTCCCTCATCTGCCTGAAGAGTGGGTCCAGCTCGCCTCCGACGGTCCCTCGTCTGCCTGAAGAGTGGGTCCAGCTCGCCTCCGACGGTCCCTCTTCTGCCTGAAGAGTGGGTCCAGCTCGACTCAGACGGTCCCTCTTCTGCCTGAAGAGTGGGTCCAGCTCGACTCAGACGGTCCCTCATCTGCCTGAAGAGTGGGTCCAGTTCGCCTCAGTCGGTCCCTCATCTGCCTGAAGAGTGGGTCCAGTTCGCCTCAGTCGGTCCCTCATCTGCCTGAAGAGTGGGTCCAGCTCCAGTCTCCTTGTGTCCGTCTGTCCGTCTGTGAGAGTCGGATCTCTCCTTCACTGGAACTCCTCCAGGTTTCTACGCTTTTTTCCCAAAGAGGTTTTTTTGTAGTTTTTCCTGGCCGAGAAGGAGAGTCTAAGGACAGAGGACCCTGGGACATCGTCCCTCGCCACCACAGACATTGTTGATTCATTTCTCCCTGTGGCCCTCAGAGGCAACTGTTGTTGTGATTTTGGGCCTTACAAAAATAAATTGATTTGATTTGATTTGATGATTTGATTTGATTTGATTTGATGATTTGAAGAATACTTTGAAAATGTATTAGCTTACACAATACTGAATACCTCTATTAAAATGTGTTTTGTAATGTAGCATTATATTTATATTATACGGTCCAATCAGAGAACTGTATTCTGAATACTTAGTACTTTCAGATTAAGTTGTATGCAAAGTGTAATAAGTGCATCATGGGAATAAACAGATTTATGTTTGTAGCACCATCTGTTATGCATTTATTTTTCATTCATGCATGCACCATAAAAGTTTTCTTTTTTACTAACACAGTACAGTTCTAAGCCTTAATTGTATGATCAAGTACCATAAAGTATTCCTTAAATTTTAAGTAACTGTAACTAAATATGCACGATAATGATAATAATAATGATAAATACAGTTGCCAAAATTCTGTATTTTCCGTACATCCATTTACCGGCAGTTGCTCATAAACACTGATAGTATCAGATGAGGTATGAATTTGATACTATGTTTGATAAAATGACAATATGAATTGACTTTACCATGAACACCATAACTTTTTAAATGATGAATGTTCCTAACGCACTTAATCCACAGAAAAAGTGAGTAAATGTGAGAGTACAAGGGCAAATGATTAACTGCCACTAAAGTGCTTAAGATTACAAGTACTGCCACTACTTTGACTAATACAACTCTTACAACTTCTCACTACTACTACTGCAGCTGCTACTACAATACTGTCTGCGCTACTGAGGAGACTATAGCTTTGTGCTGCATTATTAAACATGTCTCAAACGCTTGCCATGTTGAGCATAAGGTGCAAATGATCAATTTGAAATACTTCTGCATGCTATTTATTTATGTACCCAGGAAAGTGCACGCACTCATTTCTCCAACTAAAAGCATCTCCTCATCTCATTCATAGTCATTGTGAGTCCTTTACAAAGAGACAAAGAGATCAGTCCAGCTTGATAATTTAGCACCAGACGCTTTTCTTGGCCGCCGTTTCATTGAGTTAATCAGTTTATGAGCGTTCAAAGACAGAGCTACAAATGTGCTCTTATCTGGAAGCGAAAGGGCCACGGCAAAGAGAGCGTCCACAAAGTGCTGGAGCAGACAGAAGGATGAGAGGATCGGAGGTCCTGAGGGAGACACTATCTTTAAAACTCATCTCACGTCAGGCCTGTCCCACTGATGTCAAAATGAGACTACACTTGCAGGTCCTTATCATTTAACAGACAGGGGTAACGGATAAAGCTCATTTTAAAAGTCAAAGTACACGCAGTTGATCTGAGCACAAAGTAAAATGGCACAAAAATGGACAGTCCCAATTTTAATCTGTACAATGAATCACTTTTTAGTTGAGAATACAATACTGTCTCTCAAAATAAAGTAGCTGTTCTAATATGAAAATCCTACAACATAAATTGCAAAATAAGACTAGGGCTGTGCGATATGGTGATACAAATCGAATCTAATCAAATCTCTGTGACAATCTATTGCTATTTTAGTAAAATCGTCATATTGTGATTCTCTCTCTCATTCGCCATTTAATGCAGCTGTCGACTCCTTTTATCTGACGTCATGTAAGCACCTGTGTGTGTTTGTCTGGAGTGTAATTAGGAGCTGTTGCCATTCTACACATGCAGACAGTGAGGCTCAGGCCCATCCATCAGGCTGGAGGGAAGTGACAGGCATCTGTTAAACAACACACAATTCAATCAACTAGAACAGCAACACCTCGGTTTAAAAAAAGAGCAGTTTCCTAAGCAGCTTTTAGGAAATGTAAAGAAGTAACATAAAATACAATAATAGGGAACAGACTAAAACCATTGTGTACGTGAGCAAAACTCATCCATTACAGTATTCTAAAACTGGTATTTGTGTATGATTATATATATATATATATATATATATATATATATATATATATATATTCAAGTACCGGAAACTATTTATTTGTAAATTGTAAGTACTTAAAGTTATACCGTGTAACTTTTCACCAAAATATGTGGGTTATATCACGCCTCAGACGCGTCCCTGCTGCAAAACCGATCTTGTAAAATAATACATCACACATCGGATTCTGGATTCTCTTCTTGCACCTTTGTAAATTGCACAGGTAAATTTGTCTTTGTTTATGTTTTTGCCTTTGGTACATGCTGTTAGTAGTCAGTAATACATAGTTATTAGTCGGTTTACCGTGGCCAAGTTTATGCCTTGTAAATGATTGGGGTGTATAATACTGGAAATTACTTCGAGCAATACAGAGCGACAGGGTAAACATTGATGAAAGTAATAAGAAATAAGACTTTGGATTATTCAAAATGTTTTATTCAGAAGAGTCAAAGAGACCTGTGTACTGTCCAATCGGGTCTGGATAAGTTAGCGCTATTCTTCAAACACAGCAGCTTGGAATGTCTGAAAGCTGTATGCCGGTTTTCATGCTGTTCTTCTCCAGGCCCTGGGTCATCATCAACTGCAAAGATGTTGTTCCACACAGCAGAACTGCATCTGGGATGTAGCCGTGGGATGTGTGGCCCTCTCCTGGGGCCGTCTCAGGAGTTCACACCACCGCTGCACCTCTCCCCTCTCCCCTACCTCTCCCTCTATCTGGAGGTGACTCTTCTGATGATGACTGTAAATAGAAACAACATAACATAAACACAAATAAAAATGAAAACTCACAAACAAATTACTGACTGGATAACATCTAACTTTATAACCGTTTAGAAGCTAAACTAGTGAGTCATTTTTGTAATAAAATGTAAATATATGATTATGTTTCTGTGATGTATATCATCTGCATAATAGTGATATGACAATATTTGTATATTATCTGCATCATTAGTCTAAGAGAAAAACAGCATGTGTGACAAACTGCATTTGTGAAAGTGTTGTAAAGATGGTGCAAAGGAATGTTTACTCCAGGGAGGGGTGTAGCACCCCAGGGGAGTTAGGTAAACATTACCCATGCTTTATCTCTAAGGAAGAAAGACAGTTGTAAAAACAAGTGAGTGAGTAACCAATGAGAATGTGACCCGCCTATTCCATAATTTGTAATAAAACCAACCTGCAAGAGAAAAAGGGTCGCCAGGCTATTTACGCCAGCCTGGAGACCCAGCCCGAGGTTTTTCCCTTGCAAGCTACACAAAGAGTCTGACGTTTCTGTATCGTTTCATATTCTAAGTTGAATTGTGTTCTCTGTATGTTAAGGAATAGTATTGGTTTATGTCTAATTTTTTGACAATTTTGTGCAATACAAAGACTAATTTTGGCTATGAATGCTATTGCCCACTATCATTCATACTCATGTAATTATATGCTAATTAGGCATTTTTTCCTGACAATATGTACAAGAAACTGCAAATAATGAACTACAATACAAATATCTACTAGCTACAGTGACAAGACAAACTAAATGGATAAATGCTACATAAAAATGTTGAAGATAAATAATAAAAAAGATGATTGTACCTGATAATCAGCCATTGTATTTTCTTGACACGATTTGTTTTTGTAAATCTCCCTTTTCTTTTCTTTTCTTGTGAACCTCCACCAGTTGCCACATGTTGACAAAAGTATTAGAACAATGATTGAAACACACACACGACGCAGCGTTAGCAAATTGACATTTTGATCCAGTGCAGTGAAACTTGTAGACTCTAGAGACGCAAGACCAGGAATCTTAAGCGGTATCAATCTAAATATGAGAACACACTATACTTCCACAATACTTTTCCATCAGATCTATTACAGTCTGCACCTTTATTTTATCTGCACCTTCCTTTAACACTATAGACCAGTGTGTGAATGTGACCACACAGGCATTTAGACAAGATACAAGGATGGCCCGGAGGTACAAAGAATGATCTGAATAATATACTTCTGATTCTCAGGCAGTTAACACATGCCGAATATTAAAGGGCATCTGTATTCCTCTGTGTCCATGGTACTCAGTGTTGCAAGATGCTACACAACCCGTAAAAGTCATAGACAAATACAATTGAGATGATGAAAGCCGCATTGATCAAACTTCTGTGGCTTCTTTGTGCAGCCAGTTAATGCACAACCTTCTAAGCATATTAACTTCTCCGCCTCTATAAATGCAAAACAAAGAAATAATACAATAATAATAATAATACTACAATAAAAATAGAATGTACTGTGTCAAGTGTCATCAGGTTATATTTTAGTTAGGTGTTACAGGAATCTTGGAGGTGAAATATTTTTTAACGTATTTAGAAAGAGTATATTGTATAATGAACGATACTGGGGCTGAAGGGGAAAAGGCCACTTGAAATGTCCATTGTTTGATCCTAGAGCCATGTAATAAATCACATTTTGCAATTATTACACCCAGCAATTACAAAAAATGACATACAGTTTTAAAAAAGCAGCATTTTTGCCACCAAGCAGATACAAACACATGGTAAATTATTTGGATGCTCAGATGCAATGCTGATGCAGTTCTGTTTTGTGTTTTTAAGGCAATACAAATTTGGTACAGCACCTTTAATAATGTATAAGAATTTGTCCGATAAAGCGCTTTTCCAGACGTTGCTTTACAATTGTATGCTTTTATTCATTCACGCCATACTTTGGTATTTGCTGTAAACAGCTGAGTTTCTGGATGACAACAGCCACAGAGGCCCCCACACACAGCGCCCTATCAATACGTGAGCATTAAAAGCAAATCAATGTTTGCGACAAGGACTAATCCCCGAGGCCTTTTGCCGTGGCAGTGTTTAACATCAGCCTGCCAACAGTAAAAACAGATTAGTTACACCTGTTATGCACTCCTTTTCTAATACACATGCTCTTTGACCTCAAACGGTCTCTGCATACCCTCGACCACACCTCCCCTGACCCACATTTTTTGTCTTAGAGAAATCCACTTCTAGAGGCAGTATATAACTAACTGGATTTACAATGTTTCTTGGCTGTAGTTGGCCTGCTCACAGCCCTGCAGCAGTATAACCCTGATTTCTCTCTCTGGTCGGGAACAGAGAGCTGGATTGACCTGCAGATTGGAGCCATCCCTCTCCCAATCCCCTCCATTAGATGTGTGCCTGCAGGCCTGGCTCATCAAAGCAGAGCTGGATCTCATCTGGCATTGGCCTGACACCTCATAGATTACAGCGCTCTCTATCTCCACTCCGCCTGTCCGTTAAGCCCATTTCTCTTCTTCAATTACTTTTCTCTGGTTAAGTGTCAATAAACTTGCCAAGCACACACGATATCTCGCACAACATATCGGAATCAAAAGGGTCAGTGATAAGTTAAGAAAAATGTATCTGAAACACATTATGATATATTTGAAGTGAAAGAGTAACTGTACAAAGTGTGGTTTGCAGTGAAACAAGGTTCTGAGTGTTTTTTCTTTTTTTCATTATTTCATGCGTACATCAATACGCTGTATAGACGCACCTGTAGAGTAAAAGATCAGGTTTTCTTCAAGGATCCATTGGAATTGTGGATCGCAAAAACAAAGAAAACCGTCCGAGGTACTCCGATACAACAAATACTGTATAATAAGACCCTTGTGCGCTCTTCATCAGGTCAAGCCCTATAAGTCCGGAACATGAAATATTGGCAAAGCTTATTGCTCATGAAAAGCATGAAAGCATGAAAAAATGAATTAAATTGCCTCAAAAACATAAATGTAGGACAACAATACCAATGCCAGATAGGATTTTATTTGTTGCATATTTTGAATGCTAATACATGGTACATAGACTTTAATGCAATTACCTGTGTGTAAGTGCAATACTCCACATTTTGCAATCTTTAAAGGTTGAATGGACGATTTTTTTGGCCCAAATTTGTGTCTTATTTCCTCGTGGCGTGGACTGCCGATTAGTCCTGTCACGTATCAATCATAAAACGCACCTACCGCTCACCTGCAGTCGCGTGTGGTTCGTCCCCCGAGAGCAGCACGGTTCCGCGTGTCTAAGCGCATTGATCTATCATAATATAGTTCTCTCAGTGTACGGGACAAAATTAGGACGGAGAAAGACAGTTCGAGCTGTCTCAGAAGAAGACGGAAATCTACGGGAGATGAGAGATGCGATGTGATCCGTTGCGCTAATAAACAAACGCACGTGTGTGTTGTATCAGTCCGCACGGGGGAGGGCGCATGGGCACTTCCGCCTGCGTTCTCAAATCGCCGAAAAATCGTCAATCAAATAGCAGAATATTCTATGACCAACATAGAAGATTTAAAGAAAATGTTCTTGTAGAGTAAAGCCAGAGAATGTGTCTGGGTTTATGATATAAAAGCTTATATAATCCAAATGGGTATTCGGTACTCTCGAAAGTAATTTCACACAAAAAACATAATATTTCCCCAAAGAGCCATTGTGCCGGCTTCAGTCTAATAAAACATGTAGTACCACTTTATCAATAGGGGGGTGAGGGAGGAGCAGAGGTAAAATGGATTAGTGTGGACAGGCCATCAGGGCAATAGATAAGTCTCACAGAAGTGCTTAAAAGCCCTGAGAAACGCTTTGTTGTGCTATCGAAGAGGAAAGGGAGGGGGGCTATTGAATGTGATGGGCTGTGGCAGAAAATCACTGGTCACTGAGCCACTAAAGCAAGCCCCCAGATAATAGTATACAATAGAAAGCAAAAGCCGCTCTATAAAATCTGAATTGGACAAATTTTGTTCTCCCATCTCCGCTTTTGCTGCGCTTGTCTGCAGGTAAGGTACAAACAGCAGTGGAGGAAATGAGCCACTCGGAGGAGATATTGAAATGTAGTGCTGCAGCTATTTAGGCAATAAATAAGCACACTCCAGAGGGTGAAGACTGTTTTCAAAAGCCCACTACACTACAAATGACCAAACAACAGGTCTGGAGTCCAGTGTATCACTTTATCAGAAAAAACAAATCATCCTTTAGAATCCAACCAAATCATGACTTTCCTGCATAGTTAGTATTTCAGAAACTTGACACTGCCCACTCCTGACTTGCTCTTAAAATATTGCCATGGCGATTTACACACATGTGGTAGGGTAGAAATATGTGTTCGTTGGTGTGTGAGGTGAGAGTGGTACTCTGGTCTCAGACTTTTACTCTGATGAACAAAAAAAAAGTATTAGACTGTCATTAATGAATCAAATACAATCAATACATATGTACATATTCAGTACGATCACAATAAAATACACACGTATGGCTCAATACGCACATACTGTATCATTCATCCAGTGTGATATTTGTGCCATACTTTGGCAGACGCAAAAAGAAAACTGCTCCATAAAGGTCTTACTCTGAACATTTTTATGTTTTTGTGAAGCCAAAAACTTCACAGAAGTCACTTTACCTGCCATGACATACTTGTCCATATGCTGCACTGTACATAATCAAAGTCAGAACTTATTGTACATTAAATTATATACAATTAAGTCACTTAACCTGTAATTTATTCTGTCCATGACCTGCACTGTACACAGACCAAAGTCATAGACACTTGACTATTATGTACTGTAAACTATTATGTGTTGTAAATATAAGGCTACAACCTTATATTTGTTTCTCTACCTGCACAGCCTGTATTCGATTTGCATCACAACACTGCAATGAAAAGGCTCTCTTATCTTATTATTACTTCCTTATAAAACACAGTCATAAGATTCACAGCATATCACTCATCTAAATGTATAATTGAGATTAAAAAATGCATCAGTTTTAAATAATTCAACCAGTAATCTCATTTTGCAATGTCTATTTCACTGTTTAACATTGTTCCAATACATACCGTAGCCTTTATGTTTGTATAACTTAAAACAATAGGTGCATTCCTATTACAACTGCTATTGGTCTATAACAGACTGTAACTTGGGGGCGATGATGAACTTGGCACAGGAGATGTGCTTAACAAGCATGACGAGCTTGCTTGGACCATCCAAGCACATGCTATCATCAACAAATACTGTCAAAACTACCCTCAATATTGAGATAAACAGAACCCATAAGCCCCTCTTCACAATGTAAAACCTCTGAGTTGAATGTGAAGCTGTGCAGCGCTCACCTCCCACACGGCGGTCTCAGATGACTCAGTCTAATGAAGCTGATTAAGTGGCAGCCCCTGTGCTCGGCGCTGATCCTCTGCTCTGAACTGGGTGGGAGTGGGAGCGTGCAGTGACAGCAGGTGAGGCCTAGAGAGACTCCAGGTGGAACGGCAGCACCCATGGGGGCTCACCAGCTGCCTCACCCATCTGCATCTTCTTACATTGGGGTGTGGCCACTGTATTACCTGTGACACACAACAGAAGGAGGGACTTAACAGCAGTTCAATTATATTTGCAGTCAACTTTAACACTGAGCTTCTACTGTTTAGAAGATATAGGCCTAATTTAATCTGTTATTATTATTATTTATTCATTTATACAGGGGGGCGAACTCAATGAAATACTTTTTTTTTCATGAGTACCCTGTCAAGTACAAAACACATTAAATAAACAGTAACATAGAATATTTAGCTAAAATGTCAAAAAAAATCAATAAGTTGTTTTATAAACACACACTTACAGTATGGAGCAAGAGCACTGGTATTGTGTGCTTTGAATTCCTCGGAAGGGAAGACAGGATCTAATTTAAATGTCTCTGTGCTTTGTTCCAGTGACAGGGCAAAACAAAGGTAAAGGCAAAGTTGCTGAACGCCTTTTTTCCTGATTTGGTGTTGACATGGTGCGACTGTAATATAAAGCTGTCCTGGGATGTCATTTGACATACTAATGAGAGCCTTATAAACAAAGGCAATGCATCCAATGATTCATACTTTGGAGTATAATTCACAGAGGGGGGTTCTGTATCCATCTCCTGTATAGTTGTAGAAAAAGATTGTGTGTGTGTGTGTGTGTGTCAAAATTACCAAAAACTATTGAAGAAACTTAAAAATTACCTGAGAATGAAAAGTACAAGTTGTCATGTCCAGGGTGACAAGGGTCAGCTATCCAGATACCAAGGAATCCAGTCTTACACTGTTGGAAAAAACGTTTTTGCTCATTCTATCGTAAATTGCTTATTTTTGTAAAACTTTTGGAAACGGAGTACTTGAGGGAAACTAGACCAATCAACCAACACATGATTGAACACCCATTGCCCGAATAAAGGAATACAGAAAGAAAATAATAATTCAATATTGGTCATATTTAATGCTTTTTGGGCTTATTATTTAAATGTATAGTAACCCGAACAGGGTTGCACTGTGGCACTGTGAAAATAATTTTACTTTCCAACTGTAGCATGTCTCTAAATCTTAAAAAAGATATTCTCAATTGAATGAGAGCTGAACTCTTAACAGGTAGAACGCATCACAAATATATTTTTTCAATATATAATTGAATTTGAATCATTTCATTTGGTAAAAAAGCTGAAAAATGGTGTGATAAGGATTTAACCATTTTTACAGAATTGCTCGTCGATTCCGTGAGTATAAAAGCATTGACGAAGTAAGATGCTTTGGCTTTACGAATAGTAGAAACATATTCATTGCCTTTGCAACAAAACTGCTGCCAATCTGCTGCTGATTTGGTTGTCTTGGCGTATGCCTCGGTATTGTGAATAATTAGGATGCTAGGAATGGCTTAGGTAATGAAGAATCACACTATTCTGATACACAATGGACCAAAAAAATACTAAATTACTCACAGTAGTAAACACACGACGATGTTTTCACTCCACAGGTAAGCTGAACTAAACAAGCAGCAAAGGTCTATAGGCTCTGCATTTTTCTCTCTTACTAAATATTTTAAAATAAGCTACAGAAGAAGTAAAAGATTAACTGTAAACATTGAACACTTTAAACTCTATTGCAAAGTTTAATGAAGCGGTTTGGACTATTTCCTGGAGGTCTTTGTTCGAGAAAGGGGAGCAGGATTACAATGATTACCACCTCTAACTCTCTAAGTGTGAGGCAGAAAACTGTTTAAAAAGAGTGCTACAGGCAAAATGAGAGCAGAGGTTCATGGGACATTGAGACGCTCATTTAAACATAATAATAATACTCATAATACTAAACATTTAAATGTTGCATCTCCTGTTCAAACAACACAGACAATGTTTTGTCAAGGAAATGTATCTCTCTGGAATATTAAAACTGGAATATTAAAATGCCCTCTAGCAATAAATCTCACTATGATCCAAAAGAGAGAAGACACATTGTGAGTTTGAAACATATGGATTTCCTGCAAGATCCATAACTGTTCACTCATCTTTCAAATTAAAATGGTATGAACATGGTTAGTTCAATTATAGTCCCGTGTGAATTATCTTTTTATTACTTAGAATTCCTAACAATGACCATGTGTCTTTCACGTGTTAATAATAATGGATGTCCTTTAAACAAACATGTCAGCAAGCTAAATACAACCGATAGAATACGATATTTGACATGGCGTTCCTATTGCGTTTGTGTTTGCAGAAATATTGCATCAGACAATTGGACTGGCTGGGCTCCATAATCCAATCTAATGAGCTGTGTCTGGTGCCACTGATGCGCAGTAGAAAGGCAATGCTCAGGGAGAAAACTGAGTGAACAAGGCGCCTAGGCAGCACACAGTTAGTCCTTATTACTGTCACACAGCTAACGCAAGGAGTGGAGATGAGAGACTCGATGGTGATTCACCTTTAATAGCATCTTTAATCAATGATAATATGACGGTTCTGTAATTAGAGATACATACACACTACATGACACACATGCATAATTCCTTTATATATTCTATTTCTAACTGTTAGTCCAACTAGAGCCTGAAGCAGAATACACTGTGAGAAATGGTTTATTTGCTGTAGGGCACGGACAAATACTTAGAAGTACAAGTTTTCACTGACTGGTATGTATGTGTCAAGTTTATTTTCAGCACTGCATTTTTTCTATCAATGAGGGATTAAATCTGACAGCAAAGTTTATTTTATATGCATGTTGAAATCATATTTATGTATATGTCAGTTACAAAAAATCTAGAGTTATTTTAGAACCGGAGAGCGTTGACTCTAATAATAAGGGCAGTGGGTTACATTTTTCTGCCTTACAGCATAATTGCCTCAAGTCATTTTTCAGGACTTTTGGGAAAAAGGAACCCTTTTTGTTTCTACTGTTATGGTGAGTTATTTTGGAATTCTCAACAAGTATGTATAGTTAAAAACTTACAGCCATGTTGTATAACCTTAGGCAGTTTTACACTTGAGTTCTAATGTTTGTTATTGGAGACCAGAATCAGAAAAAAGTTTATTGTCATTGAACACAGTTCTCAAACATAGGAACTTGTCTTGGCGTTAAGGTGCAACATAAAACAAAGAACAATAAAATAAGATTTATAGCAACGTCAATAGAATCAAATATGGCATGCGTAAATTAAGAATTTACAAATAGAATAAGGAAAAAAAGGTATAAAATAGGTCTCAGTATGTACACAAACATTTACAGAGATGTACAGATGGTCGTAAATAGTGCAGAAAGTAAACAGTGCGTGAATAGTATTGGTTGAATAATTGTCAAAGTGGCAGGTGTTAAGTGTTAATAAGTCCAACGGCAGAGGGAAAGAAACTGTTCTTGTGGCGGGAGGTTCTGGACCGTAGCCTCCTGCCTGAGGGGCGTGGCTCAAATAGTCCATGCTCCATGCCCAGAGCCCTGGAGACATACAGGTCCAGCAGAGATGGAAGTCTGCAGCCGATCACCTTCTCAGCAGAGCACAATGCATTGTAGTCTCTGTTTTTCCCTGGCTGTGGCTCCAGCGTACCACACGGTCCGTGTAGAACTGGACCATCATCTGCACTGGCAGCTTGGCTTTCCTCAGCTGCCGCAGGAAGTACATCCTCTGCTGGGCCTTCTTTGTGAGGGAGCTGATCGTGAGCTCCCACTTGAGGTCCCGGGTGATGGTGGTGCCGAAGGAGTCTACGGTGGTGATGGGGGAGTCTGTCTGGTTCTGTAGGCAAACTGCAGGGGGTCCATCAGAGAGGAGGTGAAGGACTTGAGGTGGGGCAAGACCAGGCGTTCAAATCAAATGACTTCATGACTACGGATGTCAGCGCCACAGGCCTGTAGTCATTGAGTCCAGTGATCCAGGGATTCTTGGAGACAGAGACAATGATGGACGAAGCAGGCTGTCTCTACTGTCCAAATAGTGAAATAGAACTTTCCCAATTTTTTTTTTCACTTTTAAATACAAGCTATTATTTTGAAGATGTTGTTTTGTCTCATTGGTGAAGAGTTGCTGGCTGTTTTAACTGCTTACACCACATTTAATCAATGGAACCACAAACTAGTCATGTCTTTAAAGAAAATGTGTTTTTTATAGGTATTGGGAGGTAAAACATTACATTACTTTACCTTACTTTACTTTAAGACAGCAAAGACACAATAAATGACTAGAGAAATAGTTTTTGGTGGTAAACTGACTTTTTGGTGGAAGGTTATGCTTGTGAGACTGAGTTATATATTGGGGTTTACAAACTCATTCATCCCGCATTCGGTGGTAGTAACAGCTGCCCTGGGATAGAAAAATGGAGGGCTACCAATCTGTGCCATCGCCCCTCTGACCACCACCACAGATTCACTTACTTATCATCAAACACAGGCCATGTGGATTAAGCAGTAGGCACTTGGTCCCTGCTGGGATCAAAGTGCCGACCTTCAGGTTCATTGCCCCATCAGGAAGCACATCTGATATAAAACCTGGACTGAATATCGACGTTAATTGTTTCGCTTTACGATTCAACATACAGAAAAAAAGAGGACAAAATATATTTACTAATACTTATTAATATCTACAATGTTAATTTCTACAATATTGATTATGTTCCACTACACCACACAGCTTTTTTTTCATGGCCTCATCCCGGTCAATGTACAAATACATTTCCCCTTTAACCACACTGATCTTGTCCACAGAGAATCATCGCCCAAAGAGAGAATAACTTTAACAGCAGTAAAAACTCGTCTGTGTGCAGTCCACAGCAATGAACAAACAATGGATACAACCCCAGAGACAAAAAGAGTTGTTTTGTGCTATAAAAGCAAAGGTTGTTCTGGAGACACGAGGCCAAATGCTATCTGTGTGTTTTATTTCTTATTACCCAGTGGAGGAGTACAAAAGGGACTGCTTGCTGGTGCATATGGAATTCAAAGAGAGAATCTGACAGAACAAAGGCAAGTTCCTGGGGCCCAGTCAGCATTTTAATAAGGATACTCAGTAGGACAAATGTGGAGCTAAAGAGACTGACTATGTACTTACATGTATGTACCGGTACACAGTGAGAAATGAAATAAAACAAACAATTATGACTCTTCTGTTCAAGCTCCTGTGTTATGCAATCAGCTCCTGTCCATGTTAAAGAGTCTCTTCATTTAAGACCAGGCTTAAAACATTCCTGTTTGAAATGGCTTATGGTCAGGCCAGTTAGGAACAGAAATAAAAAACAACAGTTTCCCAGCTACGCTGCTCTAGGAGCAACTATGCTTGAGTAGTATCCTCTTGCTTGAATATTTGATTTCATTTGCGATCTGTTCATTGCCTTTTCTTCTTCTTCTCCCACTCCCCACTCCACGGGGGAGTGAACATTGTTTAATCGTTTTTTCACTTGCGCCCTTCAGGGCAACTGCTGTTGTGATTTTGGGCATTGCAAAAATACATTTAATTGAATTCTGAATTGGTGAATTCAAATGAAATAATAAATTATTAGGTTGAAATAGTGTATATCTCTCATACATGGAATAAACCTTCAGTCCATCGTGGCCGGCATAAGTTCCAGTCCTAAAATCTGCTAATGTATAAATTTGATTTATTGGACAGCTAAATAATTGTAATAAATTGAGAGGCGAGTTAAATTTTATGAGTAGAAATCAAATCAAATTTATTTATAAAGCACAATTCATACAAACTGCAATTCAAAGTGCTTTACAGTGTTTAAAACACAATTTAAAACAAGTAATACATTAAAAATACAATGCAGTTTATAAAAACGTAAAAACAACGTACATCAGAGTAAAGTAAAGAATAAAAATAATGTAGCATTTTAAAATATTAAAAAACAGGTTAAATCAGTCATAGGCGCGGCTAAACAAAACAGTTTTTAGTTTGGATTTAAACATAGCAGGGGTGGGGGCCTGTCTCACAACTTTGGGGAGGCTATTCCAGACCTTTGCCCCATAGACCTGGAACGCAGATTCTCCGTGTCTGGTCTTGGCTCTGGGCACCAGCAGGAGGCCGGTCCCTGAGGTCCTTAGAGTCCGAGGTGGTTCATATGACACACACAAGTCTGAGATGTATTTTGGTGTTAGGCCATGGAGAGACTTATACGCAAGTAGAGATGTTTTGAAGTCTGTTCTCTGAGCCACAGGAAGCCAGTGCAGAGACCTGAGAACAGGACTAATGTGCTCATACTTCCTGGTTCTGGTGAATGAATGAAATTAATGAAACTACTTGCTGGAATCCTCATAAAATCATAGTTTAACTTTATACTGTATATAATATATAAATAAACAACAAAAAAGTCATATTATGAGAAAGCTATAAGAATTGTTTTGTGGAACTATTTGATTTAAATTTCCCATTTTGCTATACAAATGTTATACTCAAATTATGTTACTATATTATGGTTAGGACTAATAGAACTTGATTCCGATTTTTTCCGATTTCTCAGATCCCATCCGATTTGCTCCGATTCGATCCGATTTCGAGTCAATCCGGGGTTTAATGTTATTAAAAATGAAAAATGTATTTGAACCGTTTCCTTCACTTCATGACTGTGTAGAGAAGCAACATAGCAAAACTAGTATTATATCAATATTAAACAGCAAATCTTACAAGTATTGGTAGTTACTGATGGAAGACTGATGAAAAGGTTAAGGGTCAATCTACCTTCAAGAAAGATAATCCAGGAGTGCTGAATTATCTTTCGTGAAGGTAGATTGAAGTTCACTGAGGTAAATGTAGAAAATAATTTTAATTAAAAAAAAAAAAAGAAAAAAAAAAATCGATCTTTGGATGTACGAATCGATAATCGGTCATTAATATGCGAATCGATTAAAAATCGGAAAATCGATTTTTTCAACCTAGCTCTAATTACATTAATTAATTTATTCATGCAATGAAACTGAAAACAACATATATTAGACCTATGGTATAGGCTAAGCTATAACCTTATCTTGGTCCTTCATGTTCACATGGACGGAGGCAAGTTCAGCCCTGCAGCATCTGATCTTATCACCATCTTTCCAATGTTTCCACTCAAACACATAAAATATGCCTCTAGCAGAAATAATTTCTGCACTTGGAGAAAGCAATATATCATTTGGATAAATGTAAGTAAGGCTCTGGAATATACAGTAAATATCACCATCCATTTCAAATATAAATGTCTTCTTCATCAATACGTTGAACTGTTATGATCAGAACAGACTTTAAGCAGGTTCACTCCATCTAAAGCAGAGCTTCCAGCAGCCTAAAGACAATATTTCTCCCTTGTCAGATTTATAACTTTGGCAACAATTTCCCATTTGACCCCGACTCTGGAACATCAATCTATTACTGCATTGAAGATTCAGAATACTTCACATTTACATCTACTTATATTATTTTGTGCGTGAGTGATGCAGGAACTATGCCAAAATACTTGGCAATGCCGCAGACAGAATAAGCCACTCAACCTACGAAATTCACTTAACACGAATTTATTACAAAACTGAGTTTAAAGTGTTTCTTAAAAGCTTGTTAGTCAGCAATTGATGTGACTGTAGCATCAGTTGGGAGCTTCTGTTTGCACACCTTTTCAGCTAATATTAATTTGTTAATGTTGGTAGAAGACAGGCAGCTCATTCTTAGAAATCTGAATTAGCACATGATCACAAGCCAACAATCCTCATAAGAGAATGGGTTCAAGAGACATTTCAAGCTCAGTGTGACCTTTCCACTTAAAAATGCAGAGAGCTTAGCATTCTATACATAAAAAGATCTGTCTGTTTTTCAGCACAGGCAGAACAAGCAGGGTGAAGGTGGCAAGTAAAAAAGATTGCCAAGAAAAATAAGAGATTTGCGATGTGAAACTTAAGAATAGCTAATCAAGTAGTGAATAGTGTCCAAAAAATGCACTCAAATGTATCCTTTTTTCCCCTCATCCCTGAAATGAAAATAGAATAGTTAATTATTACAATCAACCCATCTGTTCTCAACCTGTGCAATGAAAGAAACCATTGCAAGTCATTGCGTAATGTGTATAAAATGTTTTGTGGAAGTCTGTAAAAATCAACACTTAAATTACTGAATTATGTAAATGTAGTACATCTGTACTGAAGAATTTAAGGTTCCAAATGGTGTAAATGTACTTATCTGTGGAAATGTGATTGTAAAGTGCAGTTATTGTGAAAACCCCCAAAACATTATTTTAAAGTAGTTTTATTGTGAATAAAACAACATTACAGTGCTTTTAGTGCTGATTAGGGCTGAACAATCTGGCAAAAGGATTAATGCTGTGATATTGTTACAGAGATAGATAGTTCCTATGGGCCACGTTGTCCTGCGGAAAATCCTCAAAAATAACCAGAAACTATCAAAGAAACTAAAACATTACCTGAGAATGATAACTACAAGTACAAACATTTTTGGAAATACTATTAAACTGTTAAACAGAACATAGCAATAATATAAATATAAAAAGTACATAGTACCCAAAGAGGTTGTACAAACACCCACAAAAGATCAATCTCCTGTAATACTATTTTTACTAGTTATTACAAAAAAATATATAATGTTGATGTCATTTTAAACATAAAAGGAAAAATAACACAAAAGAAGTGCAATTAAAAAGGTATTTACAACACTCTAGTATATAAAAGAAGTTTAAGGTGACATTTTGAGGACTGTTTATGATTCTGAGATGGAATATTATGTTTAAGAATAATCGTTGCCATGGTAACAGTGTTAAACTTTCAGCTCTGAAGCCAAATGGCATCCAAGTGTTGCATTACCGCCAGACTTTATTCCTCAGACTTTGTCGTAGTCCTCAGACTCTGTCGTAGTCCGTAAAAGTACTCCTTCCATTGCTTTGGTGTTGAGCACCCGGTCTGCGACGAACAATACCTCGTGCAAAGGGTCTGAGGAAGAACAAGCCCTGGACTAAAACTGTGAGGAGACCTTGCTCAACACCCGGTCTGGAGAGACGGGAGATGGCGGAGGAGAGTGGATCGGGGATGGAAGATGTTCTGGACGGCGTGGAGGAGCAGCCTTTTCTGCCTGCACGTGCCCGGAAACGTAAAAAGTCCCTTAGCTCGTCCGAGGGTTCTGGGAATGAGCAGCAGGATGAGGCTGAAGCTATTGATATCCGGGGTGAGAGCAGAGACTGTAAGGTGATCATAAAGCTTGCACAGGATAGTGCATCCTTTAAGGAGTGGAATTCAGTGGCATTGTCAAAGAGCCTAACTGTAGCTGTGGGAGTGATCAAGAGTGCGAGTGTCCGTAGAGATGGCTCGCTGCTGGTCGTGTGCAAGGACGCGGCTCAGCAACGGAAGGCGATTGGAACTAAACATCTGGGTGGAAAGGACATTCTTGTGTCTGATGCTGAAAGAAACACGGTCAGAGGAGTTATCGTAGGTGTCCCTACGGCGACGTCTGTGGATGAAGTTAAGGAGAATTTGACTGGAGTTACGGTGGTGGACGCTAGGCGTTTGAAGGTGACCCGGTTTGGGGTAAGATGTGACAGCTTGTCGGTAATGGTAACACTTGAAGGGAGGTGCCTGCCTAGTAAGGTGTTCATTGGGTACATGTGCTATAGCGTCAGGCCATATGTTCCGCCGCCCCTGCGTTGCTTTAAGTGCCAGCGCTTTGGGCATATTGCAGCGGTCTGTAGAGGGAAGCAAAGATGTGGTAAATGTGCAGGAGACCACGAGTATGGGAAGTGTGACGTGGGTGCAAAACTGAAGTGCTGTAACTGTGGGGAAGAACATAGCTCTGCCTTCGGGGGATGCAGGTTTAGCAAAAGAGCTGCTGAGGTGCAGAAAATAAAGGTCTCTCAAGGTATATCCTATGCAGATGCAGTCAAGAAAGTTTCAAGTAACGAGTTTAGAGTAAATACAGAGAGAGGAGCCAGCGCTGCTCCCAGCCAGGGCGAAATGAGAAAGGCCAGCGTGGCTCCCAAGAAGTGTGAAGGTTTCAAGAGTGGAGGTCCCAAGTGTGCAGGTTCCAGAATGAATGAGAATACCCTGGTTGTGGATAGAGAGGATTTTGTACTCTTTATGGTGGATGTTGTAAACTGTGCTGCTCAGACTCAAAGCAGAACTGAAAGGATCAGGATCATTGCTAAAGCTGCAGGGAGATTCCTTGGAACAAAGGAGCTTGATTGGGCAGATATAGAAAACAGGCTAAAGGCGCTAAATGTGATGGGGGTCTGCTTGTGGGGAGTCAGAGTGATCAGAGTGACGAGATGGGGGTGGGGGTGGTCTCCTGTCCTCGTCCAGTCTCGTAGACGCACGGCTACCAAGCAGCGACATCAGTGGAAATATTAAAGCCTATGGAATGAAGCCTAAAGAATAAAGCTGTACGGTGGAAGCACCGAACGTCAAAGAAGGAGAGGAAGATGAAGAAGAGTCTCCCTGGAATAAAGCCGGTCGGTCTCTGAAACAACAACAACTATTCTAGTCACAAAGACATATCATGACTTCATGGGCTTTGTAACACCAAAGCAATGGAAGGAGTTCTTGTTGTTGTTGTTGTTGTTGTTTTATGGCGGTTGGAGTGTTGCATTACCGCCAGACTTTATTCCTCAGACGTTTCGTAGTCCTCAGACTCTGTCGTAGTCCGTAAAAGTACTCCTCCCATCGCTTTGGCGTTACAAAGCCCATGAGGTCATGATGTGTTTTTGTGACTAGAATAGTTGTTGTGTCAGAGACCAACCGCAATAAAGTCTGGCGGTAATGCAACATTTGGATGCCGACCGCCATAAAACAACAACAACAACAACAACAACAACAACAACACAACAACGAACAATACCTCGTGCACTTGGATGCCAACTGCCATAAAAAATTACAACGACAACAGTTTGGATATTACGGCAACATAGAGGAACGCCTCGGTCCGTATGACGGGGAAGAAGAAGAGGAAGCGTGACCTGGTCGGTGACGATATGAACAGCGGGGAGGACTCCCCTGGAGCCACTGATCCTGTGCAGCGTAGGGCGTCTTCTTGCTCGTCTATGGAGGGCTCTCTCAGTGAGGAGCAGGGCGGGGGGGTTGCAGATGTCGGGGATGTGAGTTCAGAGTGTAAGGTGTTCATAAAGCTCGCGCAGGATAATGCGTCCTTTAAGGGGTGGGATCCGATGGCGTTGACAAGGAGCCTGACTGTAGCTGTGGGAGTGGTCAAGCATGCGAGTGTCCTTAGGGATGGCTCGCTGCTGGTTGTGTGCAAGGACGTGGCTCAGCAAAGGAAGGCGATTGAAGCTAAGTGTCTGGGTGGGAAGGACATTCTTGTGTCTGATGCTGTAAGAGGCACGGTCAGGGGAGTTATAGTAGGCGTCCCTACGACGACATCTGTGGATGACATAAAGGAGAATTTGACTGGAGCTAAGGTGGTGGATGCTAGGCGGTTGAAGATGACCCGGGATGGGGTAAGGTGTGACAGCCTGCCGATAATGATTAGATTTGAAGGTGGGATCCTGCCTCGTGTGGTGTGCGTTGGGTACATGCGCTATGGCGTACGCCCATATGTTCTGCCGCCCCTGCGTTGCTTCAAGTGCCAGCGCTTTGGGCATATTGCAGCGGTCTGTAGAGGGAAGCAGAAGTGTGGTAAATGTGCAGGAGACCACGAGTATGGGAAGTGTGACGACGGAGCAAAACTCAAGTGCTGTAACTGTGGGGGAGAGCATAGCTCTGCCTACGGGGGATGCGTGTTCAGCAAGAGGGCTGCGGAGGTGCAAAAAGTTAGAGCCTCTCAAGGCATATCCTACGCGGATGCGGTCAAGAAGGTGTCTGGTAGTCAGGTGACGGTGGATGCAGTGGGGGCTGCCAGTGCTGCTGGTGTCCTAGGCGACAGGGGAGGGGGCAGCGTTGCCCGCAGCCAGGGGGAGGTCCCCACTGGGATGCCCGTGAGTGTGGCTTCCACGGGCAGAGGCCCTGTGGGTGCGGAGGATGTACTGGTTGTGAAGAGGAAAGATTTCTTCCTCTTTATAGTGGAAGTGATTAACTGTACTGGGCAAACCAAGAAGAGATCCGAAAAGACTAAGATCATCGCTAAGGCTGCAGGGAAGTACTTTGGAGCTGGGGGCCCCGAGTGGACGGAGATAGAGGATGCGCTGCGGGAGGGCGCCCTGCCCCATTCTGGCAGTGGGAGTGGGGGGGCTCCCGAGGCGCCGTCAGGTTCCGGGGGCTCATAATGGCGGTGGTTGTCTTGCAATGGAATGCGCGTAGTCTTCGTGCTAATGGCCAGGAATTTAAGCATTTTGTCTCTACCTTGTTGAACAAGCCTCACGTTATGTGCGTGCAGGAGACTTGGTTACGACCTAGGTGGGGTTTTGGGATACAAGGGTATGTGTGTGTTAGGAATGATAGGGAGCAGGGTAGAGGCGGAGGTGTGGCTGTGTTTGTCCGAGATGACCTAAATTACGTTGTTGTCAGTGTGAGTAAAGCGCCGGAGGCCCTGGCGGTGAGGGTCTGGCTGGGTGGTGAAGCTGTTACTGTGGTTAACCTTTATAATCCGTGTGGTGAGTTAACGCTAGAGTCCTTACATAGTATCGGTAAGGATGTTCGGGGAAAGGCCGTGTGGTGTGGGGATTTTAATGCGCATAGCGCTTTGTGGGGCGGTAGTGGTACCGATAGGTATGGGCAGGTGGTAGAGGGTTTTATCAATCAAAGGGAGTTGGTTTGTCTGAATGATGGGGGTGGGACCCGCTATGATATGGGGACCGGTGCGGAAAGTGCAATAGATCTTACACTTGTGTCCAAGGAGTTAGCTGGTGTTTGTAGTTGGGAGGTTCTTGGTAATCTTTCTTTTGGTAGCGATCACTATCTAGTCCGCACCGTGATTGGCTTTGGGAGCTGTGTGGTCAGGGGGACGAGGATCCAGAGGTGGCAGTTGGCAAGGGCGAACTGGGGGGCTTTCCTGAGGAAAGCTGATGATGGTTCTAGGGTTCTGCAGGAAGGAGGATTGACTCAGGTGGATGATCTCAATAGTGCAATTGTCTCGCTCATCACGCAGTCAGCGGTAGGCACGATTCCTAAGAGTGGTGGTAGTGGACATAGGAAGCGGGTGCCGTGGTGGACTGAAGCATGTGGTCATGCTGTTAGGGCGAGAAATGCGGCGTTTCGCCGGCTAAGGGTTGCCCACACTGAGGGTGCCCTCATTGACTACAAGAGGGCCCGCGCTGTTGTGCGGAAAACTGTGAGAACGGCCAAGAGTGCCTATTGGAGGCGGTATTGTTCCAAAATTGGGAGAGAAACGCGTCTCGGGGATGTTTGGGGGATGATTAAGCGGATGCATGGGGTTGAGCGCCGTCATGGGACCCCGGTCCTAATACTGAATGGTGTTGAAGCAGTCAGCGACGTTGACAAAGCTGAACTGTTGGCCAGCACCTTTGTGTCGGTGCACAGCTCTGACAATCTCTCACCTGCGGAAAGGCACTACAGGGAGAGTACTTTGGCCCAGAATTCTGAGCTGATTGGGCACCAGCCTTCGACTCAAGATGACCTTGACCTTCCGTTTAGTTTGTTTGAGCTAAGGAGAGCACTTTCTAAGGCGAAACAGACAGCCCCGGGTAAAGATGAGGTGTGCTATGACATGCTCTCTCATTTGACTGATGACACGCTTGGGCTAGTCCTGGGTCTTTTCAACCGTGTTTGGGATTCAGGTTGTGTTCCATCTGCGTGGAAACAGTCTACGGTGGTGCCGGTTCTGAAGCCGGGTAGGCCAGCGTCTGACCCTTCAAGTTATAGGCCGATTGCCTTGACGTCGCAGCTCGGGAAAACGATGGAGCGCATGGTTACCGAGCGGTTGGATTACTTCTTGGAGAGTCAGGGTTTGCTTCCCGCGCACCAGAGTGGTTTCCGTAGGGGCAGGAACACCATGGATTCCGTGTTGTGTTTGGAATCTGATATCCAGCTGGCCAGGGCTCAGAAAGAAAAGGTTATTGCGGTGCTCTTTGACGTGGAGAAGGCGTACGATATGGTTTGGAAGGATGGGCTCCTCATTAAGCTGCGGAAGTGTGGTGTGAAGGGTAAACTGTTTAACTGGGTCCGGAGCTTTCTGTCTGGCCGGCGTATCCAAACCAGAGTGGGCGCTGCTTACTCTGGGGTCTATGGGGTGGAGAATGGGATCCCGCAGGGGAGTGTGTGTAGCCCTATCTTGTTCAATGTTATGATTAAGGACATCTTTGACGACGTGGATGGGTCTGTTGGGAGGAGCCTTTATGCTGACGATGGCGCTCTATGGGTGAGAGGGAGGAATCTCCGGTTTTACGAGGCGAAACTGCAAAGGGCAATACAGCAGGTGGAGCAGTGGACCCTGAAGTGGGGGTTTAAACTGTCCGTACGGAAGTCTCAAGTGATCTGTTTCTTCAATGGACATAGGGACGTCTCCCTTCGACTGCATGGGCAGGTGCTCGAACAGGTCAGGGAGGTGAGGTTCTTGGGGGTCACCTTTGACGAGAGGCTTAGTTGGCGTCGGCACATTGATGAGGTCAGTGGTAAATGCAAAAGGGTGAATAACTTGCTTCGTTGTCTATCCGGCCAGGACTGGGGGGCCAGAAGAAGGTCGCTCCTGGGTATTTATCGGGCCGTCATGAGGGCGGCTATTGATTATGGCTGTATAGCCTACATGTCTGCGGCTGAGACTAACTTAAAGAAGCTTGATGTGGAGCAAGCCCAGGCCTTGCGCATCTGCTGTAGGGCTTTTAGGACCTCCCCTGTCTCGGCGCTGCAGGTTGAGTTGGGGGAATTGCCGTTACGGCTCCGGAGGCTAGAACTTCTGTTGGCTTACTGGGTGAATGTGCAAGGTCATACGAGCTCTCACCCGGTGAGGGACTTTCTCAGGGTTGATGGGGGGCAGAGTGAGGCTGGCGGTATGATTTTCAGCCAGGTAGGAAATGCGAAGGCGCGGCTTGCGGGGGTTGGTGATCTGCGTGTGAGCCCGTCGGTGGCTTTGTCTGCTATAGCTCCGTGGAAGTTTGTCCCGGCTCCTGTTGATGTTAGCTTGCATGGCAAGCTTAGAGGAGTCGCTGGGAGGGCACCGCAGTTTGCCGTTCAAGCGCTCATCGATAAGCACTCAGGTGATGTGTTTATTTATACCGACGGGTCTAGGGATCCTGAGAGTGGGCGTACTGGCGCCGCTTATTTTGTGCCTGACCTGGGGCTAGCGGTCAAGAAGAGGTTGACAGATCGCCTTTCTGTTTTCACGTCGGAACGTATAGCGATACGGTTGGCGTTGGAATGGGCGGAATCTGCTTTGCAGTGTTGCGGCATTGTGGTGGCCTCTGACAGCCTTTCTGCATTGCAAAGCATTAAATCTGGGAAATCGGATTGCAGACAGGATGTGTTGAATGGCATCTTCTGTCTGATGCTCTCCCTGTCCAGGAAGGATGTGAGGGTTTCCTTCATTTGGGTCCCTGCGCATGTGGGGGTGGATGGTAACGAAATGGCTGATGCACTGGCTAAACGTTCCCTTCGGCGGCCATCAATTGATGTGGCGGTTGAGTTAAGCAAATCTGAAATCAAGCCTGTTATCAAGAGTCATGTGGTCGGCCTTTGGCAGGAATTTTGGAGCCACTGTGTTACTGGACGGCATCTCTATCACATACAGGGTAGTGTGGGTCCTTGCGGGTCTATGGGCAGGAACGCGTGGGAGGAAAGGGCCTTCGCCCGCATGAGGATTGGCCATACTGGACTCAATTGGTCACTGAGTAGGATAGGCAAACATCCGACCGGTCTGTGTGGTCACTGTCGGGTGCCAGAGACTGTCGACCCGACAGTGACCACACAGTCTGAGGACTACGACAAAGTCTGAGGAATAAAGTCTGGCGGTAATGCAACACTTGGATGCCAACCGCCATAAAACAACAACAACAACAACAACAACAAATAATCCTTTTTTTACTTCTAAACTCTGTATTTCTATGAAAGAAGCCTCCGTTGTCAAGACAATGTGTTGTCTGTTCGGTTAGTTGGAGCAGTCAGACTAAGTTTAGACCTGGTCTGAATTTGGACCTGGGTCTCTGGTTTGGACAACTTTTGGACCTTGTCTGAATTTACGCCTAAGTCTGGACTAGGTTTAGACCTGGTTTGGACCCTGGTCAGGACTTTATTTGATTTGTCTTGACCTTATTTGTCACATATGTGTGTCTCTCTCGCACACACACACGCACACACGCGCACACACACACACACACACACACACACACACACACACACACACACACACACACACAGTGTTGCCATGGATACTTGCCTGGACCAAGGGGAGAAAAGGGCTTTGACTGAGACGACACACAGACTGATGACAATTACTGCACTCTCACAAAGAACATGCTTGAAATCTACTTACAACAAGTAAGTGCTACAACATAGTTCTAAAAATACGGAATACACTGCAAGTACTGGGATTACTAGAATTCTAAATGTACAAAAAAATATACAAAACTACAAACCTTAAAATACCTTAAAAGAAAACTTCGGGTGAAAACTGGACACTTACAAATACTACAATTCTAAAAGTACAAAAACATACTACAACTTAATACAACAACAACAACAACAACAACAACAACAACGTAATATAAGTACTACTATAACAACATAGTAGTAGTACTACAACATAAGTACTGCAAAATACTGCATATACTAAAGTACTATAATTACTATAATTCTAAAAACACTTAAGCCCTGAAAAATCCTTCTTCTGACCGAAGGTCGGCCAGATCCACTCGCCCACAGGTTGGCGGGACGATTGCAGCCGGGTCTCAGGTGAACACTGCCATTCTGTCCTTGGGCAAGACACTTAACCTGCCTCACCCCCAGTGTCTGCGCACACTGTGTGACTGGCTCCTTGATGTAAAGCGAGTGCCTTGATGGTAAAAAAGCGCTATATAAATGTGACCATTTACCATTTAAAACACCTGAAAAAATATCTACAAACCATAAAAGACCTGAAAAAGAAAACCTGAACACCTTGTAAACCTTAGTTGGACTTCTGGTCTCTCTCTCTCACTCACTCACACTGTATCGCCATGGAGACCTCTGAAGTCTAACTAACAAACTGTGAAATGTGAACTAATAGGGAAACTTTTAACATGTCATTCTGAAAAAAACTACAAGAACAACAAATACCAAATCTAATACAAAGACTCAAGGGCCCCAGAAAAAACTTTGAATGACCAACACTTTGACAACAAATCCTGAGAAATACCAAAAGTAATCAGTCAACTCAATCAAAAAATCGGACAAAGAATATCTAAAAAAAACAAAAAGAAAGAAAATGCAACCCATAAAATGTGCCGAAAAACTAAATACAGAACTACGAGAACAAATAGTGACTGAGGAATGTTTCTGCAATAAAGAATCATAATGTATTTTAATCAGGGAGTATACAGTACCTTCTAACTATCATTTATCCATCTTCTGAAGCAATCCAATCACATACTTCCAAATAATCCCCTGTTATGTCACCTGAATCATGCGCCGTAGTCCATTGACGGCACCAGCTTTAATTAAAATGAACTCCAAAAGAACAAACAAACATCTGTGCACGGGATCATCAATATTTTCAGGCCTGTTTTAGCATGCTAATTTCCACTGGGATCCAATCTTCAATTTTATCGCTTCAGTTCATTTCCTACCCGCCTCTTGTTCTCTAAAACAACACGGGAGCGATTTCTTTTACCTGTAGCATAGTGTTGTCCGTGCACAGATTACAGACTAATTAAAGCTGCTGTATATTTATAGAGTTAGGATGGTGTTAATTAGGACAGAACAAGCCAGGGGAAAGAGGAGATCGGGGGTTGGACAGCGAGCGTAATCATGTAATATCAAACGGTCTCTCACAACACAACGAACCATCACTCTGAACCTAACAAGACAACTAAATAAATATTGTTTAAAGCAAGTATTCCAAACTTTTCAGGCCGGGGCCCCCAAAATGGCCATGCAGCTGATCTGAGGTTGAGACTGTGAAATGTGGTAATCAATTTAAGCGCCAAACTATGTTAAATCAGGTTTAATAGTATTCATATTGAGTGGTTTATTGTGTTATTGGACATAATTTCAGTAAAATGTGATGCTTTCAAATACATGATGAATTAAATACAGTAATAATTGTTTTATTACATCTTCAAGTCCCCTTGGAACCCGCTCCTCAGTCCCAACTCCCACTTTGGGAACCAATGGTCTAAGGCACTTTAGTCCTGGTTTAGTTTAATTTTACATTTCATTCAGAGGGTCAACACAATAATTAGCATGGGTCGAGAACTGAGTTAACAATTAAGTATCAATTGCTTCCCCTAAAATACACTGCAATGGATACATAAAATAGTATTAATTGTACTTAAACTGTTAACTACAAATACTTCAACATCTTCTT
Organism: Eucyclogobius newberryi; assembly: GCF_026437365.1. NCBI lineage: Eukaryota > Metazoa > Chordata > Actinopteri > Gobiiformes > Gobiidae > Eucyclogobius > Eucyclogobius newberryi. The sequence continues at coordinate 20,918,537 of NW_027315779.1, read as the reverse complement.
GCACTATTACGAGGCTACTTATACTGCCCTGCTAACTATTAACTGTAAAAGCACGAAATACCCTCATATCATTTTCATATAATCCATATAATCCATGAAATATACTTCAGGACAACAATATTATAATACAAAAGAAAGAAAGAAAAAAACCTACATTCTCTCAGACTCTAACCGTTGGATTGCAGCCCGCTCCATTAACCCAGCGCACACATCAAGTGCAATCACCTTAACACTTACTTAGAAGTCAATAAAGCCAGATTGAATTGTGTTCTCCTAAAAAGGCAGCCAAGTGAACGAGAGGCCTGGTCTTAAGAATGCATAAATGCTCTATCGATTGAGCGCTGGGTCACTCGTGTGGGTCTATCAGGGACAACACACACAACAAACACGCACAGGATCCCAGACAGACAATGGAGGCTAGTGGGTTTGATTTCTAATGACAAGAGCCTCTAGTCAGGGTCTTATCAATGACAATATCAAACCACATCATGATGCTTTAGTCTAGTCTAAAGATCCACTGTGACATAGATGGAGGAGATAGTCGCACTTATTACGTGTATTATGTGCCGTTTGTCCTCTAAATGAGACAGAGCAGGCGGCAGAATAGAGCACTTTATTGGCTTTAGCAAGGTCAGATAGTGAGAGGAAGCAGTGGAAAGTGCTGGGCTGGCAAAACAGGCTTTTATTTTGTCGGGTCAGGCAGTATAGGCAATTAAGCTGTCAGACAAGCGGGGCTCTATTGATTTGATCGTGGAGGGGGATCAGCGCCCCCTGTTGTTTTAATTTATTAGCAAGCACCAATTTGGTTTGATACTAAGGAGCGTTGCACAAACAGAGTACACAGCATAACTGCTCCCACATACGATACAGACAGGCTTCAGGCAGGCTTTTATTGGCATGCTGCATGAGCCATTTCCGTGCAGGTAATTTGATATGACATTGTTGAATATAATATATCATTTTGACTGCCACAACGGGCCCATCAGGGAGAGATCTCTATTCATATTGATAGACGGGGGGAAATTGAGGAAAATTGAGCCTAGCAGCAGGAGTTGGAGGCAGTGCGTAAAAGTAATTGTGCGGTCTGCACCGGTGGTGAGATGGGGAATTACAGTGTCATGGTCTGGAACAGCCTTCAGCTCAGACAGTGAGTCGAAGAGAGGTTTTACACAGTGTTTGATAAGGTTTCAGTGAGCAGGGCTGCACCGGTGCAAACACTACTGCGTGAGATAAATGATTTGGGCAACACCTTTATGTGGATCTATAGGCATCAGAAATCGTTAGACACGTCTCAAAGCATGCGTCAGGTTGACACAAGAAAGATCCTCTGGGCTTGTGGGGTGCTCATTCACATGAATGATGTCTGGCTACCCCAGGTACACACAAGTAAACCTGTTCAACAGCAAATTAGTTAATAGCATGAATATTGTAGTGCAACCTGCTGAGGGTCAGAACATCAGAAAGGAGAGAGATGGATTTGTATGTGGCCCTATAATATAATCAGGGACAGGTGCTTTGAATGGGCTCGGTGAGCTAAGCCTCTCCTGTCCTTTTGGAACAGTTATATTATTTTGATTAAATGGTATTGATCATTTATCAATTTACAGTACAACTATTATTAGTTGCTTGCTTTATTGTCAGTAGTTTTACATTTGAAATCAATACATTTAACCAAAAAAACAAACAAGTACATAAATAAATTTGGGAAGGCTCTCGCAGAAAGCCATTGGGATGTTAAAGAAATACTTCACACTGATTGATAAAGGTGTCAGAGTGCAAGATCTGAAATGTGTTGAATCCAGTGTCCAGAAAAGTGCAGTCCTCTTTCTCATCCACAAATGTACAAAGTGCCATTGTAGGCACGTTTTAGAAAAATAAAATAATCCTATAATAATAGTCTTCTAAAATAGGTCTAAGTACGGCCATCGGCGCCGCCATGTTTTGTTTTGGTTCGGTTGTTTTGACTTCCGCCCAAACCACAATGCTGCTCTATGATTGGTTCCAGTCCCGCCTGCAGGCCCTAAATGCCATGTGATTGGCTCGTTTACCACTGATGCGTACGCCAAATGAATCAGCGGGAGCCTAACAAGATGGATTCTCAAGAGTTTGTGAAATCACAAAAATCATGAGGATTCATCTTGCTGGCAAGGTTATAGCATGAGCACAGTGCATAAATCTCTGCCAGAATTTCAGAATAAATAAGCTCATACATCATTGAGCATTGCCAGTGAGCCTTAAATAATAATTTCAAACTTGTGTTGAATTTAAAAGGGCCCAACATCTAATTATTCTGTAGCCCCCTGCCTAAAGTTATCACCAGCCATCACCAAGTATGTAGTATTGTTAGTTTGCCAACTGAAAAAGTGATGAAAAGACCATGTCAGCAGAGAAGAGTTGACACTGCAAAGTGTCTACAATAAATGACAAATTGGTGTATATGATGGGATTTGTAAATGTATTACATTGATGGTCATACTCTTTGTCCTTGAATTGCACTTGGCTTTTGTCCATCTTTTCCGCAGGTGACACATGGGCAGTTAAAGCTACAGACACTGTTCAACCTTGATCGCACTAAATCCCCTTTATGGCGACATTATCCATCCATGCAAGGCCAATTAATCTACAATATTTTATGTGTTGGATCACATATGAAAATGCCATTATGGGCCAATTTATAGCATTTTTATTATGTCAAGGATATTGCATTTGTCATTGTTCTGGTGATGACAGAGCATTGAAAAGCTTTTAAGGTGAATATCTAAAGTTAACAACAGTGCACTAATGGTGACATCTAGAACAGGATAATAAGAAATACACCATTGAAAATAAAGAAAAGCTGCAAAGAGCTGTTAAAAATGAATAAACAGAAACTTGCAGTGATCTTTCAAAAGGTTATGTTTTTCCACTTTTACTGTACATTTACTTTTTGCGCAAAACTTGAGCCTCGAGACATTTACAGGAACATTTGAGCAAATTTCCAATGGATGGCAAAATGTGATCTGGGTGGGTCTATTATCCGGGAAATAAAAACAACTTTTTTTGAGGAATTCATTTTTGTCAATACAGCACTGCTTACATTTAGGCAACATTGCTATGTACCGTAAGTCCAATTTAAATAGTCATTTGTTATTAAAAGCAGGTATACAGGATAGTCTTGCTCTTGCTCTTGCTGACCCGCACTTGTTTATGTGGTTTTCCCGTTGGCTTTGTCCTGACAGAGTGGGTAAGAGGAGAACTGGAGCACCCAAAGGCCACAGCTCCAATTACACACAGTCCTGGCTCCTTAAATGTCAGGCTACTTTGCATTACCCAAAGTGCACTGGCATTCAGCAAGTATTAGAGGCCCCACTCTGATCCCATCTGTCACATTACTTTATAGGACTCCTCGAGTAAAACGTGCAGGATTGTTTGGCTTGCAGTTGGGATTTCAACGTTTGAAAAGGCGTTGGACCTGCTGCCACGTAGTAAAATTACATCATGATTGGCCAGTATGTGGGTAAGCCCTCCAAGGTTATTACAAAATGCACATCACATTCTCTTGGGCTTTCACAAACGCCATAATAATGAGGGCAACTCCAATGAATGCGATTGGGAAATTGCAAAGGCTGAAGTTTTTTTAATCACCCACTAGATGTAGTGTCAACATTTCGAATTAGAAATCCTACGATTCCCAATCAGTATAAAGTAAGTTATATCATTTGTACAGAAATAATTACAATATGACGACTACTGTGTGCATGTTAACCACTGTACCTGCTGTTGCAAGCAATTAGAGACTGCCCTCTTGACAGCTTTTCAATTGCATCATTCATCTTTCTTTTATTACAGGCACTTACCGGTTGCAAAGCCATCCAGGGCCCTTCAACTTGTCCCATTAGAATCATTGACAATTTAGCTGCTTTGTTGATCATTAAGAGAAGGAGACAATGCTTCCCCTCCCTAATTAAACCTTGATTGGAAAATTGCTTTGAGCTTATGTGTGGCAGAGAAGTGCAAGACCAGAGGTAGTAAAAAAGTCAAGGTGCATTACTCTAACAAGTAAATGTAAAGTAAAGTAAATTTATAGTGTAACATGATAATAATAATGATTATAATAATACCACAAACACTTTTATGCACGTGAACTGTTAAACTAATACAAGAGTTAAAAGCATTTCAAAATACATTAGATGTTTTAAACAGCTTTATACAAATTAAAACCACATAACGACTAGATAGCATTTTTGTTTTCAGAGGACACTACTGTATATTACCTAAATTATTTGCTAATTGTGACCATTTAAAAGTACATTGTGTAACTAGCAAAAATCTGACCTGTAACTTTGCTTTTTTCATTTACTTAGTGTACTTTTAAGTTGCCATTTAGATTGTAATAAAATGTTTTCCTGTATATGATTTATTTATAAACTGTTACTTCAGCTTGTGTGCTTAGGCTGTCCTTTTGCAGTTGTGTCACTGAAAGTGTGCTGTACAAATGTCTAGGTCAACCATTCTCTGCGCTAGTATTCCAGCGAGGTCCTACCTTGACACTCGCTCACTGTGAAGCCACATAAAAACAGACACTTTACTTCAGACTGCATCCTCTACTGCAAAGAAAGAGTGCTTTTCTCATTGCCATTCTACCAACACGCTGCGTTCCATCTCAATGGAAAGGTAAAAAAAAAAAAAAAGCTTAAGAACAAGGGCAGACATTTTGTTCCTCTTCAGTGACGAAACAGACTAACCCTGATGCACTGTCCTTGAGAATAAGTACGTTAAGAGAGCCATTATGGAGAAAACAAACAAACAAACACCTCTTTGCACCTGTTAAAGTGGAGATTTTCCACCTGCTGCATCTACTGGCTCTGGTCTATTGAAACACATTTGGTATATAACGTTTTACTTCCTTAAGTCGAAATGGTGACTATTACTTGCTCTCAATAAGAACATTTCTATCCAATTCACCATTCCAGAAGCCTGTGTGGGCGCCGGCATTCCACGCAATCCTTCTTCCGGTTGTATTAGTTAACATAGGGCTTGTCAACTTAAAAAGCTGTTTTCGGGCCACCCAGGGAATCTGTGCCTTGTTGACTTTTTGGGCACATGAACATTGGAAATTTTACACAAATCAATCTACTCGTTATGCTCATTTTGTCCAACACCAAAAATCCTACTTAAATTAGTGAACTTTGGAAAGTGACGTTATAGGCCTTTTGACACTTGATACTTTTTGGCAAACACGTAAACAACCTGATTTTTCCTATTTCTAACCCCTTTTTTCCAGTTCAGGCTCCCAAAGGCCATATAGGCCATATGCCAGTTGTGTCCTGCCGTTGCGAGTAAAGCAATCAGAGTTTGACCAATTCAATCTTTAACTAGTGTGTGTCAAAACTATAAATTGTTCCGAAATGAGCCCGTTGATTCTGAGCTGCGCTCTCCAAGTGAGCGCGTGCCCCTCCATGGTCAGCTCTTTACCATGTGCTTTTACAACCTGAATGAACAGCAGCTTGTTTTAGAGGTCTGCATGTGCATTGAGGACAACATAGCCTCAAAACACACGAATAAACCTAAATCTTGCAAATTGTGCCTAATTGCATGTGCAGAGGAGATGTGAATCAACAACAGCGCCAAACATCACCCAGTGACTTAAAAAACCTTTAAGAGAAGCCTTTGTTTGAATCTTAGGCTCTGTTCACATTTCTAATGATTTAACTTTAATTAGAAATACAGGCAGTCATTTATTCACACAATTAGTTAATTTTGGAATCTGCTTCTGTAAAACTACAGTCCACCCAATGCACTTTACATTATTTTATGTCATATAAATCTTGTATAAATGTGTCTTTTTGTATTGATTCATTTTATTGAATGTTTCATTTGTGTTTTAGTATCCTGTGTTTGTTGTTTATCTTGTGTTGTGTTTTACAGGGGACCCATGAAAAAGAGAAAGTTTCTCATCGGGTTTTCCCTGTATAAATAAATAAAATGAATGAATGAACACACCAGTTGCTCTTTTGCTGGGTCATTACAACAGTTATGCTTTGTCGAATGTAATTTTCTACAAGGTTAGGCTTCATGTAATCATTGCCTTGGGACAGCAGAAAGAGCACTAGGAAGATTGAGTAGGCCAGTTCAATTTAATGAGAACGATTTGAACAGAATAGAGACTGCAGGTTTTCTAACACGCAGCCTGCTTCACTGGGCCACTTGCAGGGAAAACAATAATCAAGATTGTTTAAAGTTGAAAGCTGTATCTATCTACTGTACACAGAGAGGTAATCTCACTGTAGACTGAGAAACAGCAGTCCTAAGATTTTACTGCTCTTGGTTTGGTCTGATGTTTGTAATTTTGGTTAAATCCTGGTCTAGTCTAGGTTTAACTCCAGTTTAGTGGTGTAGATGCAGTGTGTGCAAGTGTGATCTTACATTAGAGGCAAATAGAGAATGTTTCAGTGTAAATCCGTCACTAGTTTGAAAACAACATAAGGTCAGACACTTAACACACACTCTCCCCTGGGCTTTCACAGATGGAGAGGAGTCGCTGCTGGGACTCTAAACTGCAACATTTTAGATCAAGATAATGGCCAACTACTTCAATTGAGGGACATAACAATGTTAAAGAGCACAAACGGAACAAAGAACTAGTCATGGGTTAGATGGATTTTAAATACGGTAACGATTTTCTTAGAGGCATCATGATTTCGATTTTATCACAATGTAAGTAAACTTAATATTTTCGTTGAGAGGTAATTTAAGCTTTTGAGAGGTAATTTAATCTTAAGGCATTTTCACCTCCACCTGTCAGAACAGAAGCACTGCATCACAATATATCACCACAGAGAGATTATTGATCGTCATTTTGCTCAGCCTTAATCTCAGCAATAAAATGGCACTACAAAATAATGTATGCACTTATACTCAACATTGGTTAATGTAATATAATAAGGATATGGTAGATTACATTGCAAAGTTACTGATATTAATCGCACTAAAACAGAAATACTCTCTGGAACACAAAGTGGGCAGTACTTCTCTGCATCCTTGTTACTATTATTATTGGAGCCTATTACTAATACACCAAATTATTTTTACAATATAAGCATCTGTATTCATTTAAAAATACTATTTAACTTAAAATAAATAAAATAGAGAAAATATACTCATATGTGCATACTTTCCATCTCCATCAACAATATAGAACTGCTACACAAGGCAAAACATAACTCCACTGTTTCAAATGCAAATATTTATGCCTGTTATACTGCCTTTACGTTGATCGTATACCTCTGGGAAAATAATCTTTTACCTCGGCCGACTGGAGAGAAGAGCAAAAGAACGTGGAGGGTGTGAGACGAAAGAGTGGATCCCTCTAGGGGCCAACTCTCTTGTGGTTTCTTATCACATGAGTTTATAGAGAATATCCACTGAAGCTCTTGCTGTGCCTGGGTTAGAGTTAGTCAGTCCTGCAAAAGTCATTCAACAATATATTATCACAATAAAGTTACTGCCTAAATGAGCTTTGGACAAGGTAAGATAGGTCTCTGTGGAGCTTCAAGTGTGCAAAAAACCAAAAAGCTGGTGTGATGCAGTTGCACGCTGGCCCTAATTGAGTTGAAAGCATTACTGAATATTTCATTTGCGCTGGGGGAATTAGTTTCCTGAGAGCGCGGCAAAAGCTAAGTGGAAAAGGGATATTTTTATTACAGCTAATGATACTCACTTCAAGCCCATTCATCTGGATCTCTGAGAATTTGTAGGGAAATAGCAGCAAACTGGTTGGTCGGTGTAATCTCTCAATTGACCAGGAGTGTTCCGTTGTAGAAATAGATTCAGTTGTAGTCTTCTGGACACTGTTTTTTCCCGCAGGCTGAGAATAACTCAGTGTCTAGATGACTGCAACTGAATCTATTTTACAATCAAACTAATTAGTATTAATCTGTGTAATCAATCAATCTTAATTTTGAGTCAATGTCAATCAGTAAGTATGTGAATCGACGTAAAACATTCAATTAACAAGTTAAAAAGCACATTCATCAAATTAATTGTATAGGAAATTAATATTATTTTACACTGGTTGCCAAAACAGACTCTTGGTTGAGACACAACATGACGCATTGCTATTGGGAATAAAAAGGTGTATTACCATGTTTGGCTATGTGAGCTCCAGGCTTTATTTATAGGAAGCGCTGCACAAGCTTTGAGGCTGCGTCATCGTGAAAGAGGCGGGACCAAATGGGAAGTTAACGCTTTTTAACGCTAAAAATGCTCCAAGAAGTGGCTTGTATTTCAAGTAATGAGGGCAAAATAAAAATAACAAAATAAAAAATAACAATATAAATGTGCTTTGAGTGGACTGTGAAACAAGTTCTCCAGCAAAATATAGGCCCTTTAATCAGACACTTCCTCCAGACCTCACCGAGAGAAAGCTCCTCTCCTTATTGTTCATTCGCCTTTGCCTCGAGTCGTTCCCATTGGAGTGAACCCAGTGGGACAGAGGATGAGCTGCGGATGAGAGTTAAATGGATTCTGCTGCCATGGGGAAGACAGTGGTCTGCTTAGCCCAGCTGGAGCGCTCCAATCCCCAGGCGCTTAGCTCAGGGATCTGTACAAAGTCCCATGTGGGTCTTGTCACAAAGAAAAGTTGATAATGCTATAGGCCAGCCTTATATGCAGCATGAAAACACAATACTCAATGCAGTAAATAGTAAACTGAGGAAGAGTGAGTTTTGGTTTGGTAGACATCAATCAAAAAAGATGCACTCCTTCACCCAGAGAACACCAGTGCTCGGCTGGATTAATGAAAGGGAAACACTTTTTTGGTGTTGTGTGGTTTACAAGGATGCATAAAATGATTGTCCATGTGGATACACCTGTAGCAACTACAATAATTGGTCAATTCCACCCACAATAATCCTCAGTAAAGCCAGACATACAGCAATTTCTGTTAAAGAGAGACACATATCAAAGCTAGTGATGTCACAATATCAGGTTAGGATTACTGTGCGAAGAGACGTCACAATTTTACCATTATTTGCAATTATTCTCATTATAACCTAACAACCGTGAAATCTTTGTTTCATTCACAAGTCTTTGAAGCACCAGGCAAACTTTCTGAAAGAAAAAGTACATATATTGTCACATAAGTAGCCAGATAAAAGGTACTGTGCCTTTTTACTATTTTGGATTAACAGATTCAACTGAAATTACTCATTGTTGCTGCTTACAATTCTCAAAATTATTATTTCTTTGTTCTTAAGATTATATTGTGACCTGAACTATCATGATATGCAATTTTTAATTTATTTTTTTATCACAGGAAATAGGCCGCATATTACCAATTACAGGCGTAGATGTGTGTCCTGGGTTAATGCCCACATAGGTGTTTCTGTTGAGCCTAATGAGAACATGGACGCCTCATGTTCTCGCCGGCCAGTGAAGTGTGAGCTTGCAAACTCACCCCATAAATGACTCTTTAATAAGTGTGTACAGAACAACTTACACGCTATTCCAGTGCTCAGGGACTGGTTGGATCATTAAAGGATTTGTCAAATTCTAAGTAAATTAAATTGTGAGCAAATAGCTAGAGATAGTAGATGTTTCTCCCACAGGCACAAAAAGATGCTCGGCTTAGAAAATAACATCCTTGTTTATCCTCATAAAAAATCATCTAAAACAAATTGCAATAAAAAAAAACAACATCAAGCACTCAAGTCTAGACCTATAAAGATATCACAGGGCAGAAGTAAACATGAATTCAATTTATAACACCTCATTTCGTGGCGTGTTAAAAACTGCTGCTGGTCTTTATTTGGACATTTTCTCATCCATGTTTAATATTTAGCTTCAGTAGCGCCCACTCGCCCTGCAAATCAGCCCTCATTCCCACTCGCTGACACCTACACTCAAAAGCTGTGTTACTCGTACATTTATTTCCAGCGCAGCATGTCGAGCATTCTCCTGCTGTCTGCTGTCATTAAGAAAACAATTACTCCACAGCCGTACCTCATCTGGGCTCACCGCGGCACTCACAAGCGCCATATGGTAGAGTGTATGCTGCTGTACAGTATCAGAGATGCTTTTGTCAGCCCAAGGGCATGTATTCTTCCCACTGCAGAGTGAGACATCACATTCACAGTGTATTACCAACTGCTCTGACAACACCATTTATTTCCGTTGCCTTGGGCTTTACATTGAGCCGTAATGAGAATGACTCCATGAGAAAATGCTGAAGATAAGAGTGGATGTTATTCTACATTATCTATTATAAAGACTCTATACGGGTCATTCATTTGTGGGTCAGCAGCATCTGTCCACACCGGTCACTGCTGGTTCTTCACACATGCCACCACCTCCCATACAGCGCAGTGGAGTGCCAGAGCGGATCACAACTCCCACAGAGAAGACGGAGAGGGCTGCCCGCTGCTGCAGCCTCGGAGAGCAGGTGTCACAGACCATCAGCCTCACGTCAGCACCGTGAAGTGTCACTAAAGCGGACATAGCTCGCAGTCTGAGGCGCAGGAGCTCCTTGGAAAGAGCAGAATGGAAACAGGATTCATTCATAAGAAAGCCCATTTTCAAGTGTGAAATGGCCGTGAAACTACGTTTGCAGGATGGCCAAGGGGTTTGGTTGCAGCACACATGCTAGAAGCTTCAATGTTGTGAGACTGAATGTTTTGTGGAGCCTTTTTGTTACTATGCATAACCATTGTCTAACCATTTTTAACATAATACAACCCTTTTCTAGGGCTGGGCAGTACGGTGATGAAAATGTATGTGATATGATCACTGGGACTTTATATATGCTTTATTTTTGTTCCCATTAATTTGTTTATATATTGGCAGGGGTTAAAGTAAGCTGTATGGTCTGGTGCTACGTACCCATAAAACTGTTTCCTTGTTTTGCCTCATAGCAACTTGAAAGTCTTAATTACACCCTTAGCCAAGAGTTAACTGTAAATTCTCATTAAATAGACCTCGGTAAAAACATAGGCTGATCTATGAAAAGACAGAGCTACATTGCCCAGTCTAGTCGTCCATAGGAAAATGTAAGCATTAAGCACTTTACAAAATGATTTAGTGCACAGAAGGGTTGCTAAATATGAGTATGTTGTATGTAAAAACCTAATATAAATAAATTAAACAAAAATCAGACATATTTCTATTACTATTAATTTTACCAAGAGCAAAGTCTAGCTGTTTTCCCTCTGTGTATACTGTAAGTGTAACTATAAGCTATAATTATAGCTGTTACTGGCAAAAAAGACACTTACAGAACTTAAATACAGTAATATGCAAACTGATATATTCACACCAGATGGGCATTGGGTGCAAACATATACCAAAACATTATTACTATCAGTCCAGTTGGTTCTCTTCTTGTTTGGTTTTCTAAGTTAAATGTAAATGTACAGTGCAACTACAACGCCTTTAATGATTTGTTTTGGCTACGCTGCCATCTCCCACAGTCTCCTGAACAGACACTAACGCCAGAGCTGTAGATTTCCCCTGCATGGAGTATATTTGTCAGCTCTGAGTCCACTGTGCAGATAACCAGATGACCATCACGGCGCGCCCGAGCCCTGGCACCCAGACTCCTATTAACCCAGACAAAGACGTAAATGGACACTGTTGGCCCTATAACAGCCTTATCTTTACCTCCAATCACTCATGCTGGGTTGTGTCCAGAAATACCCTTCTTCTCCTCCTCCTCCTCCTAACTTCTCATGACTGTTGAAAATCAGAGCAGGAGGCTGGGTGGAGGCATTGCTCCGGGCCAGCTCCTCAAAGTCTGACATCCCACCGGATCAGCATCACACCCCATTTAACTGCAGACATCGTGATTTGAAATACATGTTGCAGATATTTGGACAGTTTCTTCAGGCTGCATAATATTTCAAAGGCGTAGCATTTGTAGTCATAGAATACTTCTCCACGCAAATCCACCAGAAATGTTACATAGTGTAGCTGTAGCCTTAATAATAGCATACTAGCATAAAAAAATAATTGAAGGTTAGGTTGCTTACAAGCCTTACTCTGCACTACATAGAGTTGGGCAATAAGACTAACAAAAATTACCTTCGCTCACAATTTGACTCAATTTTGATTCCTCGTATTAAAGGCAATTCAAAATGGCTTTAAATATTAATACCCGACACAATACAGGCTCAATCACTGCCATTTAACACACAAAATAAAATAGCTGCAAACTTTATACTCTTCTCCAAACCACATGTTATCATTAGCAGAGAATTGGCTGTAGACCTCTCAATTAAAAAAACACACACACCAAGCATATCACTCACAATTAGAAATAACAGAAACTCCATCTCAATTAAATTTTGATTAATTGCCCAGCTCTACTCTGCACTCAGAAAAAAACACTGTGCCAATCCATTTCCTTTTTCTGGGCAATGTTCTTGATGGTGATGGTGAACAGTTGTGGAAATTAAATGATTAAATTCACCCATATCTACTTCCCCGAGAGCCTGCCCTGCATCCACGCAACAAACCCGGCACATAATGCGTTACATGGCCCAGCTTATTTCCTCCCGTCTCTCCCCCGCGCAAGGTCAGCGGTGCTAATTAGCATGCAGCGCCGATGAGCACGCTTGTTGACTTGGCATATAAGTTGTTTGACCTTTGATCCCGGCCTGCAAGTGAGAGGCGCAATGAAGTGAAGACGAGGTCCCCGCGGTGCCCTCTTCTCTCCAAACATTATGCAAGCCATTAAATGTGTCGGGGAAATATTTTTACATTATGGATGCTAAAAGTGCTGGTGGATCTGGGTCTGATTTGTGTCTTCTGCGTGTTGCGTTCCTCCCACGCTGCATGTAATGACTTTAACTCAGCCATCAGTGCTGTTAGTGGCTTGTTGATGACTATTAGCGCTCTCACCCAGAATCACATTTAATCAAGCGTCGTTTAGTCTCACTTTTTCAGTTCAAGAGAGACAAGTAGCTGAGAGAAGCAGGTGCTACAACAGCAAGATCAGTGAAGCAATGAAAATAAATACTAACACGGTAAAACAAGAAGCGTGGCATCTTCAAATCGTATCATGGAATTATAGATGCCGGTCACAATAGAGCTTGGGATAGAGCGCCAAAAAGCGACCGTTTCCATGGAAATTCGCGAGGTTGTTGAGAGTATGCAAAACATCCACGGAGATACATTAGTAAAAATAGTGTGAACAAAAGTGTGGCAGAACAACCAGATACAGTGGGTCAGGTCACTACATTTGTCACACAAGAGTCAGATTACTTTTGTATTAGTAAAATGTTGTATTTAGCATCCTAAAATCTCAGTTGGTTAAATAAAGGCCAACTGTTAATTTTAAAAGATGTGATGACACAATCCTGAGCTTGATAACTAATTTTGAACTACAATAAAATGTTACAGAAAATATTAAAATGAACTAGTACCGAAGACCACTTTATGTAACTTGCAATAACCCAAAATTATGACAATAGCTGTAATTTACGGTCTAAAAAAAATAATTAAATAAATAAATTAAATTAATCACATTTGGACTTAATTTGGAAATTGACATAGTTAAAGGTGGTATGGACGATTTTTTTTCAGCAAATTTTTTATCATATTTCCTCGTGGCGTGGATAAATCATTTGTCCTGCCACGTATCAATCATAAAACGCACCTACCGCTCACCTGCAGCCGCGTGCGGTTCGTCCTCACGTTTCTGCGTGCCTAAGCGCATGGATCTATCATAATATAGTTCCCTCAGTTTACGGGGCAAAATGAAGACGGAGAAAGACAGTTCGAGCTGACGCAGAAGTGGACAGAAATCTACGGGAGACGAGCGATGCGTTGCGCTCCGTTGCGCTAATAAACAAACGCACGTGTGTGTTGTATCAGTCCGCACGGGGGAGTGCGCATGCGCACTTCCGCTTGCGTTGTCAAATCGCCGAAAAATCGTCCATACCGCCTTTAACTTTGGACTGGGTTGGGCCACAATTTTGGGTTTGATGTGTTGTGATGTTGTTTGTGAATGTTATGTGTTACCTGTGTTCATTTTACTTTGTCGATTTCTCGATGTCTTGTTCTGTGTTTTGTGTTTTATAAGTTTGTATGTTTTGTTGATTTAATAATATGGAGAAAAAAACTAACATAGATATCCTAATTATTCATCAAACAGGAACATGAGAAACACGTTCTTCACTAATGTCAATAAAAGATGCGTAAGATAAATACTGCAGCCATAAAAAAATTGTGGATCTCTCATTTATTGAACAATTAGTAACCATCATGACATAACAAATATTTATGTACATCTGTGGTGTTGCTAAGGCTTATATTTCACAGCAGGCAGCAGTATTTTACCCATGCATTTCACATCTCCACTTACTAATTACATTGATTTGTAAGCCAACAAATGGAAGAATGAGACATTTCTTTATTGAATAGACTAATTAGATGTACTATTAATGGCTGCCGAAAGAACGTCATGTTTAATTTCACACGTATTGACATGCGCTGGATGTGGATGGCATTAATTGAATGATTATTCATTGGCCCTCCTATTATCTGGCTCACATAATCATTAGACTGCGGCACAGGCATTAACCAGTGTGGCTGCCATGAAAAATCCACCTAATGATTTACAACTCACTGCTTAAATGCACAGACAAATGGTTACTGCTCTCTGTCAATAGCTGCACAGTGAGATGTAAAGACTGTGGTGGAAATAGCAAAAACAGCAAGGCGGTTAAATGGTGGCTTAAATTGCTGGGATTTTAACGTACCGCTACTTGCACATTCAAGCCAAGTACAAATTTCACAATATAATTGATGAGCCAATTTTGTTAACCACATCTCAATATATAAATATTTTTTGGAATATTTTTTACAAATAAAACAGGGATGAGAGGGGAGACTTCAGTATGAAACTTGAGTGCAATGTAGGGTTGTAGTCGGCTGAACAAATGACCGTCAACCGATTAATCGACTAAAGGCCCCGACTGTAGCGTTGTCAGATTGTGATGGGCTTAGTTACAAGACAGACAGAAGATGCAGTGGGAAAGCTACATTGAGACTAGAAAAAAGCTTTACATAAATTACACAGCTTTGCATAGTCAAGCGATTAGGGACTATTCCTCCATGCATACATTTCTTTCACTACTACACAACTCTTAAAGACAAGAAACAAAATAGTACAAAATCACTTGGCAGCAAGATTCCATCTGGCATGTTCAAGATACATAAAGTACAAATATTCTCAAACGGCTTTAAATGCAAACCAGAAAAGGGTCAAGACAAAGCACCCTGAATACAGATTTTATCATGTTTAAAATTCCTTCACACACACATTCAGCATTCTGCCAGCAGCTGCTTTCAGTTATAGAATCATTTTATGAGTAAAACGACAATGATACGCTTTGTGGTGCACAGACCATCTTCACTTTTTAGGGAGTTTTATATGGGGTGGCTTTTATGGAACAGATGTAGCCACTCTTGTCCGGCAGGGGAGAAGCGCCTGTTAGTTTTCATTACACGCTAATAGTTTAATTGCAGAGGATTAAGTGGGCAGTTAAGTGACCGGAGCAAGTGATCAGACACTGACCAATGTAATAATAGCCCTGCATGTCAAATAGCAGCACTAAAAATGAAGGATTTTATGGAATGAAGTAAAGGAAGTTGGCTAGGATTTTGAAACGAGATACAGGCTAATATGGTTCCTATTGATTAGTGGTTATTAGAATAGAGCTTCATCCGTCAATGCAATTGTGATTGTTATGGTCCCAAAGGAGAGCCAGGAAGCCCTCCAGGAAACAGCCTTCCTTTTGAACATGTAACAATCTCCATGTGTTGTAAGCTACATCCAAGAGACTGGGAGGAAATGGGATCCAGAGGGACTTTTTAAACCGCAGGAATGTTGGAATCTTGTGGAGGGAAAATTAAAACCGAGTGGCAGGAAAACCGAGATAAGAGACAAGAGGAGGCAAACGAGAGAAAAAAGACGTATTTTTGGTGTCATCTTTAAAACACATTTAAACCAAGACCGCATTTTGACCCAGAGATGTGGATTTTGCGCTCTTTGTGTTGCTCTATCTTTAAATCCCTCCGTCTATCCGAGAGCTTTAATAACCCCACTGAGGCCGTTAAAACTGGGCAGATAGGGGAAAGGAGATTTGGTGGTCAGCAGGTGGAGAAAGTGCAGACCGTGACTAAATTTACCACAATTACTGTGAAATATGGGTTAGGGGTGTAATCACTTTCACCTGTGCTTGTAGTCATTTTCATCCTATAAATAAGAGCAGGGCAAGTAAGTTACACCACATGACCAACGACTTGTGATCTTACAAGTTCTGGGGCTAAAGCTTGCTCAATTAAACCTCGATTTTGTGACGTCAAAGGAGTGTTTTGAAACAGTAAAAAATATGTTTTTGTTCTTGGCTTATTAGCAACTATCCGTGGCAATTTATTGTTATTTTTAGTTATTTATTCATTATTCATGCTGATGCAAACATATCAATTTCTGCTTTAAAATACTTATGTGCATGTTGACCTGACAGCAAATCAATGGGGATTTGAAGATTTGTCAAGTTAACATTCACTATAAAACACAATAGTGATTAGTGTATTTAATAGTAGTGACCACGCATTCTCCTTTGTATTGAATGTTATTTGTTTTATAATAGATCTTCCACAATCAGGTGTGACTATTTTGTTCTTCTACATCTGCCAATGGTCATAATGTTATGGCTGATTGAAGAGCACACTTTAAAAAAAAACAAGCAAAGGCAGAACATGTTGAATTTGAAGTTGAAATACATACTGGGCATAGAGTTATTCAAGTGAAAGAATCTCCTGCTGAGCTCACTTTGCCCACCTTTAATTCCTCATTAGGACCCAGATGCACAGACTTTTAAATCCATTTGTAGGCATCTCTCTGTCCCACTGCACTGGTGGCTACATAAACATACACGGTGAGTGGATGAAGAGCAGTTTCCTCTCTGCACAAGGTCATGTTTAATGAATAACAGCACAGCACACACACCCAGCGGCCGTATCCTCACATGACCGCTGCCAGCCTGAGCCTCTCACTGAGCAGACAGGGAATCAGACTGCCTGGGAAACAGCCACTGTCGACACCGCCGTCTCACAAATCAATGGGGATTGTCAAAGCACTGGAGACAAAAAGCATGCTGTGATACACTGGTGCTACATCTAACCACCTGTGGACTGGCATGCACGAGAGACACACAATCTCAGAAGTTAAGCAGGGTTGGGCCTGGTTTGTACTTGGGTGGAAGACCGCTGTAAACACCAGGTGCCACGGTGGGCCGGCTGTGGCTCTAGTGCAAACTGTCCTGTCTTTAGGCAGACACCTTACCCACATTGCCTAGTACGGATATGGTGTGTGAGTTAGTGCTTGATAGTGATTAGGGTCCAATGGAATTGGCAGTCTCGCTTCCATCAGTCAACCCCAGGACAGTTGTGACAATAGAAGTAGCTTACCAGAGACAAAGGACTAGTGCAATTGTTATTGATAAAGTCAATGATATTACAGAAATGCATACCATAGACATATATACATATTACTAATTAGTGTCTATGGCACTAACCACTATCCATGCTAATGTGCTTCCATTCTGCAGTCTCATTAGGTGCGATGTAGAGGACCTTAGGAGACCCACTGCGGAACACCGGCGTCATTGCATGCCTCTGCAGTAGAGGGGGAGGTGGCGATACAGAGGATAGATGTGGGAAAGAGGCCGCATTTGACAGGTAGTGCAACACTGCCCCCATGTGAGTAGCTGTGCTCTAACTCGGTGTCTGTCAGCATGCACCCATTACATGCATCTTCCTGTCTGACACCTGCTGGAGAGGGCCCTGCTCTTTTATGAGCACGGCTTTACGTGGCTTTCAGCGCAGATCCCCTGTCAGCTCTAAATCCCCCACGCCCCCACCTCTGACACGCAGGCTCCTTGTTTACAATGAGCCACACTCTGCCAGTAAATTTGCCGTCAGTCAGCAAAATAAAGGCTAGAGCGGGGCCAGGAGTCTGTCACTGTCGGCTGTGCACTGGTCTGAGGACACATCTTCACCTGTGCAAAGACAGCACAAATAGATGGGGGCTTTGAAGGATACTGACAGACTCAGATACCATTGACCTTTCTCCTGACCTATTTTCAGTTTTGTAAAGGATGGAAAATTGGTACATGGCTTCATACAGTAGAAGTGTAAGAGGGCCATTTTTGTCTGTTAAAAGCTGAACTGAAGATGGGTGTTTTAGCTAGTTTATACCCAATCAAAAGCCTGACTAAATCTATTCACAGAGCAATATATTGTAACCAAGCACTCAAAACTGTCATCGCCAGATGATATCTTATTACTGTATGGGGTTGAAATGTATGACTATTTCAAGCCCAAAACAACTGCTGTGGGGTTCTTTAGCAACAAGTGTGTTGTTCTAGTGTCCGTTTGGAGGGACCAGACTTTGTTTAGTTGGATAAAGTTTCTTATATGAAGTCAAAAGCTTTGTACCTCACAATTATTATTATTATTATTATTATTATTATTATTATTATTATTATTATTATTATTATTATTGTCATCATTTTTTAACTTTCACAATATTGGAGAATTTGTTTCTTTATTATCCATGTTGAGGTTATTATTGACCCTATGCAAAACTATTGTGCAAAAAAGAGACAGATCCAGAGTTGAACTCTTGCATCTAGTTTACAATAAAAAGCGTGTCCTTGCTTCTCACAATTGGCCAAATAAGTACACACACGCGCGCACACACACGCACGCACGCACACACACACACACACACACACACACACACGCACGCACGCACGCACGCACGCACGCACGCACGCACACTTAATTAATTACACTAATGCAATGTAAAACTCTATTGCAAAATCCTAAGTAGTTTCCATTTTTCTTTGTTTATGCACACTTTTTTTTGTGCTTACCTCAGAACTGTACGCCTGTGTTTATAGTGCAATTATAGTATTTAATGACAGCCATAAAGGATGTATCATTAAACCCTTGTCATCAGCTTTTTAAAGGGTGTAATCAAATTTAATATTTCTAATTCAACAGTTAATACTTTTAATGATCATATTTTTTAACTAATAACTTATATACTTAATTCCTTGTTCCCTTCACCATCCGGTCGTATCCGGCAGGTCCCAAGGGCTACATCTTCCTCTGTCGTATGAAACAACATATCCTCTAATAGCCCTGGCCCCTGCCGGTGTCAAAGAAGCCATCTCCTCGTTTCCCTTGTTCAGTAGGATGGCAGCTTTGTTCTTAAAATAGTGGAAGCCCTTTGATTCAAGTCTAGTCTGGAGTATGGTAGAGAAATGAGACAAGATCAAACCAGTCTCTCGCTGCCGAGGAGAGAAAGTACAAGTCTCCCCGGATCACGGCGGCTAAATTGTTCCGCAGTAAATCAGATTAGATAGAGCCTGAGTGGGGACGAGGAGGGGATCATCTTTAATGTGCTCCTTAATGAGAGGGAAAATGTTTGTCTCTGGTGGTCCAAGCTCTCATTGTGCAAATTATCTCCAAATCGGTCCGGAATTGGCGCTGATGGGAAGTGGCACGGGGATGACTTTCAATTAGAGAGCTGGACTGACACAATGACAACATGAACAGGCAACCATCTGACTAACAAAATGTGGACAAGCCAAAACCACATCATTTCCTCCTAAATCAATTTCAAACTTAATATATTTGATACTACTTTATATAAAACAGCTTTTAAAGAGCAAACAGAAGACCAGAGAGCGAAGAATAAACCAGAAAATAAAAAGCACGTCTATGTATCAGGTAACTAAACTTTCAGTCCAGTCCTTGACAGATGGTTCTGTCCCAGTCATCAATTTCCGTGTTATTACTTTGGATTTGCAGCAGCCAAAAGAAAATTCCACAGATATCCATCAATAATTCCCATTGCTGGCGTTTTATGTCTTAGGCACAACATTTTAAAATCAAATGGAATGTTGGTGCTGAATATAGTCTGCAGTGCCTCATTAACCTCAGTCCTGTATTTATGAACATTAGGGCAGTTCCAAAACACATGATGATAGTGAGGGACAAATAAGCAGACACAAGTGTTTCCCTGTAAATAGTGTGCACTTTGACACAGAGTGATAAAATATTGTGTTGTTTTTTTCCCACAGAAATAATATTTCTGTGGGAAAAAAACAACACAATATTTTGTCATTTTCAACACAAAGTAATAGTAGTTTCTCTAATATAGCTCTGTGGTTTTAAATTAGCTTTGAAGGCCATTCAAAAAACATCCAGGAAATGGCCAACTGTGTCCCAATTTAGTGATGTTTTGGGTTTTTTGCTTTCTCCACCCATATGAAGGGTACAATCTGTGAAGGTGCATGTTAAGGGCTACTTTGTATGGACCACAGAAGGGCTGACGTTTCTGTGGCTTGGCGACGCCTTGACTAATGATGAGATTTGCTGTAATCCAAACACTTGTAAACCTCTACAATTATCCGGCACCTCGTGAAAGAGCTCAATGTGAACAGATGTATTTACACAGAGACAACGCCGGAGCTGTTTACAATAACACGAAAGATCCAGCAATTACACAGCATCTCCACACACTTAATTAAAACGCTGTATCCTGCGCCGGCTTTTATCTCTGTCACTAAATCATCATAATTTGCCAAATTAAGCATCTTGTCTGTGGAGATGTTAAAATGATTACGCTTTCAAACAGGTTTGCAGCATCACATATATATATATACGTACACACAGCAACATGTGGTTGTTGTGTCAAAAAGACCACATATAGAGTATGTATGTAGTCTATGTGTTGAAACAAATAAGGAACCATTTTCATCATAGTGTAATAGAAGTTACAGAGCAGTACTTTCCTGCTTGTGTATCGAGGAAAACATTTTCATCCTGAACCTCACATGGCCTGTATCGCACCATCATCATATTTAGTCATGCCCCCCTTGGAAACTCATGTTTCTTAATGTAGTTAAGATTGCTTGGATCAAGAAAAACTCATTAGTTTGGTAAATATTGTGAAATTAATCATTCTTTCTTTTTGTCATGTATTTCTTATCCAATATATTGTATAGACCTCATGAGATATGAAAATTTCTGTCTCTACTATTCACAAACCTGAAGTCTAACCAAACCACTTTGTCCACTTGTCAAACGAAACCCCACAGGTACGATGCCCTTTGACCCCCAGTGCAGCAGCGGCTGCCCTGAGAGAAATCAGGCTTGGTCTTGGGGGAGGCCGCTGGACACTTTGGGCCTGATTAAACGGCTCCTGGACATCCTACACACTGCTGTATTGATCATGGTGAGTTTACTTTAGTGTGTGGCAGGTGAACCTCTCCATGCGCTAATGTTGGATGATAGGAGGTCGCCAAAGCCCCTCAGATGATTAACGGTGGGCTGTCAGCGCGGTGTAATCGTAGTGTGAAATCAATGCCTCAGTCCCTCACATAAACCCCATGTGGACTGCATTAGATTATAGGGAAAGGCGTGCGTAGCCTCAGGACATGGACTGGCACAAATTAGTAAAATTATAAAGAGGCGACGGCTGCGCAAGTTGACTGCAAATTAAAAAGCTTAATGAGGAGAATGATGTGTTAAATGCATAGTATAGACATGAGTCCTTTTACATTAGTGTCTCAATCATTCTTCTCTCTGGCTGGTAATGCATTTTTTTTTTTTTTTTATCCGGCCATTGTTTGCCTGTATAATTTACTGTACGTGGTATTGTTGGGTTTCAGATAACATCACAACATTATATAGCTCTTCATGGGGGGACCGGTACACATTGAATTGTTAATGTGCAGACATTTATTGTAATATAGTAAGTTCATTGGAATCGTCATAACTTAAGTCTAATTTATCAAGTTCAACATTTTTTATATTTTTTCCACAATCAATAGGAACAATGGCTCTATTGCCTCTATCCAGCAGCATAACATATCCACATTATAGAATCTGAAGATCTTAATATATTTTCACTGTCACTTTATTTTTATTTACAGTTATAGATATGTAACTTTTATGTCGAGATGGAGATGTTATTGCTTTGTCGAGATTGGTCCACAGTATGGCATTAAATCTATCTATCTCTATGGAGACAGACTGTTAATTCCACTAGGTCAAGGTATAAGACAGATTTTGAGCAATATAAGCACCCAAAATGAAAGAAATGCAATATACTGTAGGTACATTTCAGGTCATACTATGGAACTTACCCAGCAAAGCAATAACATCTCAGTGTGTGTGGCAGACCCTACACTAAAATATTACATAGTGCACCTTTAACAATGACAATCACAACAAGCTTGAAGTAACTCAAACTTAATTACTTCTCGTTCTACTAATAGTTCCTAGTTCTAGTAACCCTAAACCCTTGTCCCAATGGTACAAAGTAACCATTTATTGTTTTACAGAATATATTTCCACCAGACTTAATACTATTCCATTGTAAAATACAGTGTTTTTAAGCCATTTCGATGCCCCAGTGTTAGTTGAACTCACTCTGTCCCAAGCCACAAATGATTTCCCAATCAACTCCGCTTGATTTGTTATTGCACAATGCATCTCGTCATTACAGTCATTAATTGAAATGTCCATCACGTTGACTGCACACAGGGTGATCTAATGCGGAAGACCAAAATATTACATTAAAAATTGATTGTCTTCGTTTAACCCCCGTTGCGTCAATAAAGCCTGGAGAACAGTTTGAAAGCCTTTTTTTTCTATTTTGGGATGGAGTGTTGCTCGTGAAGCTAAAATATTGAATTCCTTTCATAAAGCGCTTGAATGGATCTCATCACGCTGCCAGCTTCAGCCATCACTATTAATAATATCCTTTTTTCATAACACCCATGATTTCTTTTATTTACGCCCAGTGGCTGCCAGAGGAGAACGGCCGTGCATAATCACTGCTAATAAATGAAGCCCAATAGAGGTGTCACATCTCATTTGGACTCATTTGCACATGATTGTGTTTGTTTATGTTCAGTCTGCTTAGGGAAAAAAAAGCTTTGACTGGCAAATTGCTAGAATTAATGAATTTGATTGAGCGAGGCCCCCCCCCATCTCTAATCCCCCCACCCCCTGAATCTTTGTATCAGCTCCACTGGCAGAATCTCAGACTTCTTGAGTGGATCACAGCTGCCACACATCAACACACATCTCTGCAAATGCCCACGGTGTTATTAGTGCTAAAAAGCAATCAAAAGCAATGAGGGACAGGATTAGGCTCAGGATGAAGGCACCCAAGGCACTGAGCTGAGAAGTGAAGAACACACTATCAGCTGCACTTTATTCTTGTCTACACAAACAACCACAGTCAATTCATGAATCTTAAGACTTAAGACTTAAGACACACTTTTTTTGTGTGCTGCCAGAAGTTTGTTGGTTGTAATATTGATCAACTGTTTGCCGTTTGTGAATTATAAGCTGCCAAAGTTATATTGAATTATGAACTAAAATGTAAAAAACTTACAATAATCCATAAGTCAAGCAGACAAACAGAATCAGAAAAAATAAATAAATAATTCAGTGGACTGTGTTTATTCAGTTACATAGAAGTGGAAGTGGAAGTGTGTTTACTTTGATGAATGTATATGCTCCATCAGAAAGTGACTTGTGAGTTGTGGATCTGATGCAAACCACTCTGAGGGAACCCTTATTAGTGGTGGCGACTGGAATGTTCAGCTAACATTGGACGTCTCAAACTCACAAAATACTGTTAAATCTATAAATAGTATTATTTATATATAATATTATATATAATATAATATAATTTATTTATAGTGTGTAAATTAATGAAGTGAATTAGTGAATCCTAGCGCCAATATAAACATTTTTCCAACCCACATAAGATTTATACTAGAGTAGACTAAAAGTGACCGTGCTCCTATTTACATCACTCTAGATCTAGAACAGAAACCAAAAAAAAAAAAACACACTTTGGAGACAATGGTGAAGTTTCTCCACCCATCTTCTGGGACGCAGCAAAGGCAGTTTTGAGGGGCAGGGTAATTGCTGTCACTTCGACCAAAAAGAGACAAAGGCAGAACAAATTAAACGATTTACAGAACAAACTAAAGCTGCTGGGGGCTAAACATGCCGAAAACAAAGATCCACAAATGCCACATTAAATTAAAAAGAGATTGATGAGCTAGCCTCACAGGAAATTTAAAAAACGCTCTTTATCAAACAAAGATACTATGAAAGCTGTTCAAAAATCACTTTTTTTACTGGCTCTGAATCTTGGAAAACAATAGGCAGAGAGAGCAATTTTTGAAATACGAGATTTCAGAATAACGTCATTTTAAGCAGACACAACCAAATACAATCAGTGTAGAGGCTAATCCTAGTTCTTTGTTCCTTCGTTTTAACCTCTTCGGAAAATAATGACTGCATGAGCCTGTTTTACGCGTAGGACCACTGGTGTAGTCGCAGCACGGTAAAACGACCGTGTTGCTCCAGCCATCTCTCTTTATTAACAGTTTTACAACAAACTTCTTCACCTGTTTTACATGACAGGTAACAGTAGTGCGCCCCCAAGCGTCCAGGACATGCACACACATGCAAACTTCTTTTAAATAAAACACAAATGAGTTATTATGAATAACATAAAATTAAGAATGTAAAATATCAAACCATATAAAATGGCGCTTACAATCAGCACTTGAATCCTTTTACAAAAAACTTTTCACTAAGATATCAGGAAACAAAGAAGAAGAAATATAATCATTTTTGGACACTCTCAACTTACTTGCCATGACCAAAGAATAAAACAAAAAATGTGAATATTTGTTTAGATTTACTAATAAAAAAATATTGGGGCCCTCTACGATCGTCCAACATCAAGAATCAAAATTAACGGTCACTTGACGGACTCACTGACCTTGGAAAGAGGGTTGAGGTAGGGAAGTGCTTGGTCCCCGCTGTTGTTCGCCTTGTACTTGGAACCCTTGGCCAATATATTAGACAATCTGAAATAATTTATAGTGTTTCAATTGATGGGACAGAACATAAAATTGCCTGCTATGCAGATGATGACCTACTATATCTGACCAAGCCAGAAATGTATGGACATTTCACCCTATGTGATGCATTTCCTCCATATTGGTTCACTGACTGGATACAAATTGAAAGTACAAAAAACTGAAATTCTCTCTTGCTGGCGACCCCCTCTGTCCCTTAGAAAGACTTACCCATTAATTCCCTCAAACACTTAGGAGTGGTCCTTCATAAAGAACTATCAACAATTTTAGAGAAATACAATACTTTTCTTCACTATAAAGAAAGATCTGGAAAAATAAGTATAATAAGTAAAAGGATTGAAACTAGAAAAATGAATGTTTTGCCCAGATTTCTCTATCTATTTCAGACTCTTCACAACCAGCTGTTTGACGAGGGAATTTTGTAGGAAAATGTGTCATGTTATTTCATAACGCCATGTCAAAGTGCCCATTACTCACAAGGAAATGCTAACTGTTGGGGGAATTGTGGCAGCCAGGAGGCAAACCACTACGTCTTTTGGGC
Organism: Eucyclogobius newberryi; assembly: GCF_026437365.1. Taxonomy (NCBI): domain Eukaryota; kingdom Metazoa; phylum Chordata; class Actinopteri; order Gobiiformes; family Gobiidae; genus Eucyclogobius; species Eucyclogobius newberryi. The sequence goes on along the minus strand of NW_027315779.1, from coordinate 20,893,022 downwards.
TTGTCCTGTTGCTCAAAAATATTGGACTGAAATAAACAAGGAGATAGAGACTGTATTTGACGTTACTATCTCATTAGATTTCAGAACTTTGTACTTGGACCTCAGAACCCCTGCCATGGACACAATAGATGAATATCTTTGAAATATAATTTTGGCAGCAGGCAAAACGGCCAACACAAGGAAATGGATGACACAAGCCCCCCCGACGATCAAGGACTGGACTGACATTATAACAGACATTAGACATATGGAGAGTTACTTTCAGACTTGACCTGAAAACGGACAAATTTTAACAACTCTGGGCAAGATGGGATGTTTATGTTGGACTTGGTATGCCGTAACTTTATTTATGTTTAACCATATGGTGCCATTATTATTATTTTTCATTACTTGTATTATTGCTTTTAAAGTTCCCCACAAGAATAAACAGTTCACACATAAATATTGCACCTGTTTAATCTATTCTTGCCCTGTTGTCCTGCCATTGTAATGTGATCACCACAGACGTGTATTATATGTATCCAGTATGTTTCATTTTTCGGTTGTAAAATAATATAACAACCTTTTTGTCAAAGTGTCAGAAAGGAAGTGCTTGCATTAGTCTATTTCCTGGCATCTTCATGAAGTATTCAAACAACACAAACAGTCGTACCAGCCTAGAGCGCCGTCATAACTGCTGCGGATATAAATAATGCATCGCCCGACAAGGTGAGGCGTGTTTTCTGCCTCATCAACGCGACTTCCTGTAAGAGCGAAAAGAGTCGACAGCTCTGTCTTTACCATACGTTTGCTGCTACACTTTCCCTATAACGCTTTCAAGTAGCTGTAAGACAGATTTAGAAAAAAAAAACACAGAAAATATTTAAGTTTTGATCTCGAAGCCAGGCAGTGGATTCTGGTAGGCGTTAGGTTGTAAACACAAAAAGTACTGAAAAATGCTTCTTCACTCCAGGCTTGTGCTGCGGGCGTTGAGAAAAAAGTACAGTTCAACATTCTAGTACACTTTTATTTTTCAACTGAAAGTAAACGCATTTTTGGGAGAACGCTGGTGGGTATAAAACTATTTATTTTGAAAATCCAGTTTCTATAGGGCTTGAGAAGAATGCACTTCCAGGATTAATGACTAGAACACAACCCATTTTCTAGCTGTTCAAAATGTACTGTTGACATAAAGGCCATCCAAGGTATTTTATTTTACAATAAACACAAGCAAACTGCAGACTCAGTCTAAAAAGGTGCACTTTTTTGATGCTGAGGAGCATAAAAAAACATAAGAGACAAATAAAGCAATGTCCAGGAGCTACAAATTATTGATCCAATTCAACAACTGAAAACAGGATATTGTTTCAGTAAATGTGTGACTACAGCCAAATCCTTGATAACATTGAGTGTATTGATCGGTCTGCAGATAAAAGCAGTTCTGAATCAGAGCGTGGAGACAGATCTTGGCAGTAACATCCCTCATCTATTTAAAAATAACATGCCTTGATTCAAACAAGCTGAGACAGACGTGTTTAGACATTGCTTTGTAAGCTTCAGACTTTGTTGTAGTCTGGCTCTGGGCAGCTTGAGATGTGGCCAACAGATAACTCATAATACAACGCTTTTGTCTAAATAGTAAATACATAATTATATAGGTGAGCATTCAGGATTAAATAATTGGAGATGTATATCAGTTAGCTGCTCTATGGGAGGGTTTCCCCAGATTACGGCATCAGACAGATATTGAAAATCTATCAGATATTTGTCACCAATGTTGTTTCTGCACTGCTCGGGTCTCTGAGTGCCCCTGTGCCACCCCCAGTTTGTCCACAGTTCATTAGATTGGTATTTTTAAATAAATGTAAAAATAGACATAGGAGGCCAATTAGGCTCAAATATGGCTGTATACAAAAGTGAAAATGTTATTTGTGAACTTGTGTCTTATTATCAGCAAATATCGCTTTTCGGCCGGTGCCACAACAAGACATATATTGGATATTGGTATTGGCTCAAATAATTCATACATCCCTAGAAATTGTTACAAAACAAAAAAGAGTGATTCCATAAAGCCAGTTACAAACAAGAGGAACGGTGATCTATAAGCCAATAGAAAGCATAGGGATTTCCCTCTTGTTTGGTCATGATGTCAATAATCAGGAAGTGTCATAAAATCATGATGCTTCTTTTCACAATAGCTGTAAAACTACAATTTGATATCATAACACCTATAAACTCATCTATCCAACCTAGTAAAATACACTTACCAAAGAAATACTACACATATTAGTCTCTCTTGTTTGTAAGTAAATACTTTATTCTGTACAATACTGTATTGTATTTCAAATCTACAACCAAGACTTAACAATATGAGTACAATTCTCTGTATTGTTAGGTGAACATCTCCACCCTGTGGCCAACAAAGGCTTTCACTCGGTTCATTAAAATGCACTTTAACTAACATTACATCATGTTGTGAATGTTACTATAAATGGAACAACTCCCAGGGCTTTTTTGCAGGTCACAAAGAAACTAATTATCTTTTCTTTAATAAACAGTATGAGTGTGTAAAGGGACAAGAAATGAAGGTGAAATTACAGGTGAACTGACACGGCTCTTTGGTGCACTCAGACATCTATGAATCATTACGAGTGACACAGCCATTTAACCAGAGGCCAGAGCGACAGGCTTTAATATCCTCTACTAAAAGAGGCTATAGAGGCTGACTCATTGCAGTGTGTGAAAAGCCCTCATCTGCCGCCTTAAGTGGAATGTCTTTAACTACACAAACGCAGGCCTGCGATCACAGCCATGAATTGTGCTATTGATTTTCCGCTGCTCGCCCTACTCCATTTCATCCCACGCTGCGCCACCGCAAAGCATCCAGGCGCTTTAAACAGCTCATCTTATTCATTCCAGCACTGGTATCCCTCATTGATTCACCACAAGGTTCAAATTAGCCAACTCATTAGTCAACAGCATTACAGATCTGGAGCTATCCGGATTATTACACGGCTGGGTGGAAGAGAGCCCTGTCTGGGAGGGAGATTTAATCAAAACGCTTTGGTAAGGCAGTTACAAAATCCACACACCTCATCTCTTAACGTATAATACGCAAATATGTCTTTGCCTTTAATCGTATGTTGCAGAAAGAAGTGTGACTCTTAAGAAGCAACATGATATTTCATAACCATTTATTGCAGTAAAATGTAAAAGTAAAGATATACCTTAACTGGGTTAATGACATGCCATTGTCTATGGGAAGGGAAGATTTCAGTGTATTCTCGCTTTTGTTACACCTAATACATTAATTAACTTTCTGACAATAGCATTATTCATTACACAGTTTGGTCAGTAGAATGTGTTTGTTTGACCCTATCAGAAAATGTAGATAAATATAAAAAGCTGTACCAAAATGTCAGGCTACTGTTGGTGGAGTCACGTTTAAAGGTACACAGCGTAACCTTTTAAAAGGGGAAGTCCGCCAAGTGCCTGTCTCTAAGAATATGTTATAGCTTGACCTTGAATGCTCCAAATAGCATAGTTTATATATCTTTCATCCCTTCACCCCATGGGTGTTTTATAGCCAAAACAAATACCCTGAAAAACAATCATTCTTACCATCTCCACTACTCTCCACTGATTCAAACCTGTTACTTGGCCCTCGTCTCCATGGCTCGTCTCCATGGCAGCTCGTCTCCATGGCAGCTCGTCTCCATGGCAGCAAATACATTTAATACAGTGGAACATTCCAGACAATGCAATGAATTTATCAGCAAGGACACAAGCACATACCGGCCCCTTCAGCAGAAAAGTTTAAGTTGTATAATGCCCTTTTAAACTTCTTAAAGCATCAAATCCCAATTCTTCTGAGATGAGTTGAAACTTTCATAGACCAACTGATACTGAGATCGATAAAAATCCTTTAGAATTATGGTAGATGCAGAAAGCACACAGCAAATAAATGTTACGCTATAACCAAAAACCAACCAACAGGTACAGTCCCAAAACACTAGCTAAAGCGGTAAAATGCGTAACTAAATCCACCACAATGTTGAAGCTTTAATTCGATCTCCCTTGACCACCAGCAAATTCCCCATTCATCAAATGGACCAAGTGCTGGTGTTCTTTAATTAAAACTGTGAACCATGTGTTACAGCTGACAAATAGCTTGCAATTGGGCCCATGCAGCCATTTGATAAAGCTCTGCACGCACACTACAGCTAATGGGAACGAGACACAATTATAGAAAGACTATTTAACACACGCATGCCCAACTGAATAATGACCACTTCCTAATAGCGAAATACTAAGCCTGTGAATCTTATACCACTCTTTTAGTTCTATTTTTGTAGTAAAATTTCAACAGAAAACAGAATTAGAAATGACATTCAGCAGTGCAGTACTTTTCATTTGCACAGGGCGGTGTGACTGGGATAGCTAAGAAGTACAAGCAGCTGAAAAGCCATTCTCTGGACAGGATTTTGTACTATGTTTGTCTAAACAACACCCTAAGTACTCTTAAAAGAATCGAAAAACAATCACTGTCAAATAACCAGCACTTCACACAACACAGTTGTGGTTGTTATTTTCAATTGAAGAAGCGTCAACTTGGTGCCAGATTGAAAAGGACTATTGCCATTTCTGAGACAAAAGACAATATTTATTTAGGATTGACTCATTTCTAGAGGTTGTTGATTCCAGACAATAGGACATTTTCTATTTGTGTAGTAAAATAACATACTGGGAAGTAACGTTTGGGTAGATAGGTAGTATAGTTTTGAAGATTGATCAATTTATGTTTTTGTTGTTGTTGTTTTTAATCGATTAAGATAGACCTAAATAACAAAAAAATACCAGTAATTACATTTCCAAAACCAATCAAGGCATATAGGCATTTAGTGCAGTAGTCTGTAAGTGAATATGCATCAATTACTTAATATGTTGGTGAGTTGCGGTAGTTAAAAAATGAATTAGTTTCATCCAAAAGGGTTCTGTATGTTGCGAGATAAAAGCACCTGGCGGCTTTATGGATACAATATTTACCCCCCCCATAAAACGAGTGTCACTGTTATGGCTCCACTAAAAGCGTACAAACATCAAGCAGACATGTTACATTTGCAGCACATTTCATACAGTAATCAGCCAGATGAAAAGAAGTGCCAAAAGTGAAAGCAGTAAACCTTTTGTGCAGTGTGCGCTCGGGTCTGTCAGAGAGAGGCCGCAGGTGAAGACAGCTGTCACCCTGATCTACGGCTCCTGGCAGACGCACTAATGTGGGCCAAACTGCCGCAGCCACTGGAAATGATGCAATCATTGTGGAGGAAATTGGAAATCAATTCTTGTCATCACTGAACATAACTCGTTTTTAGTGGGGCCGGCCAGCACTCACATGTGTTTCAGTGGCTGCAGAAACGCCAGTAGAAGGAAAAATATGAAGCAAAAGGGAGACTATAAATTCAAACCTTCTCAAGGATAAAGATTTTGAACGTTAACTGAAATTAGGGACCGTCTTATAATGTTAAATGGGGGATCATTTTTTAAATCTGAATGATTTCCTTTATGGGTAACCGTAGAAGGGACGAGCGATATATGGGTTCCAGCATCAGTATCGGCCAATGTCGCAGAATTTTACCATCAAAAGATTTCCCAATATTTGGCCCTGTGTGCGTCACGTGTCATTCCCAGTTTGCCCTCAGTGCAGCAGATTTGTCTTTTTGAACAGACTACTGGGTACAAATTGAAAGAGAAGATAAATTAGGCTGAAAATACGTTAGTAAAGTTCATTTGTGATTGTGTAGGCCTTGGATTTTAAAATCAAAATATGAGTATCGAAGAATATTGATTATTGGCCACACCAGTAAGCCAACTGTCGTATTGGCTCAAAAAAGAACAAAAAACATCACATTGGACCATCCCTAAATTGTAGTTCAGGTCTTATCTTACAACAGTATGTAGTAATGGTATTACTGACTTGCTGCAATGTCTCTCTTTCCTGTATTGGATTGTGTATTTATAAGTGTATTGTACCACATACTGTGCAATCTTAGCTAGTTTTAGCTTACAGAGTAAAGCATAGAATATTGCGTACAAAGAAGGTTGGCTGCCTTCCACTCATGTGTGAGCCTTTATGTCTCAAGGAGACCCTAAGAGTCCCCTGCAGATTGTAAAATGAACAGTAATGATGGCACATTACTGGAGAACAAACCGCATGAGGAGCAGCAGAGGAAGCTGCTACACTGTTAGCTGCTCATGTAGGTCATTGCATTAGTCGGGACAGTGCAGTGCCTCTGCCTGCTCCGCGCCCTCATAACGCCCATCTCAAGGGCGCCTGAGCTCAATAAGAAGCAATCAACAACCTTGTCACGCCCTCAAGAGATCTTCTCCATTTTCCCCACAATGCAGCACTCCAACTCCACCCCCATCCATTATGCATCAAAACAGTGTCAGGCGTGATAAAAAAGGATCTGGCGATGGGACTGGGAATCAAAACAGGAGAATTCCCAGGATGAAAAATATTCCACTTTGCTCTCTGAGGTTGTTCTTTGTTTTTCTTTGTTTGTCTTGTTATTTGAGTTGTGTGTTCGCGTGTCTCTCGGGACCCCCCCCCCTCTGTAGCGCCAGTCATCCGTCATCCTAATTGGTAGTGTTTAGAGAGCAACTGTTAGAGATGCTTCTGGTCAAAAACAGAACCGTGGATTCAGCTATCAAAGACGGATGGCTATGTAAATGCGAGTGCCCACAGATTAGATTATGAGCAGCTTGTTGGAAACTTGTCGAAGTGTCCTTTATCTTCATGCGCTCGCAGCTACATCTGTGCATAGTTCTAAATGGCATTGCATTAGTGTGTTATTGCATTAGGTACAAGAACCTAATGTACCCACCATACAGGCTATTGCATCGGATCCAGCACATTAACACACACATAAATACGCGGAAATATCGTGACTAAAGTGTTCATGAGTGCACCAGAATTAAAAAAGTACAACAATCATAGAAACAAGCCAACACTATTTATAATAGAAGTGCTTCTCCAACAACTACTATTACTTTTTGTACTAATCTAATAATTTTACATTTGGTTGTTGTAAAAGTAACATTTGACGCCTATAAAGTACAATATCTCAAATTTACCAGGCAGAATATTTTTCTACAACATGTACAGTGAGTTTAACAGTGAAGGACATTTTCTTTGATTAATGGGAGGAGAAACTACAAATCCATCTTTGTCAATCTTCTGTTTTATATATTATATAGTATAATCTTCTTAATGGCCCATCTTTCACTCCATCTAATCTCCACAAATCCTCCATTTCCCAGAGTTGATCCTGTCAGGTGAACATTTAATGGCACTGACCACCCATCAATCATATTAACAATCATTATTCAAAGAACATTTCCTTATAAACACCTTCAGAGATAGAAGATAAGGACCTTCAAGTTATACATTTCCTTCACCTGTAGAAATGTTGTTGCCCATGAGCTCAAAATTGCAACAGACTGAAGGAGAACTCAGAAAAGTGACACCAAAGTCGGTTCAGTCCATTGATTCCTTTCACAATAGCATTGCATTTCACCATTTCTTTTAAACTTAGAATAATTAAGCGGTGCACAATTTAACTTTCTGCTGGAAATGAAGAAGCGAGCCTGCTCACAATAAGAATGCATACTTTTATAGGATTTTAAGCAATAAAACCTGTAGTTGATGGATACATTTAATTCCATACTGTGAAGCATTCCAGGCAAAGCAATAACATCTTCATGAAGACAGGCAGGAGATCGCATAGTGCACCTTAAAGCAACTATAACTATAATTACATTTCAAATAATTACGGTGCCTCTAAATGTTCCCTGTCGGCCTCTATCCAAAATAGCTGCTTATTGTAACAGAAGGGGACTCCACTACTGTTTTTCCTGCCTTGTGGAGTAAGGGTTTTGCCCCTAATTAGACCAAATCAATTCCAAACACAACATCTGGACAGCCGGTGGAGCTTCTCAGTGTGACAGCTGTGTATCAAAATGCACATATCAAATAGACGGAGAAACTAGACCACCAGCCTGAGCGTGCCTACCTCTTTGGCAAACATCTGAAGGAGGATCGATCCTTTATCGGACCGTGAACCATCTGCTTCCTCCTCGCCACATATGTCCCTGTCGGTTAGAGGACGAGGCGCGCTGTCCAGGTCTGCCTTTCATCTGTTCCTTTGATGGATCTGCACCTGCGAGCGAGAAGAACAGCTAACTGTAATTCAGCTTTGAATATCTCAAAGTTCCCACATGTGAAAAACACAGAAAATGCAGTTTAAAGGCACCGACAGATTTTCCCTGCAGCAATGAAGGAGGGCAAAAACGCAGAATCCAAATTCCCCTACAATAATTATAAATGATAAAGAATAGCTTAATAATAATGCCAATGTTAAATTTTAAGTTCCCTCTTGTAATATGAAGTTTGCCTCGTAGTTTGTATAAGGGTTAAAGTGGTTATAATGTTTTGGCTGATTGGTATTTCTGTGTCTTCAGTACAGTTTAGTTATATTTAGAAAACTAAAATGACTCTATTCTTTAATTATTGAGATACTTTAATACCCAACATAATGTGAAATCCATCTGAATCATAAAAGAAAATAATAGTAACTTTGTTTTAGTTGCGCAGCATCAGAGCCAAAACATCCGTTGAACACTGGCCTTGTCCGCAACGACACATGCTGTAGTTCTAGGCATGTCTCCAGATTGCTCCACACACACACACGCACAAATACACACTTGCACACGCCACCCAAGACCAACATATCCCCGGTATCTTTGCTGGAGCCGAATGTTTCCTCCTCAAACTACTCAAGCGCACCCGGAGCTGTCCATCAAACTTCATATGAAGAGACAGTTGAAAGCTCACAGGCGCTCTCCTATCCTTTTCAATAAAAGTCTTTCAAGGCTTGGATGAGTTGTAAAAATACTCCATTACTGAACTGTCCTGTATTATGCTTCATTTTACTTGTATTTTTACATTTTGAATCGTTTCTTTTCCATGATTTATCATTTTAATTTGTACGTGTGTGTGAAAAGGGAAACATTAGTTAGTTGTATTGCAAACGTATACAGAGGGAACAAGGCTAAAATAACAAATAGCTCATTTTTCAGGGGGCCAAAAAAGTTAGGTTTGCCATCTGTCATCCTCTGCTTGCAACAGAGAGAGATTAAGCAAACCAAAATTTGCAATTAGAAGTCAGCATTGCTATTAGCAACATGACGCTAATTGAGAAAAGACTAATTTAAGCATTCAAGCATTGAAAACATCCCACAGTGAAGTTTACCTCTTTGTGTAATTTTATTTTCATAGGAATAACATGTTTGTGCTTCAGCATGCAAATCCAGTTAAGCCTGTATTTTTCCAGACATGCAAAGCCCCTTCAAAGCGCTGGCGATCACGGTGTCCCTGGCTCTCCACAATCAGCACTATGTGAAAATGTCATGCTCTCTTGTTAGCAATTCCAGTCAGCAAAGAGGCAATTATGGCGTTTTCATGATTCATTCGGGGGGCCCGCTGCCTCCGATAACACTTTGACACGTTAGCCCTGTGTTTTAATACAGACGACATGCACGCTACATTCCTCTACTGCTTTACAAAGAAAAAAAAAATACTATAATAACGCGCCTCCCTCACCGCTGCCTCTTCATGGCTCCGCTCTCAATCACCCTTATCTATCTCCTCAGTCCTCACCTCCTCCTGCATTTCCCCCACAGTCTATCATTTAGGGAATGCGCTGGCGTGATTGTGGCTTTTGCGCTGGAGGGGGAGAGCCGAATGCTATCATCACTCCCAGGGCCATAATCAATAGTGTCAGTAATGGCGGCGGAGGTGGTGGAGCAGTGGATTGCCGCGAGGTCCTGGGAGATCATCTTAGGAGGCCTTTGTCTTTACTCTGGCTCTCCCCGCGGTTCTGTTAAGTTATTCTGCAGGCGCTTCCACTGTCAGCCCCGCTCCACTGAGGGCTGCCCAAAAGAAACACTATTCTGTTAGAAATGGTTCAGAGACTGTGTGGCCTGCTGAGAGACTTCCAGAGATATAGTTATTGGCAACAGGAGCCTGTATATCAAATTGTATGAATTTATGTCAAGGCTGGTTACAAACATTACACACCTTCACCTAAAGATGGATTCCACAGAGGCACAACAGAGTACATTACGAGGCCTATAATGAAGTTTATTACCATTACCAAGCAGGTGGGCTACACTTCCTTTGCTATAATGAGAATCCTAAGTCAGGTAGAGTACATTACCCACAAATCAGAGGAGTAGAGCGTTGCTTTCTCCTCACGCTTCATGCAAGACACAATCATTCTTATTTCTAGTTGCAGATTGTGCAAGAAGGGAGCTTTTAGTTCTACTATTGTGACCGATTTGGGAATTAAAAAAAAACGCTGATAATGTCTTAAGGTTTCCCTGCCGGCACAGCGACATGTCATTGTTCTGGCTCGTGGCTCTGGATGAGTGGTAAAGCTGCTCTCTCGGCCCCCTGGCAGCGCTGAGGGTGGAGGCGCAATCTGTTCTCACTGGGGACATCGCACAGAATGTAGGCCGATGCTGTCAAGACATGAGAGGAGTCACCGAGGACCGGCCTGCCTCACTGCACCCGCTCTACAAGACACTGAACCAAACCACCATGACATAACTTTTATTATACTGTGCGTGTCAGTGCTGGGAAGACATAATTTCTCTTAATAGCTTCTGAGTTGAATTAATCTATTTATCATTCCTTTTTTTTTCCATTTGGTTTTCCTTTCTTGGAATTATGGTTTATTATGATACACTGGTTTTGTAGAATGGTGTGAAATTGGTGACTGGGATTTTCGGTGCATCAAAAACTAATTAAACACATGATAGTTTAACTAGTTTTTGATGAACTTAAAATCCCAGTCACACATGATAGTTAAGGATAATCGAGTTACATGAGCATAAATAGTTTGAGTTGTCTCTCTGTTGTATAAGGTGGATTTAAAACAGCAAGTCAACTAGAGATCGACCAACGTTTTTGAACCTACAGCAGCCAATGGCCAAGAAGCTAATTTCCCCTAAATGACAGTATATGATGATGTAACAACTATAAACACGGTCTCAATGCAAACTCATAAGAAAACTGGAGCCCCATTTTGCGCAGAGATATCTTTTTATGGGCTGGCATACTTTTTTTTATGTCTTTTACTGTAAGCTGTGACAAAACTAGTATTAATTTACTTTTAATTCACTGTGTTATAAAAGAAAGTGGAGTTTATGAAGGCCAAGAAAAAAACTGTGCAATGTACCAGGGTGACAGAGGACAGCCAGAGGAAGCGTCGGGAGGGAGCCCGGGGCGGTGTTGAAGCAGAAAGATACAATTTCACAGCTGAGCACGCCCGCTTGGTTCGCCGATGTGAGCGCGGAAGGATTTCACACCTGAGGAAATAACAGAGGAGGATGGGATCAAATTCTTACACGATGGCTTTTTCTTCATCAGGAAGACAGCGTGCCCTTTACAAGGTCTTAAACAAGCACGTCTGTACAGTGAGCAACTGTAGCGTACAATCACTTAGCTATAGAACTGCTCCGGTGTCTGCGGCGTGTGTGAGTCAAGTTGCATCTTACTTCAGGTTTGGGTTGTTTACCTTGAAGCGGATACTTAAAGAAATATTTATTCATCATTCAGAGTTTAAGGTAATTTTGGTGGCATCGCAATCACATCCGACCATTATTTTAGTTCTCATCCAGGCATGATTTATTTGATTAGTCGAGAAAGATTATTTCTACAGTAGATTGAAAAAAAAAAAAATTCTAACAAAATAAAAGTTGAAATTGGATCACTGAAGGCTTTACTATTCTTTGACATTTTGATTTAGTATTTCTGCTGCGTTTGCTATAAAGGTGTTTTTGAAAGTGTTTTAGAGTCTGTATAGTCCTTATTACGATTTTCAAAATAATCTGCAAAGACAGAAGTTGGAATAGATATAACAAAGTAAAATCAAAGAAAGGGCTCTCTGTTTTAGTTTGTTGTGAGCTCTTAAACCTAAACAGACAAGGGACAAGGCTAAAAACTAGAACAAAAATGAGTTTGTTTCAGGAGACACAAAAAGTCACCATGGCAATCGACAACCCTATGAGCATTTTTCTCTTTGCGTTTCAAGTTGAACCCAGCTTGCTTCAATCATTATGCAAGTTCACATCAATCAAGCAGCTATGAAAACCAATTTGGCACCTCAACAATGAACATCGATGCAACCCACACCATATAGCTTGCAACTGGGGCTCATCAAATCCAGTAATTGCTTTTTAGATCAAAACATTAATGACTAGGTTACTTGATTGTGATGCATTGTAATCACGCCATTAATATGGATATGACTGCTGCATTGAGAGCCATCTGTTCGGCAGAGGCAGAGCTGGACACTTTCCAACACACACTCGTTTCAAGGACTGTATTTTGGCAGAGGACCACGGGCTACATAATCAATGCCACTACCGCCACCAGCGCTGGGAATGGCACGTCCCAAATTGATCCATCAATCACCCATTCACACAATGTTTACTCAGCTTCGCCTGGCTTCAAAGTAATTCGTACTCTCAGATGAAAGCTGGAATAAAAAATATGGCAGCCAAAAGCATTGCAAGGAAACAGCTTTGCTCTTTTTTGCACAGGGTGGCGGTGTTCTCTTTTGGCGAGGTGGGTGATCGCCGTGGGTTACCTCTGGGTGGAATTAATTATACAAGGCTTTTAAAAACGGCCCGCTTTGGTCTTCACAGAAATGCATGACTCCCAAGGTATCTGACATTATTCCTTTTAAAGCTCCGACTTCAAACTTTGCCTGTCTCGGTGCACAAACTTTTCCCATATTAAGTGCCATAGTGAGAATGTGGGGCAATGTAGATGTAGCCGAGCACAAAGCCTTATAACTAATGCAATTCTTGTACAAAGACATATATGGTTTTAAAAGATCAACTGATTCTACAGGGGAACGGCACTGCAGTTGTGGGTGGCATTCCTGGCAACAATACCTCAACCAGAGATTGATGGAGACTTTGATTGTTAGCATTTGTCTTAAAAGGCAAAAAACTGTGGTAATAATAGCTGTTGTGCTCTTTGCAGTAGGGAGAGCAGGGAAAGACAAATGATTGGACCAAGAATTAAACTAATAAACACCCAGAGGCATATGTTCAATCGCCACCAAACCCTGTGTCTAAAGTACAGAACACACTTTGGTTTATTAGTTTTATGTATTTTATTTTTAGTGTCTTTCCAAGTCGTCAAAGTCCAAGTCATGACCCAAAACAAGTTCAGGCCGATATACATTTTGATTATATACTACTTACTTATAGCAGAAGATCCCTCAGACATATCCTTTACCAGCAGTGGCGATCCTGAAATACAAACAAACAAACAAACATTAGAAATCAGTAGTACAATTCAGTAGACTTTTAAGTTAGCCTAATGTTACACCAATGGATTTTTAAGATGCTAAATACTAATCTCAGCGTTCATTTACAAGTTATTTTGTTTTGTTTACAATATTTTGGCTGTGGACATCAGCACCAAACATGGCGGATTTCCATGGTAACGGTCTATCGGCTTTCCCATCAAACTTGGTTATTCTATGATAAACAGTTCATGTCACAGTAAATTATCACTTCAGAGTAAACTTAAAGGCCAGTATCTCCTACACACAGTTTCGAACACTGCGCTCCTCATTTTTCCTGGAGAAACTACCAAAGCTGAGGTGTTGTTGTTGAAGAAGCATGCTATGCTAACCACGTGCTAGCTGCCGCGTGCCTCCTCCAGCTCCCGCCAGGTACGTCCTTTTTAGGCTGTAGTTAATTGGCAAACCTGTCTCGACTGTAGCCTTCACCGCCTTCTGAGAGACAGGCAGTGTTCCGGGAGTAGAATAGTATCTCATCTCTCTGTAGATTTGTTCATACACAGTCATTAATTGCATCTTTACAAGAATCTAATGTAAATACATCCCCGACACGCTGCCAATTAATTTTCAATCGTCTTTTGGTGGAGCTTTCGCCGTTCAAATGCGAGGAGTGGCATCAAAAGTTTGAGGGGGTGTTTCTAGAGCTTTAAAAGCGTGTCTTTGTTCCGGGGAACACTTTGTGAAAAATGTATTCAGGCCCGACAAAGTGCTTCTCCTGTAATCAAATCCCGGGCCTCTGGTTTAGGAGCAGGAGCAGATCTGAGGCATCTCACTCATCTCATCTGCTTCTGTGATCAAATAAAAACACTGACTTTTACTACAAGGACACGGGGAATCTACAGTAGACGGGGGCAAAGAAACAATATGATGTTGTTAATGTGTAAAGTTAGCTTTATTATTAAGCTTCACGTTCACAGAAAGCCTTCTATGTGAGACAAAATAAAAGACAGAAGCAGAGCAGGGTGACCCTTCTCATAGCTCCTTCTGAATTAGCCCAAATCATCATATATATTAGGCAGTAGGTCACTTTTTACTGCAAATGCAACTTGTAATTCTACCATTCTACCTCAATTAAATTACTATTTTATTGTGATATAGCCCTTAAAGAAATTGATGTCAGCCTTAGTGACCCCTAGACCTATGTTCCCCCTTGTCTCAGAGCAATCCCAGTCTATTTGCTCCCAAATGTTTTACAAACTTGCACAGGATTATTGTATGTCATTGTTTTCTAATAATCATGTCCATTATGTTGTAAATACAGTTAGCTCACTTTTGTCAGTTCACCTTTCCTTGTTTTGAGGCTACGTTTGTGTCCTTGTGTCATGCTTAGATCAGAAGTCCCATGGGATTCCAATGCCAAAGTTGATTCATAGATTTCTGAGCAATAGGACAGTCTCAGAACACATGGTAATAGTGAGCAACCACAATTTCACAAAAACATTTCTATGGAGATAAACAGACCTCAACCAGAGAAGTTTCATAGAGCAACTTTGAAGGCTCACGCGTATTACCTTGGTTAGCAACAAAGAAATAGGATTTGTGTGAAAGAAATTCAAAGAGCATGTCTGTGTTCAAAAGTGTCTACCAGCACTATTGTCCTTCTAGATCTAGACCTGTAAAAGTCTCTGAGCAGACTGTTTGACGGCTTTGTACCTGAAGTGGCTTTCTGACAAAGAGCTGCAGAGGCCGTGCAGAGGCCAACGACAAGAGAATGCAGCGCTCCTTTCAATGATTCTTGTGACAACCTAAAGCAGGATTTCTGCTGCGTCTTAAAAGCAGAAGCCAGTGGACCTCAGAGGAGATGAGGACCAAGTTGGTGGAGGTGTTGAATGCATAATGATTAAGAACACAGATAAAGAGCACTCCAAGTGTTCTTTAAACAAAAGGGAATTGGGATTCAAAACATCAATTGGAAGAAAGGTCATCGCAGAGTCTGAATATAACTCAAAATTATCAAAGTAAATTGTTATAAATTGTATTTGGCAGGCTACTTTACCAAAACTGGGATTTTATTTATTCTAGAGCCAATATCTGAAATTATATATTTTATTTTAATGACAGCTTTGTGTATCTTTTTTTTAACTTTTGCCTACTTTTTGACAGAATATGAATATTAATTCATTCTATGTTGAGTCAAATGATGTTAATATTTAGAAATTGACTTGCTGCTTTCCAAGGTGAGGTATAGCCAAGATTTGTCCTCTTTTGTTCACTGTGGTGCTTTGTAATTGTGTTGAGTGTTATAGCTCTGCAGCACAACAGCAGAAACAAATGCAGTCAGTGATTTGACCCACTCTTGCTCCAGGGTGTGTCTCACAGCACAACAAACTGCTGCAGACTAGAGGCCATTATAGAGGCTGATATACTGCACAGCACTTGACTCTAATATTACCAAAACTATCTCAAATTAGTCAACTTATATTCTATTTAAAACTTGTGTTGTTTGAGGTTTCATCAAAATAAAGAGCTGCAATTATTCACCGTCTAAAAACACCAAAGAAATATCTAACAATGGAGGACTATGTTATAGGAAATTACATTTTTCAAAAGGCAATAAAAAAGAAGGCTGTGAACATACATGGCTGTTGCATGTAGCAAGGGTGCCCTCTGGTGTGCCATTTGGAAATTGACAATTTGTACCTAACCCTGGATCTTAAATGATAAATATTTCCTTCAGAACATGGATTGACCACACACACACTCAAATATACTGTATATAAATTACACTTGTTTTACTACAAACAAAATACAAATGTTGAAATTGAAGGCAATGTGTTTCAGCAGTAGAAAAAATACTTCAGAAAAATACATTTACAATTTGACTAACACATACATTTTCTACAAAGTGTAATAATACAATTACACAAAAGATTCTCTTGAACTTCAGAGTCATAATTTATTCAGGTCAACATTGTTGTCTGTTTTCACTTTAAAACTTGATTCTGTACAAAACTACATCCTACAGTGAAAACAAACCCACTGAACTTGACCAAAGCATAATCTGTTGTCTAGTAACCACCAGTAAACCAAAATTCCCCTTAACATCAAATTATGTTTTGCAGTTTGTGTCAAATGCGTTGGTGTAAAGTCTAGAATTATTGTGATTTCTCTAATCATGACCAATGCTATAAATCACACAAACTCTTTATGAACAAATGAATGGCTGTTAGGGGTCTGTCATAGACTGGAGGTGCCGGGTCTATAGTCTATGCAGTGTGAAACTGATTATGTCCATAAATGTAGCCTCCACACAGTAGCACAGCTGCACATCAGGGTCTGAGCCTCCAAGTTCTTCTGCTGCTCGCTGAGCTGACGTCATAAAAGAGCTTCCTCCAGAAACCAGCGCCTCCTGGGGCTTTTCTTTCATGTACTGAAGGCCTGGAAATGGGAAAACAGTGGCTATTTATAAAGTCAAACTCTAAGACAATAAATACATAAATAACTTCCCCATCTCAAATAGCTATTGTTCTACAACATACTGCAACTTCAAATAGGCAGAAGTCATTAGAGAGTTTACGTACGTGCAATTAGAGGATCAATATCTCTGGCTTTGGTGGCGACGTCAGAGGCACAGACCTGTCCTATTTGTACCAGCAGTGCAGCGACATCATCATACAGAGGAGGGAAGGCCTGGCAAAAGGCAACCAGGCAAGGCAGAGTGGGCATGAAGAAGGCAAAGCGCTTGGCATGGGTCAGGACTAGAAAGAACATAAGAACTGTGTGAGCGTCTCCAAAGTCAAATACTATCTACTTATATTGTTCAGACAAGGAAAGAATAGTGCAGTAACAGCAAAACACCAGAAGATGGCACTCAAGTCCAAAGAACATTACAGTTACGTTTTCACCAGTATTGTAAAGTTTTGCAATAATCACATTCATAAAAACTTAAATGAAACATTAAGCAAAGCTTCTTCTTTTCACTTACCTGTGAGAAGTGTCCCCATTACACTTATGGCCAAACGGGCTACACTGAGCGACTTGGGAAGGGCATATTGTGTACACAGATGAGAGAGCAACTGGATGGCAAAGATCTATACAGGGAATTACATTAGTTAGTTACTGTATCATATACCATAATTTATTGTTTGTACCAAGGCAACCCCTGTTGTGATTTTGGGAATTACAAAAATATGTTCAATTGTTGCCACTACAACAAACAAGCCTTTATCAACCAAGAGTTTTAGTGAGAAGATGTTTTCTAAAAGCAGTTAAAGGCAGAGGCCTCACCTGCTTCTCCAGCTGGGGTTGTGCCAGGAGCTCTGGGATGAAGTCCAGACAGATATGAATGGAGGGGATGCCTGCCACAGTCAGAGGCAGCAGAGCCTGAGGGTAACCCTGACAGAGAAACAAAAAGCAGCCATTCAACACTACTTTCACTCAATTCCAATCATTTTAAATTCCCAACTTTTCTAGATGAAAAAAGGTAGGAATTACCTGAAAATGAACGAGCTTGGCAATGTTGGGATCAGCAATAAACATCTGATGCAGTAGACAGCAGATGAGACACTGCACCTCCCTCAGGTCACTGAACAGACCTGCTTCTGCTTCTCTCTCCGGGTTTCCGCTGGCCCTCGGTCCAGGGGCCTCCTCTTTGTGTTTCCCAGGCAGAGGGTCCCTGATACTTTTAAGAAGGCTCTCTGTGCTGACCCCCAATTGTTGTTCCTCCGTGTTTGGTAAACACACCTCCAGAAGGATCTGGACCGCCGCGCTATCCTGTGATCAAGAGAGAATATACACAAAAACACTGTCAACTTCAGATGACCTGCTGGAACAGGTCATTTGAAGTTGACAATGTTTTTATGTATATTTTTTGAAAATTGAAAGTACCTGAGCTGCCAAGAGGGCATTCTTGAGCTCCTCTCGTGTGACCTCAGGTGTGTCTGGCTGTCCAGGAACCCCCAGGCTCGACACAGTCAGGTTTTGCCTGTCAAAATCAGCCGTCTCCTTTAGGTGACAATGGAGGTATGCTTTGGAAGCCAACAAGTATCCATTCAGCATGTGAAGGACAATATCCATAAAAGGAGGACACCTACAAAAGAATTAATCAGTTAAGGGTTTTGTACATTTATATATATTTATATAAGGGGTTTATATGCTTCTTAAAACATAAATAAATTAAATACACTAAAATATGCAAAAAAAATAGAATGTAGTTACTAAATAAACTGTAGTGATTACCTGAAGACTCTTTGGTCACAGCGGAGAACAATGAGAGGGTCCACCATCAGGTCGTTCTGGGTGTACCTCTGCTGCCGGAGGAGTTTGGCTGAAGGCTGGAGAGCGTTCACTGTCATCACCCACAATCTGCCACACAAACATAATGATAAAAGGAACTTGGTTATTATAACTATTTTTATAGTGGAAAGATTAACACAATTTTTAAAACCAGTAAACGGGTCAAAAAGGAAGACTGAAAAAGGATGCTTGCTCTTACTTTCACCTCCCGGCTTTTTTGGTCCCTAGCTGCTCATGTTACACACATTCCATTGAATCAATAGGATGTCTCCTTGGAGCTTTAGTATCTTTGTCTGGTGGGCCTCAGGGCAGAGCAGGGGTCACACTCCCATGTTCACTGAGATGCTTAGCTCAATACCAAAGACTCATTCATACAATAATCATTTAGTATTGAGCCTTAGGTTAAGCATGGCAACTGAACTTCCAGGGGGCTTTACTAAATCAATTTACAGACTCGTGGAGCAACTACAGCACTGAAAACAACACATCACTAGCAGAGCCTTTTCACTGTGAGGGATTATGGTGATCCAATACTTAATCTAGTAAAAAGTTATAATGAGTATTATCCAGTGTTGGTCAAACTTTAGTGGCACTCCTCTCTCAACTACAATAAGAACATGCGTACCTCCGGGGCATCACAGTATTGAGGGCCATCCAGAGCTTGTTCAGAGTTTGCACAATCCTCCGCGGAACAGCCGGTTCCAACAACAAAGCCATACTGGTCGTGAGAGTCTCTGCATACGGGATGAGGTCAGCGGGAGGGAGCAGAGAGAGGTGCTCCAGGATGCGCATCAACCTTGGACTGCTCGAGGGCAACTTTTGGAAAGCTGCAGAGACAATAATACATTTCTACATTTTACTGCATAGTACATGTACAGAATACACATTATTTAGCTGAAGTACTAGTTTTGTGTTATCATAGGAAAATTGTGCAGTTTTCAGTTTTCAAAAGTTCCATTATTGGTGATGCAATGTGACTCCGTCCTCAGCTTCCCTCTCACCCTGGTGAAGCTGGCTCTGCGTGTATCGGCAGGTGTTGCTTGGCAGCATCATCTTTCTCAGTAGTGGGAGGGTACCAGTCACCTCCTCCTCACAAACCCAGTCCTCCACCAGACAAAGATGAGGGTAGTTTGTGGCCAGTAATCTTAGAAGGGCCGAATGGAGTCCTATTGGAAAAGGACAAGGAGAAGTAAACACATTTGCATACATTTTACACAGGCAAACACTGATAATACGCCTTACCCCCAAGTTCTTGTTGCAGTCCCTGAGCTTGAGTAACCAGGTACTTGATGGGAATTTGGTCCATAAGGGCAGCCGAATATGACTTGGGCTTTCTCTGCATAGCAGCTGAAAATAATAAGAAATTAGAATTAGAATTAAATTATATCAAAACAAATTTATAGTAAAAAATATCAAATATCAAAATGAAAAGATACAAAAATGTAGTCTGTAGTACAAAGACTTCTAAGATGATTTCTCATCAACGTGTTGATTACCATTGCTGATAGCGTCATTATTTTTTCCCGGCCTGCTTACAGGAGCACTTGGGTAAACAGAGCAATTACACGGATGGGCATAAAGTCTCACATAAATCTAGCCTAATGAAGGGCAGTAGGAGAGCTCATCATGGGGGGAAATAAACTCCTGACTAGGCCAACTGTTAATGTTCAATCCAACCTTAGCCTAGCATTGATAGCTACAAGATAATTTATAAGACCAGAAGAAAAGGGCAGATTACTTCATTACCTAATTGCTTTGTGCTGGCCAACAGGTTCTCCTCATAGGACAAGATGTAATACAGAATGAGAAGTTGGGTTGTGATGGAGTAACGTGGTCGTCCAGCTCCTCTACTGCCATCAGCATGCTGATTAGAAAGGGCCAATACAATAATCAATTCACGAAAGGATGAATTGTACTTAAGTGTTTGCTGTTGACGTACCCCCGCAGAGTTTTGAAAGACATTGAGAATCTCCTGCTCTGTGATTGGCTGATTGGTGGCCTCTGGGTTGGCCTTTGATGCTGGAGTGAGGATTGAGTTGACATACACATCGATAAGTGGGATCAGCTGAGTATGAATCGGGGTTGTGGTCTCGCAGAGCTGGCGATAAATCCAGTCCTAAACCGTAACAACAGGGACATTAAAGGAATATTCTTAACAGTAATTTGACGTTATGACTTCGTCTTCTGGCCTACCTTGATGGACACTTTGTGCTTGGTGAAGGCACGGCTTCGAAGCAGCTGATAAATACAGTGGATTGGCAAGAATCCTGTGATGTTGGCACTTAAATTATTGGTCACTGCAACCCTAACAGCATGAGCAGTAACAACCTATAGAGACATGGTAAGCCTTAAATATATTCTGTTAGACTGATACAAATTTGCTTTAAGCATACAGTAGATAATAAATACCTGTTCTGTAAATATCTCTTGTGTGAAGATGGTTTTCATTTTGCTTAGCGAGCTGGGTTTGATGGCAATCTGAATAAAATATAACAGGAAAAAGAACAAGATCAAGACTTGGAAGGTAAGCTTGAACATTTTATTATAACTTCTTTACATTTTAGTTTGAAAAGCAGTTCAGTCTGTAGGGACACTGAACACTTGACGGTAGTGTGTGAGGGTCAGGTACCACTTAGCTGACTGAAATATGTTAAGAGGGAAATAATTCAAAGGGTATCATTGAAATAAAATAAAATAGCAGCTGGAGGAAAAAATAAACAAGCTGTACTGTGTATGTGTGATTTTTTTCTGTCCTGTGTTGGATTAATCATGCAGTCGGTGATATAGTAGAAGAAAACAAGGGCCGGTGCTGATCAGTCAGTCAGATGTATTGATTACTGCTTCACTTCCACGTGCATCTTACCTTCATCCCCAAAGTCGAGCACACCAATTCAATAATAGAGCTGAGCTGGTTGCTATGGAAATACATAGCAACCAGTAATAGCATCTCTCCAAAAGAAGCAGACACGCCTGCGGCACTGTGGATAAGGACACAAACAGACTCAGACTTGCCATTAATCCTACATCTTACACAACACCAACATTAAAGCCAAGAAAAATACTGATGCAATTCCAATCACATTCCCAAATGCACAAGTTTTATTTTACCTCTCAAAGTACTCTTCTTCTTTTATCATCCAACTAAGCCACATAACCATGAGCTGCTCTTGCTCTGGAGTACTGCGTACATAAGCGACCAAGTTAGAGGTGATTTAGAACAATATGATGATAATGTGTATTACGTTGAAATTGCAATTATTTGTACCTGACCAGAGTAGAGAAAGCAAGCAGTTTGCAGAATGACAAGGAAACAAAGCGGACTCCGGCGGGTGTGGCTGGAGGGCGACTGGTCATCAGCTGGAGCAGCTGCTCTGATTCTTCATCTGTTGGTCTTTACCAGTTACAGGTTTTTTAACATCAATTACGGTAAGTGACAGAAAAACTGTTGAAGGCAAGACTTTCTATGAATTTGTGGACTCACCTGAGGCCTGCAATTCCCATGAGAGCACAGTAGAGTCGCAGCAGAGCACTGGCCTTCACTACATGCTCCTCTCTGAGCCCAGAGCTCCCGCTCTCCTCCATGTCGCCATCATTAGGGACATGTGTGCTGCGGGAGCGAGGCAAGATGGCTACAAGCTCCAGCAATAACTGACGGCGCATCTGCCAGAGAACTGAGCTGCTTTCCCTTTTGCGCTGCAGCAAATAATAAAAAATGGACTCCATAATATTGTATATTTTGTAAAAATAATATATTTAACTAAGACTGAACTCTTACCTGCTGTCCATTGCGAATAAACATGCTAAACCAAGTGCGGACTTTGCCATTGGTTCCCAAAAGCAGACCACTGACATAAGATACAAGTGGACTGACGGCATCATCTCCTGCATCAGGTTTGTAATCCAAAGTCAACGCAACACCAAGACCAGGCAAATGGCACTCCTCTACCTAAAGATCACAAACAAAAATGTATACTTACAAACTGCAAGCTGCTTGTTAATATTGCCAAAACAGCTTTGTTTGAAAATCTTTAACTGACCACCATCGCTCGAATGTTAAGGGCTTGTGATGGATTCATCTGACAAAGTTGTCTCAAAGCTTCTGTTCTACGACGGCCTCCAACACTCTCCTCATCCTGACGCTCACCATTTTTAATTAGACCTCTGCAAACTGTGAGGGGAACACATGGATAGTGGAAAAGAAACAATAGTTAAGAATCTTGTTTGTCCTTTTTAATTTTACAACAGCGACTGGTAAACACCATTCGTATAAACTTTCTCTTGGTTAGTGTACAAGTTACCTTCATTGAAGCTGTCAGGAACATTAGCCACCAGCAGACACAAAAACCAGTCACCATTACGAACATGTAGCAAAGCTTCAGCCACATCCAGTATTGGTAATAAAGATGGAAGTTCTAAAAACAGAAATAGTTCATATGGTTTATTCTTAGAACTCTCATTACACATCATCATGACATTCAAACGATGACTAGACCTGCTTGAAGAATACAAAGAACATCTGCGACTTCCTCCAAGTAAACAGGGCTTTCAAACAGTTCTGAGGGCTTCAAGAAAAACTCTCCATTTGAATCTGCCACCTTCAGAAAGACAGAAAATATATCACCAAGGATGATAAATGTACTAGTTAATTTGTGAAAAGAAGAAAAACAAGATTAATTAACATAACTGTACCTTGTTCATGATGGCCAAAAGTTCACTTAGGGCCAGTCGAAGTCTTCTGAGGGGATCGCTATGTTCAAACTCCAGGGTCAGACCATGTTGTAACTGTGACACTAGTATGCTTTCCCCATTGGAGCCACCAGCTTTATGCCTGTAATCATCATAAAGCCATTGTAGATAAATACTATAATATGTATGTATGTATGTATGCATTCAGACTCAAGTAAACCAGCTGTACCTCAGTTGTTGTTCTTTTCGTGCATCTTGTTCCAAAGCATGAAAGTCAACAGACAGCAGGGCAACTATTGAGTTTACAGCCTCCACTCCAGAGAGTAGACGGAGGATAAGCTTCTTGTCCTGTGCCCACGTTTGGCTCTGGTCAGCAGGGGCACACAGAGCCATCCTCACCAGGCATGGCAGCAGCAGCCTCAGCTCAGGGTCACTCAGAGCTGCTAATCGCACAACATCCACCTTCTGCATGGCCTCAAAGGCAAAGGAGCTCACAAATTGCAGACCGGCACTGTCTCCCATCTTTTACACTGGAAAAGCATTCACATTACGTTACACACATGTGTAACTCATCCACAGAGCAGCAAATAACAATGGATGCACACAAGTTATAGTTTGATATGTTAGTCAGATCTCATTATTGTACGTTATACCCTAACATGTAGGCAAGTGCATTTATGGAATTCAAAATATAGAGTCCCTATTCTAGACAGCTACAGTCTACGGTTTTAGCATGAATGAAGCTAATCTAGCTTCAAAGCGACTAGCTTACAAGAGTCATTGACAGTTTAAAACCTCGTTAAGTTTGGCGGTAGTAGCAATTAACAATATTACCTTAACTGCTTAAGAGCACAGATAATAGACGATCACCGGAGTGCTGTGTTTGTATTCAGCTTAGCTAACTAGGCACCTTTGGAAACTTATCTGCGCTGCTTGTGATCATTGTTGTCATTCATTACACTGCTAAGCTAGCTAGCAGAGCTAACAGTGCTAAGACTAGCAAATGCTAAGTGACTAGCAGCCGACCGTCATGAGTGTTCTGAGGTTGGGTGGGTCGACTTCTGTGGTACACAAATAATCAACAAACATTGCCAGAATTATCCTTACCTGTTTTTATGAGTGCCCCCAAAACCTTTATATAAAGTTTGAGCGTAAAGGCCTCCAGACCTCGGGTTAAGGTTAAGCTGTGTCCTGAGAACAAGACTAGAGTTGTGACTACAACTGAAGCTTTTTCTACTACTAGAGTTGTGTTATTGTCATGTCACTCATGTCTATTGAAACGCGTGTGTATTCTCACACATTTCACCGTCCATTATTGTCATAAACCAATACTTATCTGAACCTATACTATTTAACATTAGATGCTATGACAGAGGAGCATTTGTCAGAGCCACAAAACAGCACTGCTCCTGTTCGCTGCTCTGTGGAGACACTTTCTCTCTCACACAGATGCTCACGCGCACACGTCAGAGGTACAATTTACAACAATTTACAACCAAACTTAATTTACAACAAAACTTAATTCAAATGTTTTATGGTTTCATTATTTCTTCAGGTCGTGATGTAGATTATAAAAAAGACTATAAAAATTAGCACTGAAACATCCCAGTAACATTTACCAAAGAACATTCAGGGCCCTTGAAACTAATTCAGAGTCGTTTTCAGACACCATACTTACAGTCCTCCTTGAGTAATATTTTACATTGTTAACAGTACTCTTACTTGAGTAAAAGGTTACTCTTCCCACTGTGAGCAAGTGAAAAACATAACTAAACAAGCTTTAATAACAATATTACATTAGTGGAGTTGAAGTTACCATACAAATAGCCTTGGTTCACAACATTTAGGAAGCACAAATATTTTGTCTTTAAAATATATTAAGTCAAACCTTAGGTCAGCCCCTCCCAGAAAGCAATACACAACCACAAGAATTAAGTTGGTGCACTTTATTCCTAAAACAGAGGCCAAACCATCAACTGCTGGTATGGCTTTCATATAATTTATATATTTTTTTATATATTTATATATTGCAGTTTGTTTTTTGTGTCTAAATGTGTGGTATAAAATACTATAGACAACAATGTACCTCTTTATTTGAACACAGTGAAGTTCATTGCTGTACAATTCCTCTGTAGCTACAGCTTTGCTGCGAGTCCTTCATGCTCCATGGCATGAAACATAATTCTCCTTTAACTCTTCTGTACATTTTGACAATACAAATAATTTGTCTCATTACAAAAATAATACTCTAAAAGCAACCTACTGGGACTTTGTTAAATTTTTCAGCTTTTTTCCTCTGTAGACAATTATGTATATCTTAAACCAATTGCTTTAAAGCAGGATGGTAATATAAACCATCCCCATTTAAAAAAATGTTCAGAAATAACACAAATGATACAATTAAAAACTTACAATAAATAAGATAAGATGCAGGCATTTCATTTGGATACTATTCTTTCCAAAAGTAATAAAGCAATTCAAGGTCTTAAAATTTATAATCCTTTGAGTTTTTCCATGATAAATGTCCCTTTTCTTTAAAATTCTTTACAATTATTGATATTTCCTCCCAATACAAACTGGCCAGCGACAGCCCCGCCATGATACATCTTCATGTTCTCTTGCACTTGGTTCCCATTCTCTTTCCCTTGTTCTTCATAGCTTCATATCTCAAACATCTGGTCTCGGGACCCAGCTTCACACAGCAGCTGCTTCTTGCACTTCTTCGTTCTTTGGAAACTGTTGTGCTAGTGCCACTCATTTGAATGATTTCATCTTTATCTCTAGTGTAACAGGCTCCTCGTTATAACATGTTCGTGATGAAGTTGTACATCTGATTGAGCACCACAAAGTGAATGGGTAAACACGACCGCCGATCCTGCGTTGCTGGGTCACATGTCAGCCAGGAGAGGGCGTTGTACTGTTCCAGAACAAATCTGTACAGAGAAGGGGTAATTCCACATTAACTAACACATTTGCTAATTGGGAATTGTTTCTTAGTTAAAACCAATTAAAAAAAATATTTACCTAAGTACATCTGAGGTCTGATTGGAGTCAAGGGGGTGGGTGTGTTTGCTGTGTAGTAGTTCATCTGATTGCACTGAAGACACATGGAGGTGCAGAGAGGCCTAAAAGAGCGAGAAGTGTCAGTCACACAATAATAGTATACACAGCATAATTCAACAGAATGGATGAATTAAGTACCTTGAGGAAGAGTGGACATTGGTTTTGAGCTTGTGGACAGGCTGACCAGAACCAGTCAGGTAGTGGTCCAGCTTTGGCTGTTGAGACGATATAGCCGAGGGCCAGTGGCTGCTGTAAGAGGAAGGGGGCCTCCTCGTGCGACCCCATACGATCGGTGCTTTGGCCCTATAGCATTGAACACAAACAATGTCAGTATTCTTGTCTGTTAAAATGTAAACAGTATCAACATTCAAAATGCTTATATTATAATATAATTTAAAAGTAAGTGAGGAACTGAGAGAAGCTGAACACATACCATAAACGTTCAAATGTTTGAGTGGTAGTAGAGCTAACAAAGAAGTCCTTTATTAACATGTTGACTAGCTTACATGTTTCAACAACTAAGGGTCTTCATCAGGACTTGGATTCTTCACAAGTTATTGGAATCATCCTTGAATAGCCCTGTGTCTTACATTTTTTAATTATATATTTCAAATAGGGTTCTGTTTATCTGTCACTTGCACACAACGTTGCACTTCCTTTAAAGTTTAAATATAGCAATATAGACTATATAGAGTAATGGAACATAATAAAGGCAACCTGTTCCATTACTGTGCATATTACATTGGATCTTAAACAGTAGTAGCAAATTAATTCTCACCTTACTACCGTCTCCTCCATGGTGGTAATGTGAGCCCCCCGGGGAGTGAACTGGGGAGGTGTTTGGGGATATTATGATGTCTGGATCAACCAACTCAGTTTCTTGTTCAAGCAGGTCAAAAATTCCAATAGCATCTGACCCATCTGTAAAGTACACAATTTTAGTTAATTATAGTGCTTATACAGTATTTCTTTTCATGGTGGTACTGACCAGTGGTGGCATTGAGGATATCCAAGTTGGGGTCAATGTTGGTGTAATTTGTGTTGGCCAATTGGACGGAGGCAGAGGTGGGGAAGACCAGGATGTGAGTGCAAGAGGTGTCCTGGGGAGTGCTGAGCTGCGACGTCTGCATGTTCAGAGTGGTGCTTCGGCCAAACACTGAACCCGTTGACACTGAGTCTAAGAGATTACACAGAGAGTCCACAAATAAACCAAACATAAAAGTTAAACAATTACAATTAGTGTAATATACAGGGAGGGATGCTGGCAAGTTACAGTGTAGTTCATCATAACCCTATACTGACGTCAACTGCCTACCTGATTCCAAAAATAAACCCATTGATCTACCATTCCATCACAAACCAAAACAATTAAATGTGGAAGTGAGAGGTGGAGCTTTATGAGCAAACGGTACATGATCTCCCACAACCATCAATCCACTCTCCTGAAAGGTGATGCACAGTATGATTTAGCCCCATCTATCACACACATACCCAGGCATACTGTACAAAAAAAATGCTAAAAAAAGCAATCCATTCTACAAAAAGGGATCTGGATGGAGTATGTTTTGTTATTTGATTGAGAACTTTCCTAAAAGCTCAACAAAAACACAATCTAATATCTGATTTAATGTTAAAACCAAGTGCCATGGCTATACCTGGCATGATAAGAAAGGATCCTTGCGGCTCCATAGCAACAAGACACACACTAAGGATGCTGGGAGTATCTGAGGCAGAGATACCACACATTCGGCACATTTCTTTCAGTCGGCGGCTCAAGGACTGTAGGTTTCTCCGACTCAGCAGGATACTCCAGTCTGTAACATTAGAGGATGTGAGAGATGCAAAATTTGAAAAAGAACACATACAAAAGACGCTCTAATCCATACCTTTTAACTCGCCGTGTCCTATCCTGCCCAGTCGCCCAATCACCACCCTCCACGGCACTGACGTCATCTGCACAAGGCCCAAACACCAGTCCCAAAGCTTCTGTAGACCCAATCTCCTGACTGAACCCCTTTTCCTCCGCGCTCTGTAACAACAGCAAAATATGTTGGGAATGTCAAAGTTAGTTGTAAGTAATGTAAGATGTTACCATCCTTTCCCATGCTCAAAACTGTGCTTCTTAAGAGTAAAATCAACAGTACTACTAGCTGCACGTGTCCATACCTATTGGGTACATCGATGTTTATGATGCAGGTCTCCAAGAGTTCCCCATAGAGGTCTGTGCATGTAGCCAGGAGCCAGCGCTGGTCATGTGATAGACAGTATCCCACAAACAGGACGTTGTACTTCTGTGATGCTTCACCAAATGTCTCCCCCAGCTCTGTCTGCTTGTCCTTTACTGGCGCTAAGATGAAGGGAGGCGTGTAAAGGCGTATGCACTCTGGTCTCTGGGTGATGGAAGAGGGAGAAGACATAATTGGTTTTAATAGACATGTTTTAGTTATAATGGTGGCATCATTATGAGGCAAAGGTTGGACTTCTCCAGGTAAGTCAGACTCGGACAACTTGTTACAAACAGAGCTACACAGTTTGCCTTTTGTGTTGTGAAAACACTGCACACTGTCTCCATGTCAAGAGGAGGGTCACTTCCTGCCCTGTGCAAAGCTTTGAGTTCAGAAGAAGAAAGAGTTATTTCTATGTGTATGTGTTTACCTCTGAGGACTTGAGGGCAGTGTCGATGGCTAAACCAGGGCCAAAGCCTGTCAGAGACTTCACGTGCGTGGAGGTGGGCAGCGGTCGTCTGCACTGTGCGAACACGTTAAAGGCCAAAGACTTGAGGTGCTGGGCATACATATGGCGATCTTTACTTCGAACCGGCTGTAGCAGATACTGACAGGGCACAATCTGAAAGGAAGAGTTACAGCTTGTTATGATGACAAAGTTATTTGCGGCAGGCATAATTCAACAATCCTGTAGACCTCATGAGACAAGTGCTCACCTGAACAGAAACAGCATTGCGAATGTGAGGGGGCAGGAAGTCAAGCATTTCTAAATAGCAGCGGAGCAAGCCCAGAGTCCAAACACTGGAGTGGCCTGGCACTGCGCCAGCACCACTGTCTTCCTCCTCATAACTGAAGGGGTCCACAATGTAAACCACGATGGCAGGGGGATATGTGATGCCATGGGATTCCCCATCAGTAGGGACGCCAACCTTTTCCCGGTCCAATGTGCTGCAAACAAAACAAGTTTTGAGTGCTAATGAAAGCAATAGTCAAGTGTGTATTATAGCTATGCACTTGTGTACTACAGTACCTTTCAGGAGGCTCAGTGGATGCTTGGGTCTGGCTGCTGGAACTATCGCCTGCGGGGCCCGTATTCTGAGCCCCAGCCTGCTGTCCCAGCTGTCCACTCTGGGAACCACTTCCCTGGACCTGAGTACCCATGCTCCCAAAAGGAGGATAGGAGCTTGGCTTGACAGATGCCATGCCACTGCCAGACTGGCCTGAGGAATTCTGAGTGTTAGATGACGCAGAACTGTTTCCTGATGCACCGTTATTGTTGTTGTTGTTGCTGCTGCTGCTGCTGCTGCTGTTGTTGTTGTTATTCGAGCACTGCTGGCCGGTTGAGCTGGAGGAGGAGCTAGACTGTTGTGTGGATGCTGTCTGACCAGATGAAGCAGCAGAAAGCTGTGTGAGGAGGGACCCATCCAAAGATTGCGATGCGAGGTATGGAGCTGGAGGGGGAAAATAAAATTGGTAAACTAAAATTAAGCTTCATGTAAAAAATAAAAACTAACAAAAAAATCATTGCTAAGAAAAAGTACTAAGAATGAAGATGGCTCATACCAAGGTCATGGCGACAGACTTGTGCATAGAGTTTAAGCTTGATGAAGGCATCACTGTTGCTGCTGGCGCCCTTGAGGAACCAGTCACTTACTGGCTGGCCTGAATGATTTTTAGCTGCTGTGCCACCAACTACAACAATTCCATCTGCGTAACCTTTTGAAATGGGTCGGTGCTGGCCCAGCCGGCAAGACTAACGAGGAGAAAACAAAAATTATTAATATTTGTTTTTAACATGGACTTAATTAAGATTAGATTTACAGGCCTTATGTCTGAAGACTGTACCTCATAAACAGCAGTGAGGTCTCTGAAAAAGCTTTTGGCACCACTGAGCAGAGCCTCATTGTCAGGACAAACAACCAGGTACCCAATGTCCCTCTGGGAACCAAAAGGGTCAAGTAACAGCTTCTCCCAGTAGGGCAGGCAGAACGGAGACAGGACCACAAAGTCATACTCGTAGCCAACTAAGAAGGTGGGGATGGGCAGAGGCTCGGGAGACTCGTCAGTACCTGTAGGAGATAAAAGACAAGAGCAGGAGCAGGTCAGAAGAGAAACTGAACCAATCAGTCAGATCCACCTCCACTGGGCATTACAGTGTGAGGTCACAATGATCTGACAGTTGTTTCCTACAGGGTTTAGACAACACCAGCTGCCCACCCCTACTAGCATGTCACAATTGTACGTCCTGTGGGGCTACAACTCAACAATAGAATTTATACATCGACTTTCTTTTTATGTTCTAGGGTGCATTACCATAGGACCCTCTCCCAGCCATCTTGTGAAACTGCTGCCAGGTGAGAGGGCCTTGGACACCCCATGACCGCATCGTCCTCTTCTTCTGGATTGCATCTTGAAGAACAGGATGTAGCGACATCAGTACCCTCAGCACATCCTGAGAGCATAACGAATTCACATCTACAACTGGGGAATAAAAATAAAAAAATTAAATTTTTTCTTGTATCAATAATACATCGTTATTTGAAGGACTTTCTTACCATTTTGCTTGGCCCAATGATGCAAACATGTACCCTTGACTAGTGCCTCATCCACCTTGCCCCCCGACATATTGTCCATAAATTGCCTTCCGCGTTCTAAGGCCATGTAACAGTCTCCGCGGCAGTCTCTCTCCTCCACTCTCTGACAGGACGTCCTGGTTAAGCCCCGTGTTGTGATGTCATCCTCCAGGATTGAGATGGGTGAAAAGGGGTTAGTGCATAGTTCCTGCACAAGGCTAACCAGCTCATCCGGGACGCGCTCTCCTCTCGCCACACCATTTCCCTCGAGTGAAGACAACCGTAGCTCTTCAAACCTTTTTTCTGCTTCTCGACTAGCATCAGACCCCCGTCCAATGATATCCAATTCATCCTCCAGAAAAAGGCCAGAATCGTTGCCGTATCTCCGATTGACCATGGCGCTGAACCCACAAGTGCATGTTTCCTGAGCCTCGCCTACCGGGTCACTCAAATAGACCCCTACATCTGCCCCTTTGATATTCATGTTACAGACACAAATGCAGCAACTATCAAAGTTACAGTCTTTGAAAAGATTCATGACCGACTCGGAGAGGATGAGGGTGACATAGAGGCTGTGGGCTTCGGGGATGGGGGGCACTGTCGCTGGTTCGACTGAGTTCAGAGGGCGGCAGGTGGAGGGCGTGGAGGCGGGAGAGTACAGGTCAAAGTTCTCATATTTCAACGAGCCCTGGACGCTGGGAGGTCCTCGGGGTGTCCGGGGAGTGCGTGGTGTTCTTGGGGTGGGGGCCGAGAAGCGTGGGGTGGCTGGTGATGGCAGGATCCCGGCACCGCTGTTACTCGGAGGGGCGCTGTTGGACATGAAAGGGGTGTGTGTCTGAGGAGTGTATTCCTGCTCCATCATGCTGCCCACACTTGGGATATTGCTGAAAGGGAAATAAAGAAAAATAACACATTAACACATCAGTTATCAAGCAAGTACATTTGATATTTATAGCTAGATTAGTAGAATCATTCATGCAATTCCCAGACTAATAAAGGGTTGCATAGGGAGTTGAAAAATGCAACAATTACAGATGTAAGAACGATGTGGAAACAGCATCAACATGAGGTAAGGTTTATTTTTGTGTTGGCAGGCAACAGTGTGTTAAAACACTGTAAGGGAGGGAGAGAGAGTGCAAGTGGACTGGAAATATAGGAGGTAGAGAAAGGTGGAGAGAGCACATAATGTCCCTGGCAGTTATGTGGGGAACCACTGCTCACAGAGGGCCATTAGGAGGGAGTCCCAGTGCAGCACTCAAACTGAGCGAGGACAGGCTGCAAGAGGCTGCAGCCCAGACAAGCTGCTTCTGGATATTTGCCAACTGTACCTAAGCGCATATTGCTATTCTTTCTGCATAGTCTTCCATAGTAAGGCAGCTGAAATCTAATAACACTCATCCATTCCTTTGTTTGTTTTTTGTTAAGCCCACATTTCAACAAAGTCATAAGAGTATCCTTTAAGACTGACAATTAAACTAAGGATGCATTTAAGGTGGTGATTAGTTAAGTACCTGTCTTTGTTGATGAAAGTCATGACCGGCATCTCTCTGCCCATGGTCCAGCTGGGTCTGTAAACACACTCGTCTGGTAGTTTGATGGGAGGTAAACATTGGCTCGGCAGTGTCTTCAGAGGAGCGAACATGGAGCAGCCCACAAAGGCCTGGCACAGCTCGGGCTTGTATATAAACGAGTAGTCCTGCACAAAAAGCACATCATTTGTATTTATAAATTGTATTTGCTGAGCTTTATTCTACATTTGACAATTGAAACAGATAGAACTGGCTCACCTTGATCTCAGATGGCTTAGGGCTACAGAAGCTCTCCTCTACTTCAATCTTGAAATGTCCTCCCAAAGAAGACAGGCCATCTAAAGTGGTCATGCCTGGGTTGGTCTCCATGCTGCCATAGTCTTTACTGCACATATTCATGGGTGAGTAGCCCATAATGTGCTGCTCCAGTGAGGGAGGTGTGGGAAACATCTGATGCAGATCTGCAGAACCTGCGACAACACAGACACATCAGAGGGAGGTGGATGGATACTTAGGCTTTAGGAATTGGACTTAATTGAATAGACTATAGCATATTATTTATAGTTAGCCCTGAAAGGATTTGTCAATTGTTTTCATTTACAAGAGAGTTATAAAGGCAAACTGTCTGTATTGTGTCTATTTTACCACTAGGTGGCAAAAATAAGATACTACATTTACTTTGACTGGAGAAAGTCTAAAGGGAGGGTTTAAATATAATCCATGTATCGGATCTCACTCTCATCACAAACTAAACATATCTGCCAGTTGTGAACTCTGTTGAAGACAGAGACACATACTTATACAGGATACAGGGTCCAGAGATGGTTTACACTCCTTACTCCCAAATTTCTCATCAGCTCCATTTACTGGTCTTCTGGAACCAGGCTGTGGACACATAGAAAAATAGAAAAAATAAATGGGCTGCTTAAGCATACGCATTACATTTTACATATATTGCATAGTCATCAACTTACAGCTTGATCATCTTCATCTGAGTTGAAAAGGTTATCCAGATCATTGATGGACACAACCAGATCCGTCTCGAGGAAAAGACTTGTAGGAGCCACTCGGTTGTTAGCCGCTCCCTTCAGAGCATCTGTGAGCGAAAAGATCAGCTTAAGTTTTACTGTAGATGAACATTTATGTTAGAACATCGCTGTTGCTGTTATTGTGTATGTTTGTACGCAATTGTTTGTTCATCTGAAATATAGACTTACCATCAGATAGACCCGCTCCGCCGTCTTCCCCCTGTCGAATGAAAAAGCATTTGAGAGACCACAGTAAAGAATTCACTCAGTGTTTTATATTAAAAATCAGAAAAAATGCTGAATGCTGTATTTATTTTATTTGTCATCTTCCTTTCCTTTCAACAGATCTTGTGGAAAATGGCTATATTTAAAATTAGTTTTCGCATGTAAAGGCATTCAGAGGCAGTGTGGGTGAAACAAGAGAAAATACAGATACTGTCTGTGTGGTGGGAAATGAAATTTCCAAGTGAAATCATGATCCAAGAAATGGCCTCACCGACTCCCACCTAGACATCAATATCTGGGAGGGCCGGCCACTGTGCAAGTATGTTGTGTATCGGAGAGACTGTGTGCTCTTATGATGGGATTGTGTACATTGTGTGCTGACTTTGAGCAGTTTGAGCTAGAGAATAGGAATGTTATGTTCTAGCCATTGATTTCATTACGCTCCAAGGCTTGTTATGCAGGCCTTTATCTGTCTCCCTTAAAGGAGAAATCCACAGCACTGCACCGAATCCTCTAGAAGGCCACGATCTATAGGTGCTAATGGTGTCTCAGCTCCAGGCTTTGGGTGAAAATGTTAAGTGTAAAAACTCAAAAACATAAAATAGAGAATAATATCTCAAAGCTTCAGAGACAGAATCAAACTAAATCATAGTACCGGTAGTCATTTTAAGTTTCTATGCATTTTATCTATACAAACAAAGTCTTATGATGCCATCATGTCAGCAATTCAATGGTGCATTTAAGCTACAGCAGACACATTTGGATTCAAATACATCTAATTAATGCACCATGCATGCACAATAACATGCGTATACTTCTCTACCATGCGCCACAACATACAGAAGACAGCAAAAGGAAAGGTTGACTGCACACAGCCTGGAAACAAAGCTCTGCTCTGCTGGGAGTTTGACTCACACTTAAATTCCCACACAGACCAAAGGCTCACACTACAGACATCCCCAGACTAACAAAATGTTCCTTTTGAAGCTTAATGGTTCACTGAACCAGGTTTGTTACAGTGGTTAGGCTCCTGCCCCTGTGAAGCCAGCTGCAAAGTTACAGCCAGTGAATGAACACACATCTCTTTCCACGCTGGGGACAATCCATTGCTAACAGGTGGCTATTGTCTGGAAACAGAGCCAGCAGCCGCACAGCAGCCCCACAGGCAAAGGCAGGGCAGAGAAACACATTGTAAAAGAGGCAAGGAGCACTGAGCCAGATGAAAGGAAACAACAACCTAAAGGAAAAAAAACAGGCTAAATATAAGTTTTCTCTTGGTTACCTAACAACTGGGCTCAAATAAACTTTACACGTGAAAGTAGATTCATGTAGAGAATGCTTACATCATTAGTTTTAGAGTCGCAGAGCTGAGGATGGCCTATTTTCTCTACTCATACACAAGCCTTTCATGCAAACTGTCCTAAATTGTTTTCTATTAGCTGAAATTCAATATGATTAAAGACACAATTTCAAACTGCAAGTGGCTTCAGTTTACTCAGATACCCTATCATTTAAAAGTGACTTTTAAAATGTTTTTTCTACCTTATGCTTCTTGCCCGGCTCTCGCTCTCCTCCAGCTTTATCTTTCTTGTTGGAAAAGGTGAACTTAACGTCTCCCTCCTCAAACGCATAGGGGTCCACCTCTGGCTCATGGTCTCCATCACTGATGGCAGCAGATAAGTACTGATTTCTCCTGGCCCTATACATCTGGACCCGCTCATCTGATACCTTCAGTGGATGTTTAGATGTAGACATCACTCTGAAAGAGACAAGAATATCACTATATTTATGAATATGCAACAGCACGTCATCAAATTTGTTTTTGAAGAATGTTGTTTCTACCACAGTCTGAAAGAAACAAATGTTGTCACAGCTGTTAATTTTGACAAAAACATTTTTTATTTTGTTTTAGTCTATAATATATAAATAATTGTGTTTAGATTATGTCGACAAAAATGTCATGCTAATTTAGTCGGCTCAATTCATCAACGCAACAGCCAGGGGATTATTTTCAATCACAACTAGACATTAGCTCGCATTTGACTAATTTAAACCTAAACCTGAAGAAGACTGCCTGTTGATAGCCACAATCAGGGGTCATTACTAGCACAGTGCCGGTGCATGCCTTGTGCTCTATGGTGCCAAAAGGCCACATGGGAGGAGATTAAAATTGTAAGTGCAACTAAGTGGTCTGCACAACACTCTGAAGGTGCAAAACATGCTTTTCACAATTACAACTGGATAATTTAATAGAACATACAGTGTGTAACAATGTGCATTTGCCACTTACTCTGTGACTGACACTAAGCAGTCCAATGAAGAAGACGCTTCGTCCCTTAGCTTGTCTCCCGGCAGAAGAAGTGTTGGTAGCTCAAAGTCTTTCTTACGAGGCAGGTTAAAGAACCTCCATGGAGCATGGGGACTGTCTACCTCCAGGTTTACTGCTGAGCCCGCATACAATGTAGGTTCAGGCGGGTCCAAGTATGCAGGGACACCCGAGGGCATGTGGTGCTGGAAGTGCTGACTGTGGCCTTCGGGACCGCCTGCCTCCTCACTGCTACTTTTCCCTCCCACACGGCAGGGTTCTGTTGGCGGCTGATAGAAGTGTTGACTGTTGGGGGTTGAGGGGTTCTTCATCCCCTCTCCGTTCTCCTCACTTTGTTCACAGGGATGGGGGCTCAGGGGTGGGGGTGGCGGAGAGTTGGCCTGTTCCGATGGCCCACTGTGACGCTGAGGGGCTTTTTGAATGCTGGACACATCTGCAGAGCGAATATTTGTGAATCTCCCTCCTTCCTGGCTCCGGAGAGCAAGCCTCTGGTTGGCAGTGGCCTCACTCTCTATCGATGTCTCTTCACAGGTCAAACTGCGATGATGAAAAGGTGTCTGCGCCCTTTTCTGCTGCTTGTCGCCTTTCTCTGGCTTGTCTCCCCCTGCTTTGTGCTTCGTGGGAGTTTGTAAAGGTTGGCCAGGCAACGGTTGTAGACCCGGGGTGCTGCCTGTTCGCTGCTTCACCAATTTGTGTCTGCAAAGGGACAATGACAACCAGTGAATTCACAAATAATAATAAGCATGATTAATTTATCCAGGGCTGTTTTTGGGCTGTGAACACTTAATCTCTAATGTGTGTTTTCATTATGCTAGATGTAACATGCATCAGTGTACGACAGCGTAGAGAAAGCTCACAGAGGACCATAGTAGGCAATGTACAACTAGCCATTTCTGTGTTGTGCAAGTGTTGGTAAGCTTCCAACAAATTAACATACTCCAGCTGACAAGGCCAATCCACTTAGGTCTTGTTATAGTCCAAAGTTATTCTTCTTATCCTGAGATGCTGTTAGGGGTTCCCCAACAGGCTCTTGTATACATTCAGCTTAATACGTTTAGAGAGCAGATTCTTTATGCTCTGCTAATAGTTCCTTGAATGAGTGATTTTGTAACAATATGAAAATAATATGCTTCAAATCATTATAGAAAACACAAAACCCAGTAGATTTGAATTGAATTTTGTATATTTTTAAATTCTGTTTGCACTTTTTATTTGACTATACATCCTGATCCTGGTGATTGAGTTGTAAATGTTGTAGAGGAACTGTAGTTTCCCTAATGAATTTGTGCTGTTAATTAATTTCAGGACTCTGTGAATATTTAAGAACATGATGATAATAAGGAAATTGATGATAATGAATTTAGTATGTATTGTGTATTTTAGTACTTCACGTTAAAGATGAATTTCGTAGCATTAGTTGGTAAATGATGAATTAGGAATTGTATAACTGTATTTTATTAGGTATTGCAAATAATGATTTATGAAATGTACAATTGTATTTTAGGAAGTGAGCCTATTATTGATGATGAAATATGAATTTTAGGAAAATTGCTGTTAATTTATTGTTTATCTATATCATGTTTGTGTGGAGGGCAAATAATGTGTAAATAGGGGTGTTCAATTTTGATCAACATTAACATTTTTCTTATGTTAAATCTGCCCAAGGACTACAGGTGGAAATTAGCTATTAGCTAAATCTGGTACAGAGCATCTTTTCACGCTTGGGGATTAATGTAATCTGTGCACTGTCCTTGTTTTACATGAATAAATTAATAATAATACATTATAATGATTAACAATCTTGTCACCTCTCAAATTGTTAAAGATATAAGTTATAAAAAATATAAAGAATAAAATGCTTGTCAAAGCCTAGAAGAAAAGCAAGTCTTATTTTGCTGACTTTGCTGCTCAGTGGCAAATCTCTGTCGACTGCTCTTTTTAATGTTGAAATATGAGGGCACACATAGAAGGATTAGCTGCGCACACACTAATTCTAGTCTCCATATTGAGTGACTCACCTAGAACAGCTGCAGTGCGACCTTTTTGAAGGCTCCACAAAATCCCAGACTCCCAGTTTTTCAGCCAGCTCCTCCTCACAGGTACCGTTGGTGGCAGCTGAGTATTTCCGCCTGAAGAGGAGAAGTAGAAGAAACAATGAAGTTGGGGAGGATTTGAACATAACCGTGAGGTCAGTGTCACAAAACATTTTTCTGTGAGCATTCATTATTTTAAAAAGTGAAAAACTGTATTAAAACCCCTATTACATGTTTTCTGTGTTTCATTAGAATAATTAAGAGTTGTGTGCTAAGGGTGATTTTATGGCCTGCTTGAAGCAGAATTACAATGGCTAACTAAAGCTAACTACAGCTGACACTGTGCTTCGTCAAGGGGCAACAGACTGTGGGGTGCTCCCAATGTGTCAGATTCACTAATGATGAAAATCTACAGGAAAAAAACTGATTGAGAATGTTATAAGAACCCCTACAACATTAGCACATATATATGCATACATACACAGACATACATACACAAACATACATACACAGACATACATACACAAACATACATACACACACATACATACACACACATACGCACGCACACGCATATGTTTTAGATTCGATCAGCACTCAATACTCTGACCTGGCAGTGACTTACTTGTTCTGTGCTCGATTGATATTGCATTCTTGCCAAACTCTTTTCACAACCTGGTGTGATAGCCGACGAGGAATCTTGCCTCCATGATGGTTTGTTCTGTTCACACTGAAAGTATCTGTCGATGAAGTCATTTTGACCCACTTTTGAGCTGTGAAAGATTCCACTGAAAAGGGGGGGGGATTACCACAGTTCATTTCACATGAATATAAACTATATGTAATTTTGTGTTAAAGTATTTAAACATTATTTGAATACCTGGTGTCGTCTCTTCCGGAGAGGTGGGAGGGGTAAGCGTGACCAAAGACATAGCAGGCTCTCTCTGGGAAGCAGGCACTTGGTGGCCACCCGTGTAGACGGCAGTGCAGGGGGAGGACCCCACAGGGGCAATAACAGGGATGTCTGACTGAGGCACGAGCACCAGACAGGCCGGGTACACCATCCGCACACCACCTGTTCACATCAGAAGAACCATCAGCAGGAGAGTTCAGGACCGTCTCAACCTCAAGTAGAAAAACACTGACCAACAAGGACTTCCACAGACGCTAAACAGTCATTTTCCCAGTCCATGTCCTCCATCTTGTCTTCTGAGACACCCCCCTTGGCACTGGGGCTGATGGGATAAAACTGGTTCCATTCCTCGATCAGCCTCTTGGTGGGAGGGTCTGACATCTTGAACGACTGACCAGTTAGTGTTCCATTTAGGCCGAAGGGGCTCAGGATTACTGAATATGGGGGAAAAGTAGGGTACATCAAAAAAAGGATGTTAGTCCATTCATTGTCAATGTTACATGAAAATTGTTACTGACACTAATTACGGATAAGATCATTTTTTTAAAAAGCTGCTGCAATGCTCAGAGCAGTAGACATCAATAGAGCCCATCATTCTGCTAGACCTAGATCAGTCAGCTGATGCAGATGGCTGTACAACCAACATGCATAATGTATGAAATACTCAAACAAAACACAAACCTAATGCAAATAACCAGACATAGAGATATACACACACTGAGTCTCTCATACACAGAGAATTGTAGACTTGTTTCCTAATGTGTCACAACAGAAAAGCCACTGTTTACAATGAGCAATTGATCATTGAGTAGAACTTAGAAGAGGAGAGATAGCAGAGAATAATGAACTGCACGGAGGAAAAATTAACAATTAGTCAGCCTATGAATAGAACATGTTTAGTATTTTTGCCCTGTTTGTGGCAAAGATAATTTTGCTAAAGAGTTTTGTAATGAAAATCAATATCCAACAAATTAGTCAAGAAGATAAATGCTTATTTCAATATTGATCCACTGGATCCATTAACTTCCTGTTAAAATCCATTCACGTTTCCATACAGGATTATTAAAACATGCATAAATAACTCAAAATACAACTCCTGGTAAAGAGGGAGAACCATGATTTTTAAAGTAAATCTCGCATACTGCGTCCCTTTAAAGTTGATACTCTCTGCAGACTATTACTGGACACACAGGGCTTGAGGCAACAATGGTGGAGGGATCACCACTATGTCAATCTCCTGCATCTTCCTGTCCCACCACTACACCCTCCTGACTGTCTTTTATCTGTGACTCCCTGAAGACATGTCGAATGTGCTCAGATTGGTGTAATGGGCTGGGAGTTCATTACATTCACTCTGCGCCCTTTTATGAGGTCACATTCTGGAGAGCTCTGCCTGCCAGAACAATCAGCTGCACAGTAAACCAGGCTTGGCAGTGGTGAGGAGGAGAAGGAGATGATCAAAGTCTGCGCCGCCTGGTAGGAAATCGTATGACTACAAGATGTACTTGAATGGACATTTAAAATGTTATGAACACCAAACACTAAAAACATTGACTTTAGAGACAGAATGAGTCCTAATCCCCAACCTTAAAAATTACATCTAAAAAATAGTAAAAGTTCAGGACAATTTGGACCTTCAAATTTGTCCACTTTATGGTAAAAACGACCTTCGACCTTTATATATATATATATATATATATATATATATATATATATATATATATATATATATAAATAATTTATTGTTTTAATCATAAAATTGTAAATTGAACTCATTTTTTTAAATAGTTAAATTTAATATACTTTAAAGCAGTGGTCCCCAAACTCTTTGACTCGAGGGCCACATTGGGTTCTAAAATTTGGCCGAGGGGCCGGGCCAGGAAAATATGGTGTGTTTGTGTGAACTAATGAATTACTATAAATTACACGCAAGATTTGACCTGTAACTTGTAACAAAGCACCAAATGCGAGGCTCAATGTACAAATTGTTTTCCAAATGCATTAAATAATGATTAATTATCTACTGTCTTCTACTGTCCACAAGAGTCTTCTTCAGTGTGTCAAACACTTGCGCTTCCTGCTTGATTGGCCCCGGTGGCCGTTTGTGGTAAATTTTATTTTCTGCGCGCCATAGATTTTCTTATGCGCGCACTAAGTGCGAGCAGTGCACTATGTGCGAGCAGTGCACTATGTGGAACAGTGCACTAAGTGCGAGCAGAAGTGCGAGCAGTGCACTATGTGGAACAGTGCACTAAGTGCGAGCAGTGCACTATGTGGAACAGTGCACTAAGTGCGAGCAGAAGTGCGAGCAGTGCACTATGTGGAACAGTGCACTAAGTGCGAGCAGAAGTGCGAGCAGTGCACTATGTGGAACAGTGCACTAAGTGCGAGCAATGCACTATGTGCGAGCAGTGCACTATGTGGAACAGTGTACTAAGTGCGAGCAGTGCACTATGTGGAACAGTGCACTAAGTGTGAGCAGTGCACTATGTGGAACAGTGCACTAAGTGTGAGCAGTGCACTATGTGCGAGCAGTGCACTATGTGCGAGCAGTGCACTATGTGCGAGCAGTGCGCAGCTGCGCAGGCGCAGCTTAGAGGGAAGAGTGCCATCTCTTGGGGAAATGTGGGCATTACAGGCGAAAGGTAAAATGAACGGCCAGCCACAGTATCGTGAGTTTGAATCCCGACTGCGACATTTGCTGCATGTCCTCCTTTCTCTCTTATCATTCCCCTTCCTTTCTTTCTCATTCCATCTACTGTCTAATAAAGCCTACGAAAAAAACAAAACAAAAAAAAAATGATTTTTTTGTTTTTGTTTTTTTAATTTTTAATATAAATTGGACAAGCTTGGCGGGCCAGATTGAAAGGCCCAGCGGGCCGGATGTGGCCCGTGGGCCGTAGTTTGAGGACCACTGCTTTAAAGAATGCTATACACTATACTGTGAAAATAAGAGGGATGGAAACCATGTAATTGATTAATGAGAAAAAGTATTTGTTAAATATAGGGATGCATACCTAAACCCACGTTCAGGTTCAAGTCCGGATTCGAATCCAGAGGTTTAGGTTCAGTCACAGTGTAAAATAACAATGTTACAAAAACTAGCATAAAAGTCAACTTGAATCACTATAAAGCAATCAACTTAGCAGTATCAAAAGTAGAATATGAAAAGATTTTACACAACAAATCAAAATAATACATCATATTAGCAGCATTAAACACCAGACCATATTTAACAACTGTAGAATACAATACAAAATACTATTACAAAATTTAAACTCCAATTAATGAATGCAGCAATTAAGCAATATTAAGATAAGATAATCCTTTATTGTCCCACATGGACTTTACTTTGTATTTACTTAATGCCAAATACATCACACCAAAACATAACACTTAAGTTATTTTATTCATATTTACACCCAGACCAAAGACCCAGACAAGACCCCACGCTGACCCCGCCCCTTTAACACGCGACGACGCCCACTGCACATTAACCATCACAACATCGCGCGCGGCGGCCCCAGCTTAAAACAGTTCAAATAAAGCCAGTGATCTTACGGCTGTCACTTCAGTGTTCACATGTGGATACACGGTTCACTTCAATGTTCACATGTGGATACACGGTTCACTTCAATGTTCACATGTGGATACACGGTTCACTTCAGTGTTCACATGTGGATACACGGTTCACTTCAATGTTCACATGTGGATACACGGTTCACTTCAATGTTCACATGTGGATACACGGTTCACTTCAATGTTCACATGTGGATACACGGTTCACTTCAATGTTCACATGTGGATACACGGTTCACTTCAATGTTCACATGTGGATACACGGTTCACTTCAATGTTCACATGTGGATACACGGTTCACTTCAATGTTCACATGTGGATACACGGTTCACTTCAATGTTCACATGTGGATACACGGTTCACTTCAATGTTCACATGTGGATACACGATGATACATGGTTCCGCGCTGTCTCTCGCATCTTTAAACTTATTTCGCCGGCTTCAACTTATGCCCGAAAGACGCGTGCGTCGCTAATTAGGGTCCGGGTGCACCATTGACAGAGGCGCAGGGCAGTGTTTACGTGTTTTCCAGCGCGAATTTCAAGATCAATGGAAGGTTTAAGATGGTCTGGATCTAGAACAAAAAAGATATAGTATTTGAGTGATAGCTTTTTTATGAGTCCAGAACCGAATCACGGGGGTTTCGGTTTTTTTGGACCTAAACCGAAACGTTTTTACAAGTCCAGATCCTGTCCGTCGTACAGGTCCCTAGTTAAATATGCTAAAATATATTAAGAGATTTGACCTTACATCACTTCATCGTCTATTATTATATGAGCTGGAATCAATGTATGTTGGCACTCACAAAGAGAAGAGAAATGATTTAGGAACAATAATGAAATATCATTACAGTCAAAGATTTTTATACCTACACTACACTGTAATTTAAAGAGACATTCATTTTAAGATGGCTGTAAATTAGACTATAATAAAAGACTGCCAGATACAAAACTGTTTGCATTGTCCTGGGAGCACAAAGACTGAAATATATATTTAACCAGTGATCAGCCT
The DNA here is from genome assembly GCF_026437365.1 of Eucyclogobius newberryi. NCBI lineage: Eukaryota > Metazoa > Chordata > Actinopteri > Gobiiformes > Gobiidae > Eucyclogobius > Eucyclogobius newberryi. Next base: position 20,849,175 of record NW_027315779.1, on the reverse strand, counting down.
GCACACTCCAAAAAGTCAGTGACTGTAGCTTACAAAAGCCTGTAGCCATGTGTTGTGTTAACTGTGCATACTAATTGGATATTACACATTGTCCTTTTTTCTCTGAGAAACACTGGTTAATTTATCTGACGGATTATAGTTGTGTGTCTGAATGTGATGAAATGTTGAACTGTGCAGCTTTGACAGAGCCAGAGATCTGAGCTCACCTTGGAAAGGGCTGGAGGCCTGCTGGGCCAGGGTGAGGTGCTCCTCGGTCAGGTGGTAGACCGGCTGGTGCTGGTTGATCTCCACGCTCGTGCACACGTTGCTCTCGCCGTGTAAGAAGAAGGTGAATGCGCAGGACAGGTGCTCGCTGTGAAGAAAAGAGAGAGAACAAGTCATTTGGGATCAAGCCACTTCAATATGTACCTTTGAAAATCACTGCTTGATATAAATAAGTCCAACAGAAGCTGCCATAGATAAGCTGATCATACAGTCTGGTTCATCTTTGTGTTCAGAGAAAAGACAAAGAACTGGGTAGAAAGGGATGGAGAAAATGGAATTATGCATTTATATGTTTTATACTTTTTTATTTTGAATACAACAAAAAAAAACAAAGTCCCACCATCATACACTGGTCTATTATAGTCTACTTTGTCAGCCTATTATAGTCTATTTTGTCAGCCTCTTGATAGGAAACACAGAAAGATAGAGAAGCTTTGGAGATGTGCGACTTATCGGTGCCCTTTCTGCTGATGAGAAGATGCATCATGTTTGTTCCTATTAAATTGTTGTGAAAGCAGGACAAGTCTAATCTGAGGATAATAGTGAGCCAGCAGCACGACTTCAGTGCCATGACAAGTATGACAATAATCTCATTATTACACATCAAAAATGGGCTACAGGCCTATAGCTTTGCTCAGGAGTTAGTGAATCACCAAGCTTTGTGGCATTGAGCAATTCTGTGACCAGTGTGTAAATCAAATGGACCAGCCATAACTGGACTAGTGCATTCTGGAAGCAACAATACGTCATTCTCTCACGTGGACAAAAACAAACATAGAGAACATGTCGGCACCACCTGCCCACGCCGGCCTACCCTCCAAAACAAAAGGGACACAAGAGAAGCAGAGAGAGTGAAACGCGCGCCACAGACGGCCCTCGTGACAGATGACCTAATGAAAGTGGACGCGGTGCATTTGGAAGTGGATCAAAGAGGGTTGTCTCTGCTGAGGATTTGGTTAAGCAAATATCAGTCTTCTCTGCCCGTCTCCTTCCCTGGCACACACCTACTCTGCAGAGGATTAAAGAAAAGGAGCAATGGAAGAGAGAGAGCACTAGGAACGAGAGAGCACTTGAATAAGATAATACCACCTACGAAGTGCAGACATGCCCTGAGCTCTCTGGAGTTTGACATTCACTGCGCACGCATTATGGCTCTGTGAAAGAAGAGGCTGCCAGAAGAGCTAGTTAGTGAGCGTAGCATGTCACTTTACAGGGGCTCCGTGGTGCGAACCGGGAGGCTAATTGTGTTAACGCAGACTTTGCACACATGTAGATAAGACATTTGTACTGGCTCTCATTAAATTAGATTAATAAAACAAACAAGTAAAATGTTTTATAAGGTGCAACATTGACAAATGTTTGTTTGTCCCATCTTGAGGATGTAAATATTCAACTTTTTCCTGGCTCCTGACCATATTTTAGAACCATACCGGTATATAACTCTTTCTTCGTCCATTTAGTCCGCATTTACTGCATACTAATACGAATTATTAACTTGTATGCATAAGTGTTGTCAGGATAGTAAAATTCTATTTTGAGATTAAAAACTTTGGCAGGCTTCGAAATGGGCAGGACTGTTTGGCACCAAACATAAAACTGTGGGCATTTGTGCTGCCCGATGGTCAAGTGGTTAAGGCACAGCACCTATGTCAGTCTCCATGTGCAACCAGCCGCAGTGTTGTGAGTTTGATTCCCAACTCTGACTATTTACTGCATGTCCTCCCTTTCCTCTCATCTGTCCTGTCCAATAAAGCCTACGGGCCAAAAATCCTGTGGGCATTTACCATCTCTTAATTAAGGTCATAATTGTATGAAATTACAGTCTTGTAATTTTCAACACCAACATAACAGCTTCTTTACTTCATTATGTGGTCATCAAGATCAAGATCAAGAGCGTTCATAAGTAGTGAAACCAGCTCAAATGTGTATTTAGTTTTTATACATTTATACATTTAGTATTGATTATTATCTGGGATCTATTTTTTTTTTGACAAACTTAGCACCCATTTAGACAGCTAAAGAGCATCACCATTAAGAGTAAGAGTAGTTCAAAAGTTGTACAGCAGCAGTTGCCTGAGCATGTACACAGGAATAGAACGTGGGTGAAAGCACAGCCTGAGCTGCACAAAGACTTTAGGGAAGTGGGGCACATGTTGGCGCAGAGAGAGCAGAGAAGCCTTTGTCTCGGGGGTGTGTCACGACAACTCCACCGCTGCTGAGGAGGTAGTAAATTACACCAGGGCTTCTCTAAGCACACTGCTCATTTAAAAGGGCTTTGTAAAAAGTTTGCTGTAGGTTAGAATAGGGCTGCATAATATTATGAAACATTCAAGTGGAAGATTACGTGTTTATGTGTGCACAAGTGACTTTTAGTAACTTCACTTATTTTGAATCATTTTACCTGACTATATACGAATGAGGCTTATTTTTTATTGCAACAATTATTTTCCTCAATGCCTCAATTTCCGTATGATGGATTCTTGATTCAACTTCAATTGTTTCAAAATCACATGCTCTTGGATTTACCCAAAACAAATTAAAACATTAAGTTGCATTATGGGTAAGTCAGGAGACAAAAGCCAGAGCTGCTGCATCTACATTTCGCAGACATCATCACAACTGAACGGGGCCATGTTTCTCTTACAACCTCATGCCTGAGTGTGTTTGCAAGGCAGAGGCAGCGCGCTCGAGGTGGAGGACTGCCATCTGTGGCTCAGCCGGCAGAAGTACAACTCATCACCATCCAAAAAACCATACCGAAGGCCATACTGCCAACAGTTCTCATTTCAGGTGACTCTGTTAAGCAGGCCAGAGTATAGGTACATTTTATGTCATCTTTAAATTTTCACAAGTGACTTTCAAGCTTTACTTATTATGATTTATACACTATTACTGGTTACTTACTGCCCTATAACAAGTGTTTTTTTGAATGACTACAAAAAGATTAAAGATTGTTACAGAAAGTCTTTCATTTATTAACTACCAGTAATATATATTAATAAAATAAGCTGAATAAGCTATTGCTTTGCGTTTTAATAACTGGTCCAGCCTTAGCTGGTGAATGATTGCTGACAGTGGAGTGGTTCACATGTCAACAGGTGCCTGGGTTAGGACTGGGCCAAGTAAACACAGCAACAGCAGTATAGCAGCAGCAGCAGCAGCAGCAGCAGCAGCAGCAGCAGCAGCAGCAGCAGCAGAAGCAGAAGCAGCAGCAGAATAAGCAGCAAGAGCAGCAGCAGCAGCAGCAGTAAGAGCAGCAGCAGCAAGAGCAGCAGCAGCAGCAGTAAGAGCAACAGCAGCAAGAGCAGCAGCAGCAGTAAGAGCAGCAGCAGCAAGAGCAGCAGTAAGAGCAGCAGCAGCAGCAGTAAGAGCAGCAGCAGCAAGAGCAGCAGCAGCAGCAGCAGCAGCAGCAGCAGTAAGAGCAGCAGCAGCAAGAGCAGCAGCAGCAGAAGCAGTAACAGCAGCAGCAGTAAGAGCAGCAGCAGCAAGAGCTGCAGTAAGAGCAGCAGCAGCAAGAGCAGCAGCAGCAGAAGCAGTAACAGCAGCAGCAGTAAGAGCAGCAACAGCAGCAGCAGCAGAAGCAGCAACAGCAGCAGCAGAAGCAGCAGCAGCAGCAGCAGCAGCAGAAGCAGCAACAGCAGCAGCAGCAGCAGAAGCAGCAACAGCAGCAGAAGCAGCAGAAGCAGCAACAGCAGCAGAAGCAGCAGCAGCAGCAGCAGCAGAAGCAGCAAGAGCAGCAGCAGCAGCAGCAGCAGAAGCAGCAAGAGCAGCAGCTGCAACAGCAGCAAGAGCAGCAGCAGCAAGAGCAGCAGCAGCAAGAGCAGCAGCAGCAAGAGCAGCAGCAGCAGAAGCAGCAGCAGCAGCAACAGCAGCAGCACATGCTCCCTGTGCTGGGATTTAGCCCAGTTTACAGCACAGGGCAACTGGTCACTAAGTGTGAGCATGTGACTCAAACAGAGCAGATTCTTCTGTAAACATCCATGGACGGCCCTCGAGTCAGTGCTAGTAAATACAGTGGCGTGTGGCGTGGGCAAGAGACTGATCTGGAATAAACAGGGGAACATACATCCCCATTATTCATAACCATCCGGTATGTCATGCATATTAACTCTTAACTCCTTGATACCTTGAACTTGTTTTAAATGCCAAATGAGGACAAACTATCCCCCTGCTGAATTTGTTTCAATTTAAATTTATAATAAAAGCATGATTTCATTATAAAACCATTTCTTGCCGTGCCGTTGGGTGTCGAGGAAGCCCTGTAGGACCCCTTGGAGGGCCTGATCACTAACATACTGTGTGTGTTACAGAATGTGGAATCTGCCTCCAGACTCAGGTTCTCAGGGACTTCTGAGCGCCATCTCCCCTACAGCAAAACTCTGCCTCATCCACACAGGCGTATGTTGAAGGCTAAAACATCTGTGATTAAAACACCACCTGTGAGCAGCGTAGCAGCATCTAATTCACTAAAGGGTTCTCAATTAACACTTAGTTATGTTCTAAATTTAACACTGCAAAAGATCAATTAAGTGTTTTCGAAACACTTAATATTACTTAACAATATTACTTGCTCTACAATCACACGTGTGATTTTAGAGCAAAGAAGAGCACAGGCGGAAACCCACTAATAACAGACACAGGGAAAACATGCAAACTTGACAAAATTGGGAAAAGCACAAAACATTAAAGAGACATAATTAACTAGATGCAAAAATGTCTTTTACAAACTTTAGCAGCAGACCCTTACTTTCAATAATACAATCAATCAATCAATCAATCAACTTTACAGCACATTACAACAGCAACACCTGAACCAAAGTGCTTTCCATTACTGCATTAAAATATGTAAAAACAAGAATTCCACATTTTATAATAAAAATACAATAAACGTTATGTATTAAAGGTAATTGTGAGCCAGTAGGTCTTAGCTTGGCTTTTAACTGAGGTCATACAAACTCATCTATTCAACAAAAATATCAACCTGGTGTATGAACAATACATTCAAATTTCTCTTCCTATACTACTTTCATGAAAGATGTTTCTCCTTCACGGCATGTGCTCTATGGCCGGGGCAGTCAACAGAGGCCCTCCCTGAACCACCTCTCAGATGCAAATGTCCAGTGGCCTTTGGCTATGTAAAGGATACAGTAAGATAATGCAGAGAGGGTTTGGAGTGGCCCACACACAAAGGGGTGCAGGTGGGCACATTTGCCTTCAGCTGGCACAGCATGGAAATGAGGTGCCAGAGGCCAGTGGCGACCTGTGCTCCAGCGGGGGAGATATGAAAGTGAGGCCGCTGAGTGCTGCTGACAGCTCCCATCAGCATCACACGGAGGAGCTCAGCCATTTTCAAGTTTTACTCTGCTCATTGAGTCAATGTGCAGCTGCATTGTACTGGTCTTTTAATGATATGTAAATAAGCACAGCGGGAACACATGTGGGCATGCAACAATACAGCTATTTAATTATTTGTATTGTGACATATGTGTACATTTACTGTGGTTAAGAAAACATTGACATTCTAAAGAGGGATCCTATTTATCTTGATAATGCACTGCATATAATAAAGACTGTTGCAAAATGTTAGTATGGGACTATAAAAAACAAAAAATAAAAACATAATACAATCTGGAAATAGTCCGTATAGCATGCTAGAACCATCAAAATGATTAATATGAAACTATGATTACTCATAGTAAGTCACCATCACGTAATCTATGACTAAAACTGTACAGTTCTGAAAAGTGTCACTCTCTTTGTGTTTGCCAACTGGTGGATATGACATCAGAGCTGCGTCAAGTGAAACAGTTACTGTCAGGAACCTGTTAGAAACAGAAACAAATACCAAAGCCCATCCACTGAATAAACTGCTGATGACAGGTGCTATGTTTAGTTTGCCTGTCTTGACAAGTTCTCACTTAGTAACTGATTATATATAAACACATTCATTTTGAACACAATACAATCACATACTTATGATTCTACTTTCCTTAACAAAGAAATTGAGTTATTATACACATCAGAACACTGAAGAATAGGAGAAATAAAGCTGTGACATTCCTGGGATGTTTGTTGGGCTGGGACTGACAGAGCTTCCTCTTGGCCATGGAGTACTTCCTCAGCACAACAACAACAAAGTGTTTGAGGTCCTGGGAAAGGCACCACTCCCCAGAAGCTCTGATGGTCACCTCAGGTCCGCTATTTTCATTAGCAGCATTAGCAGCAGTAGCAGCATTAGCAGCAGCATGCGCTACAGCTTGAGTGAACATAATGTACAGAATATTGCTCAGAAAGTGACAAAAACTTAAAAAGACAATTGGCTGCTTATGTCGACCAATGTTTATTGCTAAAGAAACTAATCAATTACTTGGAATATTATGCTTGTTATTAGTTGTGGTATTTCTAGTTTGCAAATCAATTTAACTGTAAATATGTTAATCTACAACAGTTATTCTATTACCAAAATAGTTGACAAATATTTCAACAACCAATTAGTTGCAATGAATCCGATTAGGTGATCACGTTAGATTCAATAGAATTACCTTTACATCTCACACCACACAAAGCTAATGTTTGGATGTATAAACTATAGTGATGGTTGTTTATGAAATGACCATGTGACGCCTGGTTAAGTCATTGTGCGCAGAGGAAAAAAACACTGGCAAAAAAAGATGGCAGGCACACAGCAGTGAGCGACAGGGTGATATAATCCTCCCTACTGTCTGGCCACCTGACCATTGGGAAATAACAGCCGGCTCTGCTGCCAAAGACCCACACCACAGTGAGCCCCGAGAGACGCAGCGGCTTCAGACAGCTTACAAAAAACAAAAACTTTTAGCACCCATGGACAACAAAGATGTATTACTTTGAATTGATTTCCTCTACCACAAACGGGGCTGGGTTGAGCCTCTTTATATGTCAGCTTAAACCTGGAGGGGAGAGAGAAGTGGAAAAGATAGAACGACAAGTCCATAAAAAGAGGAGATTCGATCCTCTGCGAGTATATCTTATCCACGCAGAGATAAAGTTGGAGCGGACTAAAGATAATACTGACATAACCTCAGACAGCGAGACAAGATTGTGCGATTTCCCCTTTTTAGGCAGCAACGCACACAAAAACAGATTTCCTTTTACACGTGCTGTGATCCAAAAAGCTCTTGTGCACAAAACATCTCCCGCCTGACAACACATGTTTAATCTAAGGCTTGTAATTACATATGTATTCTTCAAAGACTCGTGGAGGCAGCAGGGTTGGAGTAAACATCAACCAGGCTGCATCAGCAATAACGAAAATGTCTGGCCCGGTGCATAAACCGCACAGCAGCATGTAATGTAAAGAGATATAAGCCATAATAAGTCAGGAGGTTATCGTGGCATTAGTAAGATGAGTGGTGCAGGAGTAATAATAAAGATTCATTACCCAGAGCTGTGGCCAATTAGTCAGCTTCATCCTGGATTAAAGGAAGACTTCTGCAGTGAACACACACACACGTGCAAATAATTTACCCTTTTCACTTTTCTATTTGCCCAAAAAAATACTTTTGGCATTATGCTCTAGCTTTTGTTGTTTAATATTCGAACTATGTGCTGATTAAGGAGTAACGTAAAAGGGACATAAACTGTAAGCAATAAAGGGAAGCAACCAGGCTGAGAGCAGACAAGAGCCAAATTAATAAACAAAGGTGCATACTGTTTAGACAGAGACTTTGCCTATGCTGACATTTACAGATTTTTTTGTTCGAAATGTGACCTTTTAATCTCTCATTACATAATGCTTCACTATTATTAACCATCAGATATCTCTTAACAGCCAAACAAACCACAATCAACAGCCAACCTTTTTATTTTACAACAAAGTTATGCATAAATGTCACTTAAACCACCTATTTATTTGGAAATAAATCAAAATTGTTAAAATATGAGTACCGGTAATCTTGTACTGAACTGCAACTGCAAGAACACTCTCAAAGAATCTGAAGGAGTATCTGTTTACATTACTAAACTCATAAAATCTGCCTGGATTCTGGAAGACTGTAATTTCAGTCTTTCTGTGGCACTAAATCTTCTGAAATCTGAGCGTCTTTTACCATTTTAGGGTATCCACCTTAGCCGTGATGGGGGGAAAGGCCCATCACTAAACAAGGGATTACACCTTAAATCTGCCCCAACCTCTGTATTACAGATGTCACCGAAAGAATCAGAGGTGACTGGAAGTGGGAGGCAAGGAATGAGGGAGTGACGGCCCAGGAATGATCTATGACGACTTTGTCAGACTTTGGCTTGGCCCCTCACGCTCGGAGATGGCCCGCGGTTACAGTGGAAGATGAGAGGAATGGGAGGAATGTAGGGAAGTGGGGAGGCAGGAGAGCACATGTAAGGACACACAACTCCCTTTGTGAAAAGTCAAGTTTGTCCCTAAACCCGCTGCTGCACTTGTTTCACTCGGAAATCCACCAGGGCTTCTGATGAGGGAGCCTGTTCCTTTTAGCGAGGGGTAGAGGAAGTCTTTGTTCTCCCGGGGCTCCTCACTGGCATTAGAGGAAATTAAGAAGGCATTCAGGAGCGAAATTGCTGAAATAATCTCATAATATTGTTCTGCCAAGACTTTAATGGTCTCTTGTTTCTCTACACGACACTAACCACTTGTCCGATGTGCACAATTAGGGACATTTTAAATTTAGCTCAATAGCGAGTAATAACTGAGCCATTTGGTAGCTTACTAATTTTGTTTATTTTTAATCAATAGAAAGTTCTAACCAGTTATGATTACAGTGTTTATATTAGAAGAGGATATTGTGGAATTTGTAGTAGAGACAGAACACTGGCATTTTCCGAGAAGAGCCGTATTTATCTTGTGGATGAGATCTCTCCAGCAACATGATCTAACCCCGCTGGGTCACATGGTCATTGCCTCCCAGAGGTGCTTTGTTGATGAGGTATAAGACAGTGGTTCTCAAACTGGGGTCCTTAGACTTCTGGTGGTGCTCAGGTGCCTGGTTTAGTCCTGGCTTAGTCATACTCTAAACAAGTTAAGCCTGGATTTGATCATATTTTACTCATAAAGTTCAGGTTAAGTATATAGTTTAGTCACAATTTAGTACAGTGTTGCTACTGTTAACTGCTTGTTTTAGACGGTTTAGAGAAAAGTTTTAAGAATGACTTGTATAGCACATATCTACTACAAACCAATAATAATAGTTGGGATTAAACAAACGATTGCATGCATGGCCGCATGTTGACCAGCATGCCTCTCTGCGTGTGTTTGCGTTGCGCTGTGGATAAATTTAGCGCTTTAGCCCCAGACTGGAGGCAGTGGCCCTTTATCCTGCACTGTCCTACTTAACACACTGCTGCTCTGTGCTGCTTCTGCCACCAGGTCTCGCATACATCCACCTCCAGGAGTCGGTCCAGAACAATGCCGGAAAGTGTTTTGTCCACATGATGCTCAAATGTCACAAAGTAAAGGCGGACGGTGCCTTGTTGCATGTGCGGCTGTGTAACTGTGTCACTATGGTGTACTGCAGAGAGCTGGCCTCAATTCCCAACTGCTTGATTTAATAATGACACTTCAAGTCTTGTCAACAACGCGGAAATGCTAAATGTATACTACTCAGAGTGCGCAAGTACAAACTGACACGCTTGATTGCAGCGCTGTTGGACTACATCACAGTCTGCACATCTTGCTGCCTGAAGATAGGACAAATGATGCCTCTTTTGGTTTGGAATGAAAACATCAGTTTCAGACAGGGTTTTAACTACAGTTAGATAGGAGCCAGTCAGTGAGTCTGCCTTTAGCTGACCAATAGAGCACCAGCATCTCCCTTCACCTTGGAAACACACGATCCCAGGGTGCATTTTCCTGCTACCATGACAACCAAGAGCAGCTCTCCCTCATTCTCTCACACAGGCTCCCCTCCATCCCGCTCTCGCTCTCTTTCCTGCACACGCAGCTTCCCAAAGCCAGTCTACCTCATCTCACAACTTAGTGCCGCGTGCACTAGACAAAGACAATTACTGCTGAACCCCCAGACGCTGCATAAAGAGGTTCTCCATTATTGTAAAACTGTTGGATTCTCCATATTCTGCTCTTAGACCGACGTGATTTGCTTTTATACAGCAGGGGTTGTCTTTGTCGCCGGTGAAAAGTGTGCAGCAGCCAGGGATAGAGACAGTAAGGGTGGGGGTGCAGAGGAACCGATGATGTAAGCGTTTCAAAACAAGCTGAGGTCTAGGGTTGAGGTTATGAACATTGTCAGCTGGCTGCAGTCTCCACCAACTGGGCTTGGATACTGCACGGAACCCGAGCAGATTGCTAGGCATGTGCGTGCACGCGGCAATGCATAATATTTCTGTGGGGACATTTATGATTTTGTACAAGTGTAACAAAATGCACCTTTTTAAAAAAAATAATCAAAGTAAAGAGGTTTCCTTCAATTGATTGCCAAAGATGTAGTTGGCATGTATGTAGTTTTTCTTGGCAGATATAATCCTAGTGCACTCTCTGTATTTCTACAGCATGTGAGCAAAGAAGAAAAGGAGCAACATTAAAGTTGTGTTGATGTTATCTCACATTTTTAGTTAAGGAAAACCCTCAAGACATGAGAGTGTCCACTCCTCTTTGGTATGAAGCCTGTCAATAGGATGACAGTATTCTGCAGGATTAGTTCATTATGCACAGGTGAATTCCTTGGGTATGTTTATCTAATCCCACAAGCTTCTTAATAACTGCAGACACCACAGTGCTGCATGCACAGCATCAGGAGGAAGCTATTAATTGTCATCCAGGCTACTTTGCATTTGTGAGCAGCATCAGCTCCAAAGGGAGTCTGGTGAATTTCCGCCACAGTTTTGCAGTCGTTTATTTGCCAAAATCCCTGCATGGCTCCGGGCATGGCGGGGACACCAGACGGAGAGGCAAAACATCCTTGACGACAAGTGAGATTCAGGGTGGTTGAACCACTATTTATAACCTGGCCGGCAGTCTGCTCTGTGACAGCGGAAGGAGAGAGTGAAAGCTACAGAGAATTCCAGAGCAGATGAAAGACCATTGTTTTGAAACCCTGACTGGGGCCCTGTGTAAAGAGGTCAAACAGATGAAAACAAGACATAGTTTAAAGAAGAGTGGGCACCTCTCCAGCAATACACTGTCTATTAATCTGAAAAAGAACTAAGAGTTTTTGCAAGTGCACTTGTCAACTTTTATGAGCCACTTAAAACCTGTTGACTGTGAAAAGAGCTCTGGCCATTTCTATCATGACTGGAGCAAATGGTCTGCAAACAAACACATGTCGAGGGCACACTCCAGATTAAGAGGCTGCAGGGCCTCACAGTCATCTGACAGGGAACCCACCGAGGCAACGAAGCAAGCTCAAAACAACAGGCCTCGCATGGACGTAAACACTGCTTAGAGAGGGTAACATAATACAGTAGTGTAGTACAACAACAAAAACATATACAACTATTTCAGCCTGCTGACCAACCTCTTTGTCAGATTACTGAAAAACGTTCAAATTTAAACAGAACTTTCTTTCAGATTTCTTGCTTTTGTCTAAATGCAGCACTAGTCCTGCAGTGTGGGGGCGCCCCAGGGCACTGTCCTCTGCAGTGTGGGGGCGCCCCAGGGCACTGTCCTCTGCAGTGTGGGGGCGCCCCAGGGCACTGTCCTCGCGCCCTTTCTCTTCACCCTCTACACTGCAGACTTCAGACACGACATGGACAGCTGTGTCCTGCAGAAGTTCTCTGATGACTCTGCCATCATCGGACTCATCACGGACGACGATGATGAGGAGTACAGGGGACTGGCGCAGGACTTTGTGGACTGGTGTCAGCGGAACCACCTCCTCATCAACGCGGGGAAGACCAAGGAGATGGTGGTGGATTTCCGCAGACGCCACCCCACTGCCCCCTCACCAGTGAACATCCAGGGACGGGACATTGAGAGAGTGGACTCATACAAGTACCTGGGTGTTCATCTGAACCACAAACTGGACTGGACTCATAACACAGACGCACTGTACAGGAAGAGCCAGAGTCGGCTCCTGAGGAGACTCAGGTCTTTTGGAGTGACAGGGCCACTCCTGAAGACCTTCTACGACTCTGTGGTGGCACCAGCTCCTGTACGGTGTGGCCTGCTGGAGCAGCAGCATCACAGAGAGGGAGAGGAAGAGGCTGGACAGAGTCATCAAGAAGTCCAGCTTCGTCCTGGGCTGCGCTCTGGACTCGGTGCAGGAGGTGAGGGACAGAAGGGTCCTGGCTAAACTCACATCTATGCTGGACCATGAGTGTCGCCCCCTGCAGGACATTCTGTCCGCTCTGGAGAGCAGCTTCAGTGAGAGACTGATCCACTCTCGCTGTGTGAAGGAGAGGTTTCGCAGGTCTTTCCTTCCTGCTGCTGTCAGACTTTATAACAAACACTGTTAGTCCTGAACACTCGCAATACTGACCTAACCATGTGCAATTCCGTCATATGTGCAATTACTGTTGTGATTCATGTGCAATTACTGTGAAATTCATGTGCAATCTATGTGCTGTCGTGATACATATTCATGTGCAATTACTGTCGTGATCACATGCAATGGTATTTATGTATTTATTTATTTGTCTATGGGAGTTTTTGTTTATAGGAGATCTTCTACTGAAAGTGTTTTTCAGACTTCCTATAAGTGATCTGTTCTTTTCTTCTGTATCTGCCTCTGTATCTACCGGCATTGCACCAATGAAATTTTCCCATGTGGGACAATAAAGGAATATCTTATCTTATCTTAGTTTTGATTAGGGTTGTCAAAAGTATCCATCGTCATAATAACAAAATTTGAAATGGAATATAGTGCTACACAAGATATTACAATAAACAATAATATTGAAACTAATTTATACCACTGACACAATAACCCTAAAACAGAATATTACAAGTGAACGCTTTCTTAATATAAAATATTGTTAAAAAGATGAGCAGAAGATAGAGATAGTATCTTTAACGATAGCTCAAATCATATCGTCATTGTACAACAAAAAATACAAAAATGCCCCGACTCGAGGCAAAAATGGAACACACAATAAATATTGAAATCTCAAAAATATTCTTCCATCTTTATTGAACAATGACAGGCCAATCAATATCCAGTTAGATACTCATTTGAACATGTATCAATACTGGAAAAAATCCCATTAACAGGTTTAGGTTAACTTTAGTATTTAGTTCAATTAAGTTGAAAGTAAAACCAATAGAAGAAATAATTAGCTCCACCAATACATTCTTGAAAATATTCATTCATATTTTGAAGAAAAAAAAAATAATTCTCCAGCAGTAAATTTAGGAGAGACTTTTTTAAATTATATACATTGTAAGATAAAATAATACATTTTTGTATTTTTCTGTGCACAAAGCAGAGGGCAAAAACCAAGAATATCTGTATATGGCTAAAAATTGCACTAAAGGTAATTTTGTGCTCTCGCAACAGTCTCCATCTCTTATCATCAAACCCAGACTGTGACAGTGAGAAGTCCAGCTCAGCAGAGACGAGGTGTTGCAGTAAACAGGGCACCACTTTCACAGTTTCCTCCTATTATCTGTGTGGCTTTTGATGCTCCACTGAACAACTGAAACTTAACAACACAAACCAAACCAACCACAGCAACGCCTCGTCAGAAATAGGCAGCTAACGCACCTCTTATTGATGGGCTTCTCATCCTTCTCGTAGGGCTTGACGAACCACTTGCCGATGCGAACGAAGCTGCGGTTCATGAGGCAGCGCTCCAGCAGGTTGTGGATGGCTTTGAACAGGAGTGTGCGGCATTCATACGAAAGTCCGTTTTCCCATAAACCGTCATCCTCAGCTGAAGAAGAAAAGAGAAAATATAAGTTTTAGAACATTTTAATTATGAGCTGTTTTTGGACAGGATGTGACTATTATCTGACCAATGTGTTAAAGTTCCAGAATTCTGTAATGGTAAGGCAATGTCAATTACATTTATTATCTCATTGTTTTGGGTGAATTTCTCCATAATGTATAATCGGATCATCTCTTTTGCAATCAATCTGAAATGTGCGGATAAATGTCTTTGTTGGGCCTGTCACAATAACAAATTATGAAGCACAATATAGAAAACGAAAATATCAGAAAAAACAATAATATTGAATTTACTATACATTAACTTTAAAGTAGGATCAGAATGAAAAAACAAAACAAAAACATAGCTGAATGAAACCATAATTAGCTTATAAGTTACTTATTGTTACTGCAGCGCAAATCTTTTCATATTACGAAAAATAACATTTTCCCAATATTGCAAAGAAAAAATACACATGATAAATATTTAGCATATCATATCAGTTATGGACCATAAATAGTCTTTTTTGACAGCCCCTGAGGTGGATTCATTATTGCCCAAATAGCTTTCCAATTCAGTGTATTGTTTTGCTTTCCATCAGGAGAAATCTCAGACCGCCTCGCTCTGTTTTTGCATCTGACTAGAATGAACACCTGACTGTCTGCCAAATCTCTGCCGTTCAACTCGCACTTTGGAAATCTGGCTCGGCACCTGCAAAGAATTAAAATGTAATTACACTGTGTTTGACTGGCAAAGCTGCAGCCACTTGGTTCAAATAATAAAGCCGAGAAGTCAACCACATATGGACTACATGTTCTGTTCACAACCGTGAGGATTACATCACATCCATCCATTGGTTTTTGATTCACTTTTGGCGCTGGCCTGAATGCCGCTTTAATCTAATTAACAGTCGCTGCTCACTTCTTACCGCCCTTAAGCTTCTTTGAGTCAAGAATATAGCAAACATCTCCCCGAGTGTCTGCACCGGAGACTAAATAAATACTGCCTGAAAACCACTCAAGAGTTATGACCAAACTTGTCTAAATTATTTAAACTATAGTAAAGCTTATTGTCCAAGAAAGAGGTGGATTAGAATCATCTCAAATACAGCATATTAAAAACTATTGAGATGGAAAATGTATTTTAAAACTGAGATTACAAGTTCAGCGCAAGGCGAAACCAGAAAAACATGTTAAAGCAGCACTTGGAACTTTTGATGAGGCCTGCAAAACATCTACAAGTAAATCATTGTTATCACTACAATTCTTAACACATCGTAAATAAAGTCGTTTCATTGTTGAAGCATTGTAATGTGCTTATCCAAATTAGGATGAATGAGTCATTAACAAGTGAAATTAAAGTGCATTCTGCTACCAGCTAACATGCTTGTTTAGCTCCCTTGTGAGGCAATTCTTATTATTAGCATTTGTTTAAAAATGACCCTGTTTAGAGCAATGGGTTAGTTTCCCCTTGGGCAAAATAACACAAATTAAGATGATGCTGTGAGGGGGGAAATGTGCTGTTTTTTTTCTTCATATTTTTCAGTTTTTCTTAAATAAATAGAAATCTCACTAAACTTGAATATGCCAGAGGTTTTCATGGCATTCATCCAAGGAAACACAACCCCAGGCCAGCTGCCAAGGAAAGGGAACTTCATGGCCTAATGATGGAGGGAACCATTTCATCAGGTGCACGCACATTTTAGTGGATAAAATCAGGAACAAGTAGGAGCCAGTAAAAGGCAGGAAAAGAGGACGGAAGGTGAGAATTTCCTACTTGGGAGATTAACAGCCAAAAAAACAGCAACAGTTCAAATGCCCTTGTGTGGAGTGTGGAAGGGTAAAGTCTGTTCAAAGCGTCACAACTGTTGCGCTGTGAGTGTTGAGCGGCTGTGCGGAGGCCAGACAAGAGGCAAAAGAGTCAACAACCAAAAGTCATCCTGCTGCGCGCTCTGTCAACAGATTAGGAGATGGGAGAAAAATGGAAACAACACAGGATTTAGCTCTAATACTTGAGAGCCAGATCAGCGCAAGAGATAACATCAGAACCAGCTCAAACAGACGACACAAGTGCAGTCTGCGGTCCAGTCCTCGGCTGATAAAAGAACTGAGAAGTGAGCCCATCCGACCAAGCGTTTCCCGGACACATTAGAACATTTCTAGTTCATTGTCAAAGGCAGTGGAAAGACTCCAAAAAGAGATCATTCAAAACCTAGAACTCGTTGTACTGTACCATGGCGAACATTCCTATGAGACCTATTCATTATAAAACATGACAGGAAACACTCACAACTAGAGCGACAACATTTCTTCTCAGATGGGATCAAAGCTACAACTGACAACTTGTAAATATGATAAGTGCTGTCTTGTAAATATGTGCCAATATGGTCAACATTCATAGGTGCTTTTTACATTTTGTTTCTTATGGTTTTGGCAAGCACGAGTAACTTTTGACAGCAACAGTTAACAAGTCCCATCTTACACTTGTATCAGAAGTCAGGATTAAACAAACTGCTGATCAAACATGTACGGCTGCAAAGCTTATGAGTAAAGAACAAGAATTTCTTAAAAGCTCGCACAAATTTAAAGGTGGTCGCCCCCCCTGTTTCTTATCTCTGTGTATAAGCAATTAGAGCAGCACTCGGTCATTAAACAGCAAGATTAATGCCTTGTGATCGCGGGCACTCAGGGGATTGTGCCGCGCCTGACCAGAAGGTTTTCTCCTCCACTTCCTTCTTTTGCTCCTTATCTGCAAGGGAAGAGACCGTGTGTGCTTCTGTAAAGTCTCCATTACTAATTAATGAAAATTTCTTGAGCACGAGAGAGCAAAGGGGGAAGGAAAAAAAGAAAAAGTAGAGGCTGAGCCCATGGACTCGAGCAGCTTGCATGGCCGATCCATCAGTGGCAGCAGAGGAGAAGGGCGCGCTGGAGCTGGAAGACGAGGGTGGTTCACAGGCAGGAGATTAGCCCAGGAAAATTGATCCCCAAGCACAAAAGCCATCAGCCACCTCCACTTTCCCCGCCTAAGAGCAGCTCCAGCCTTATCTATTCATCATTTTCTACACTGCGCGCTGAATTTTAATACCACATTTGAAGGGGGAATGCAGCGCGTTTCCAACAGTAGAAGGAGAGCATCACTTACTAATTATTTGCGATCCGAGGATGCCAAAAGTGTCAGTAATTGTTATTTTATGTACCGTTGACATAATTTCAAGTCCTTTTGGATTCAATATGCAACGCAAGTCAGTAGCATTTTGAAATTCTAAAGAGCGTGTGGCCTTTCTCCTTGCCCAGGGCTCACACAGGGCCAGTGCGTACAACAGCTCTTACATTATAGTGGGTCTAAATCTGTATCACTGTCAATTGTGTGACATCTTTCCTGCCGCTTGCCAACAACATAACATTCAAAACACTTCGAATGAGATTACAAGTGCAGATTCAGGCTGAACTGTAGAATTTGCTGTAGAATAAGAATACGCTCTACAGTCAATTTGAATCTCTTTCAACGTGTAAATGAGCTACTGACACCGATAAAGAGAAGCAAGTTAAATGTAAAGTGGTTGCTATCACTGCCAACTTTTTCTTCTGCTCACTCAACAATCTGTTGCTTGCTCAACACCTAACGATGTTTTATAATTTAATGTAATCAATTTGCATCCTTGGAGCCATAGATTGTCATGGACATTGTAACTTCAAAGGCTGTTTTCTCAAAAATCACCCTTTAAAGTAGCACCTACAGACACCAAACTTTACAATCTTGATGGATCATACAAAAAGATTTTCTTGAAATCCAATTAAAAGATTTATAACCATTTTAAATAAAAACAATTGCAGAAATTTGAAATGTTTTGTTTGTATCTAATATGTTAACAAAATAAAGCAGCGTTACAGTTAAACCTTGCATTTTGAAATTACATGAACTTGTGAAAACAGAAGTAGTTTCAATCATCTCTAAATTAAAGATTTTTCCTTTCACCGTCAGTGTCTTGGCTTAATCCAATTTGCATCAAACTAGATTCACAATATTTTCATTATATACACCAAACAAGGGTTCCACAACTGCATAACCTTCAGCCAATTTATCAATGACAATTCTAGCTATCTTAGTCAAACACCTTGTAAGTAGTCAGATCTTGCAAGCTTAGAAAGGGCATTTTAAGCTCATGCATTCAAATGAAGTCGGGGATGCCAGGATAGGGATTCAAAAAAAAGAAGTAAAAAGGTAGTGGGATTTGGAGGCGCACGAGTCTAGAAGGAAAGTGAGGATGGAAAGTCTCTGCAAAAACTGCAACTGTGCAATTATGCTCAAAGAGAGACACCCCTTCCTAATTTCATTGCGAAAAAAGATCAGTGGGTCTTTGAGGTTAGAAGGCAGTCATTTATCTTTTAGTTAAAGATGCCCCTAGTCAGAACACTCCACCTCCGCTTCGTGTGGAAGAAGACGTAGCATTTGCATAACAATACTCACACCCATGGCCCCAATGGGAGGGGGAGACTAATCATTTCATTTAGCAGCCACAAGTTCTTGTTTGCAATCATTTCAGGGATAAGAGGGAAGGAAGATCAGAGCTGGTTTTCTACGCAGTCTCCCCACATTGTCGATTGGGGTCTAAAGGTATGCAACCCTCAACATTCCTTTATGGGTGATTAAGCATCAGGTGTTAAAAGATCTCTGTGCTTGTCCTCATCTCTCTGTTTTCTCCCAGGAGAGAAGGGATTACTGGCACACTGGTATACTGAAATGGCATTACTCAAAATGAAAAGTCTTTCACAGGCTGCTAATCTAATCAGGATGGATTGTAAATGCAGATGGGGGGGGGGGGGCAGAGCATTTTCAGTTGCAAAAATAAAAGGCAGCGAGCGGATTTTTGTGTTTACCGCCAACACTGTGCTGAGGGCTAAAAGGGTCTACAAACCTAAAAAGAAAAGTTTCCCTCCTCGTATTCCCAGGACAGCGAGCGGGATCAAAGGCAATACAATCCATCAAACTAGCGGCTAAAGGGCATGACGGTTAAAAGGCATCGGCGTTCTGCGACATCCCGGCTGTGTGGAGGGGCTGGGCTCGTCCCGCTGCCACCTTCTGCCCTTCCAGCACCGGCTGCTATTTGTCAAATCACACCTCAGCAGTTCCAGAACCTAGGGGAGCTTTGGAGACTGTCAATCATTTTGTTATGTCCACAACCACACACGTGCGATGAAACAGACCAGGGCTTGTTTAAAATGAAGTCCATGAAATGTACTGTAATAGTTCCACAAGTGCCCATGCAGGTAAAGTGTTGAAATTGTTGCCTAATTATAAGCAGAATTTCAAAGTATTATTTTTGTAGTGAGAGAACAGTCATTTGGCAGCTGGAACATGCTGATCTAATGTAGCCCTGTTTCAATAATTACTACATTAACTTATTGTTCAATAAATGGTAGATGGAGCAATATATATTGGGGTTCAATATAAATCAAGTGTAGACTTTCTTTGCACTGGTGGAGATTTTAGAGGTAGAGGGTCAAATAAGAAACGTATGTAACTCATTATAGATACATACTATCTACCTTTTTTAAAGGTCGTAATGTACGATTTTTCGCCGAGAACACAGGCGGAAGTGTACATGCGCACTCCCCCGTGCGGACTGACAAAACACACACGTTTGTTTATTAGCGCAACGGAGCGCATCGCATCTCTCGTCTCCCGTAGAGTTCCGTGGGTTAGCTCGAACAGTCTTTCTTCATCTTAATTTTTTCCCGTACACTGAGGGAACTATATTATGATAGATCCATGCGCTTAGACACAGGGAAACGTGGTGCTCTCCTGGGGAATAGCCGCACGCAGCTGCAGGTGAGCGGTAGGTGCGTTTTATGATTGATACGTGGCAGGTCTAATCGGCAGTCCACGCCACGAGGAAATGAGACTCAGATTTGGGCCAAAAAATCGTCCATTCAACCTTTAAGTAATTGCATCTTGTAGTTTTTTTGTTTTTTTTTAATATCTAACATTTACGCTTGCTGGGATAATCTAGTAGTTTATCTAGTTAAGTAGTTTCAGTTTATTGTTTGTCATGATTTTCCTGCAATAAAATACCGCACACTATAAAATATGTTATCATGATGGCCCACTGTAAATTTATATATACATATAATATATGATATTATTAACACATTATTATATCATTTTGTTGGTTATTTTCACACTGGCAACCGCTTGTTTAAAATGAAGTCCATGAAATCACCTGCATGGGCACTTGGTGGCACTTGTTCTTCTCTATTATGCATTTTTTTGGCTGGTGCGACTTATACTCCAGAAAATATGGTGTAATAAGGCTCAGCAGGTGCAAATTGTATCTTATGAGGCTTATATGGACAAAGCAGTACAAACAGCCTGATCGCTCATTGCTGATCTGGTAAAGAGAGGCAAAGAGAGAAAGCCCTTTGTCCGCAGTGTTCCATCTCACAGAATCCCACTGTAGCAGCGCGGGGAAAGGTTGGGGATATGGGAGACACGATGAACAGCTCGGGAGGAGTGAAGGGGAGCTCTCCAAACAGGAAACCTGGATTACCACAGAGCCCATCTGGGAACTGTTCACAGCGAGGAGTCGGGGTGCAAAAACACCTCCAGCAGCAGCACATGGGGAAGGAGGAGAGCACAGCAAAACAAAAATCACAGCAGGTGCTCAGGATGCTGTGTTCACGTCGAGTCGTTCTCAGGAGGGAGGGATGCTCTGCACTGCCAAACTGCTTTATTAAAAATTCAAACGTACCAGCTTCGAAAGCAGCCCTGGACTTGTGTCCTGAGAAAACATGATTCATCATTTTGGTTTCAAAAACCTGGAAGCACAACGTGGCTCAGATGCTGTGGTCAATATTCAATTATCTCATTTCCATCCACTCAAACACAAAACATATTGCATTTAATCTCCCCAAAGCCACAGGAAGAACACAGCAGCGACTCTTGCCGATGTCCAAATATAGATTCTCCATACCACCCCCTCCTACTTGAAATGTAGCACACTCCATTAGAGGGCCTGAGCCAGACACTTGAGGTTATTACCAGGACCCGTTAGGCCTGAATGAGCTGCCCACCGTAGCCTTCAGCTCCCATTTTGAGTCCACTTCAGGCACAATGTCCCATAATGAAGGAAGGTCACACACCGACTGGGCTCAACTCAGGCTCCAAAGTTCAATCCACCAGGCAGAGGGCATGAATAAGGATGCCCTAATCAAACTTCTCCTGCCATTGATGTTACTGTTACTAAGATGGAGAGATCGGGTTGAATGCATGTGTGTGGTTTCTACATGACTCTTTATTTTGTTTGCCCTAAAAGTTATGGCTCAGTTTTATCACTTGTTCACAGTCTTTAAATAAAAAAGCAGTTTGATGGCACAACAACAAAGCAGCACATGGGGCCAGTTGCTCTACAGGTGTTTTCACTCTAGCACCTTTCAATGCTTTTACATAAGATCTCGTTGACAATCAGCAGCATTTGTCATTGTACAACCAATAAAACATGACAGGGTGATCTATGTTCAAGTGCGTTTTGTGCAAAAGCTGAGAGTCGTCTCCATTTGCTATAATTTTGTATAGCCTTCGCTCCTTGAGCTCTATAACCTTGAGTGAATGCCTCAAAGGATGTGTTCAAAAGAGAGGTGAATTTATTATTCATAGATGATTTCTCTTGTCAGACTGGGTGATTCACGGGCACGACTGGTGACTGTAACAGAAGTGAAATTAACAGAGCAGTCATGTGCTGCTGAGCTAAATTACTAAATGATTCGAAGCATCATGCCAGTTTATTTACGTGGACACAGATCTGACAGCTGTAAATAAAACGCAGTGAAGTTGACCTCTTACCTGCCAGCTCGTGGTGGATGAGTTCGCTGAAGTTGGGGTCGTCGCCCCACCAGAAGAGCCACAACTCCCTGCGGCCCAGCCTCTGACAGCGCCTCCACACACTCAGCACGTCCGCCTTCAGGCAGCGACTGAAGCTGCACAGGATGGGGTCCTCCTCCGTCACCGGGAACAGGATGGGTGCAGAGGGAGAACCCTGCCACACAAACCTCTTCCATTTAATCCCAGTCAGATCAGCCTGGAACAGACACACAGGGATCGGGTTAGCTCTTCTCACACGTGACAATAATTGGAAACATTACACAATTCAAAATGAAAATTCCTCGACTCCTAAAGCCTAATTTATTTACACATAAGAGCACATCTACATTTCCCCTCTTTACACACAAGAAGCACCCAACATATAAACAATAAAACATTCATCTTACAAGCCAAACGCACACACATAACAGTGTTTGTAACAAGGTCTAAAACCACACAAGGTCTCTGTAGCAGAGACCAGAGTAAGGGCACCAGCACTGGGAGGGTTTTTAGGAGTCAGTTTTGGCAGGTCAACCCTACATTTAAAGAACATGTGTATGCTCAGTCACTGCACTGTGGAGCTGCTTCTTCAGGAGCCACTCAGCACCTCTGAGTAAACATGTGCTGAGCAAAGTTTAAAGAGAAGGTATTAATCCTCTTTTATAGAGCACTTCACCCTCCCCTCTACTTTACTGACACGGGTCGCACAATTATGCAGAGAAAAACAGAACAGAGAGATCGAGAAAAAGATTACATTGGAAATGGGGCACCATTAAGTGTTTATACAAAGTGAAATTGCCCTGTTTTAAATGGGACTTTTGTTGTTAGCTACATGTAACTGCTGCAGGTGTTTTCAATATCAAAATGAACAACATTTTTAAAACTCAAACAAGCAAAACAACATGGCTGTTGAATGAGGCCCACATCTTAATCCTCGTTAATGGCACTGGGGGGTGCTTTCTATAAACGCTGTCAGGCTTTTATGGCCGACACAAATCGCAAAGGACGGAGCCTCAAAGGCAGTAAATCACTGTGGGCTTATTAAGTGTTAAACAAGGAACATTACATTCTACTATGCCTCGCACCCCTGAGCGGACAGAATGACCATGTCGACCTAAACAGTCAAGAGTCAAAAACAAAAGCCAGACCTGAAGGCATCTCCATTTCCCTGACATTCACTTTTTCTGTCCATCCTCTGAGACGTTTCAAGTACATGTGCAAAGACATCCTTTTATTACGGTTCAGGCTGAGTAAGCAGAAGATCCCTCTATAGTCAACCAATTAGCCTATTACAATTTAGAGGATATGTTCACTTAAAGAGCAAAGCCACTGAGGCCTGAACAACCCTTTAGTCAACTAGTGGCTGCGGTGAAAACGAGGACTTTCCCTGTGGAGGGGAGAGGGCGGATGATGGTGAGTCTGGGGAGCAGCCGATTGCCACACTCTGTCACTGGAGCAGCAAACCAGATCACAACATCATTTAAGTTGGACCACACAGAGAAAATCATTTAAGTATGTGAAATATTGGGGCTGGAAGAGTTTACGTGATGAGATTATGCAACAGTCATACTAAATAATACTAAAACAATATATCTGGTGACATTGAGGTGGGCAATATAGCCAAATTTAAATATTGTAAATGCTGTTTATAGATGATGTGAATATCAAGAGAATCGTTTATAGTTTAAAAAAATGCTATTAAAAATGTTAATGAACTAAGTTATGATGCCTTTTAAATAAGGGTAAATGGTGATATCTATGCACTTTTGTGATTCATTTTACAGACATGTCACATCTGTTTAACCAATTTAATCAATTTAACCACAACTAAAATGTTTAAAAACATATTTAAACACATTTCTCTTTTATTAAGATAATACCGTCTGATCGTTAACAGGATACTATTGATTTATTGAGATATTATTTTTTGTCAAAATTGCATACCCTCATGTAACATGTTAATACATTTCAAGTTACATTTATGATACAAGTTGGGCAGTGGGCAAAATTGGGGTCAATTGAATGCAAATTTTTTTTTTTACTGTGTATTTGAAAAGAAACAATTAATTTGGTAACATACATTTCTTTAATATGGATTATTGCTTTGTGCATATACTGTAGGTAAGAATAATAACATTTGAGTGATAATAAAACTTGACCCATTTTAAACAAACTACTGAGGTTTAGTGCCAAAGCGCTTTCCTGCTTATGTGCAACATCTACAACTACACCTGCCACTGAGCATCTGCAGACGGAGGCAGGGAGGGGCGGGGCCACCAGACAAACATCACAACTGTGACCACAGCTCTGATCTGAAAACACTCGCCCTGTGATATTCTCAGTCTGTCCGAGTGTAAGAAGCGGAGCTCCAACTTAAGTGCCCTGCAGATTTTATTACACTCGTCGGGGAGATTGGTTTCACACTGGTAGATGTGATTATGTACCGTGTGTAGACAGGGACAAAACACTTTGATTTAGGTCAGACAAACTGGTTTCTAGTACTTGACTAATTTATTTTGAAATATATAATATATATATATATATATATATATATATATATATATATATATATTTTAATTTATTCTAAAATATAAGCAGAATAATATGTCTTTATATAATAAAAATATGTCTTCTTCATATAGTGTATTTGTTCTAATAATTTTTAATGTATCTTGTTATTCACTATATGTCTGATTACATCTAGATTTGCCCTGGGTTCTATTATGAGTTCTGTTTAGAGATCGTGGAAAAGTATTTGTGGCCTGTGTAAAGTAAATGTAACTAATCCTTACCTCACTTAATGTACACACAATACAACAACATGAAATTAGATTGGACCATTGGGGGGAAAAAGACTCTCTCTTCTCTTCTATTGTTGTTTCCACATGCAATTTATTCATATTATTAAAATTATGATTAGTAATATCCATCAGCAATTCTAAAGATTATTGTGAAAATGTATAAAAGTTAGGACTAGTAAGTAAAAAAAACGTTTGAAAACTACAATAAATGGTTTACTGCTACAGGCCCTGCATTATTCTGATTATTATACAATTTCCTGTAAGACCTGACACTTCGCTGTATCTGTTAGCGCGGCACTGCACTACATACAGTTAGATACAGTTTCAACAGTACAGCTGTCAAGGAAGAATGCAGTGAGTCACGTTCAAGGGAGTTTTCAACAATAATAGCTCATGTAGCAGCTCATGCTCTTTGCCTGTCAGCTCCACAGGTACAAACCAGGTCAAAACCCTTGAACGAACAAATTCAGCTTCAGGTCACAGTGAACTTTGGCAAAACTTCTAATTCTATCAGTAATCTTCCAGCTCATCATTTTGTGTGGGCACTTGAAAGCCACACTTAGCTACTGTATCAGCACTCTCCCATTCTGATTAATGCTGCTGCGCTGGTGTTAAATGTATGAATGAAATACTACAAGAGCAGAAGGTTACACTCTTCATCTCACATTACAGCATTATTCATCAGATTTTTCTCATTTCTCCCGCCCCTCCCCCCAGAGAATTTCTCATCACTATCAGGGCTGTTTGCATCCATACTGCACTTTTTCTGCCAGCTGAATACGTTATTGCCAGCTGCTTTAAGATTCGATGACAGAAAATCCCTTTAGTGCAGCGAATGTGCATGAGAAAAGGGTACGAGCTCGAGTGAATGTGCGAACAAGGACGTACTTCAGCGCAGCAATAAATGACAACTTCATTATCACAGACAACTCAAGTCAATATATACTTCACAATAACGTATCAGGGGGAATAAGCATCATGCAGTGTGCATTTGAAAAGCAACGGTACAGGAATAAGGTTAGCAAGTTTCACTAATAGAGCCAAAAAAAACATGTTTTCTTCTCTTCTTGTATTACATTGACATTTAAAGGGATGTAAAATACTTTCTATCTCTAAAATACCCCAATTGATGCTATATTTTTTCTCCAAAGTGTTCCGCTATATATTTTTATGTTGGCAGCCGTAAAACCTAAATGACTGTGATGTGGTGAATGTAATTTCCTCTTTTAAAAAAATGAGCGCTGTGCTGCAACAAAACACATTTTGAGCTTTAATATGCTGTTTTAACTATATTTCTGTCCAGACTTTTTGAGTATCATCTTTGATAAAATTTAAAAGAGTACTAACAAATAAGTTTAAAAAAAAAGAAGAAGAATAAAATAAAAAGCTCTATGGACTGAATTCCAAAATTGTAAAGTAAAGTATACATTTAAGACTTTCACAAGCACCGTAAAATCCTATTCCAGATTTTACTCTTTTTTTTCTTCTTCTTAGTATCACAAAAGTCATCCTCTTGAGGTTTAATTTTGATAATATACTTCTCAAACTTTTACAACCTGCAGTTAACAGTGAGAAATCAGTCTTGCAGCCTTCCAGAGTCTGTCTAACCCTGCTCACTGGCATTCAGGGAGCAGAACACGAGGCCGGCACAACTCCAGCCCCCTCTTCTCCTGCTGCTGCCAGACTGTGAGCTCAGGGCTGCGGATGTGTCTGATTTTCCATGAGGTGTCGCTGACTTGGGTCAACACACGCTTCAGGTCAGGTCAGAGTGAGAAGAAAAGAGAAACTTTACTTCTCAACATTTTTGGACAAATCACACTTCAGAGTAGGCCTGCGCCGTTTTGGGAGAAAATGTAATAGACTTTTTTTTATATTCCAAGTACTATGTTCTAAAAGTAGGATTCTGTTCATCAAGTACAACACATTTTAAACAACTCAAAGATGAACAGATAAACTAATACATAAATTATAAAACATGTTTGTAGAGCTCTTTATATATAAAAGGACAAGGGTTTTTTTTCTTTGCTGAGGACATTCTATTTCTAAATAATTGCAGTCTTTGCAATTGATAGTTATTACACAAATTCAAATTGTAATTTTGACTGACAGATTTTGCAGCCCTACTTCATAGTCTGTCTCTAAACTACTTGTTTACGGAGGCAGTAAGCCACGTTTTTGTGCAGCTCATTCAGAGACAATATACCAGAAGCTAATGAAGAACACAGGAGCAGCATTCAAGGAAGACTTGTCTACTATAGTGTAAATAGAACAAGAATTTATATCAGAAGCACAATTATTGCATGTACCATTTTGCACATGGTCCTTCATATGATTGAATTTACTCTGTCCAACAGGGGCTGGATGTGCTTCATCTATCAACATTTGGGGCAAGGCAAGCACAAAAATGTTCTCAAATCAAATTAACCCAAAATTCGGTATACAAAAAAATGAGAATTTTGAACAGAATCCTACTATGCAAAAATCATAATTGCATTACAATAGATATTTTTCTCCCAAATAATTTAGCCCTAATTCAAAGAGTTCTACATCCATGGTTATTAGATATTTTTTGCATTTCCATTCTCCAAGAGTGACCTGAAAAACCAAGGCAGCACATCCGCACACAGCCCTCATCAACAAAGTGAGAGAGGCAGACTGCTCTATCATGCTGCACTTGTCCTGTCTGTCCATTCTAAATAAATCTGTAGCACTAACAAAATAAATGTGTTGCAGTAAAAGAAGGGAGGCCCAGGATATATACACTTCTGCGGCTGCGGACATGAGCAGGCCTCTTTGATTTAAAGTCTTTTTATGATCCCGCACAAGTTCCCCCGTCTGTAGAATTGAAGAGTATGCAAGCAACAGCTGAATGAATGTCCCAGTGCAGCCGGTGCAAAGAGGAGTTATTTCTTCTATAGTGACCAAGGTCCAAAAATATAAGCCATCAGTCTACATTAAGTCAGCGAATCCAGGCGGGACGTTCTGGGGAGGTGACATGTACGGAGGGGTTACGCTCTTTGCTTGGGCCAGCTGCTGCTCACCTTCCCTCTGGCCACTTTGAGGACGCAGGGGCGCAGTCGTGAACACAGTGCCCGTCCGCAGCTGCCGCTATCAGAGCCATCAAACACAGACACAGGCAACAGGTAAAGATGCCAATCGATGTGAAACAATCTGCCCTTGATGTGAAAGAAGCAAGTGTCAAATTTGCATTGTTTCAGTTACAGCCATGCAAATTACAAGTTTCCTTTGTGCATCTGATGTGGCTTCTTTTTTTTATGCCAACCACATGATTCCGGGTCTCTTTGAGCTCCTCAACTCCCCGGGCAGTTCAGATCTACGTTTTCTACTGATAAAAGCAAAAAAATTACCAACTGTTTCCTAGTACCAGAAAATATTTTCAGCAATTACAATATTGGGTTGGCAGTAATTAAAAAAGTCCATCGGAATAATAGTTCAAACTTAACTTCCATAAGTAACATGAATTAGGCCACTGGTAGATTTGTTATTTAAACAACACTTAAGTTTATTACAGATAGTAACTGAATGTCACATAGCGGTAGTTGCTGATGAGAGAAAAACTGCTTTAAAACCACATTATGTATACTATCAAGACATGAATATTTTATACACCCAATAAACTTATTTAAACTTCAATGATAGCCAGGCCAAGACAGTATTTTAGACAGAGTATAATAAACCTATCAAAACTGTGCCAACTCTATAAAATACTCAACAATGCGAAGCTTTAAATAAAAGCGGAAAAACAAGCTACACGCTGCAGTGGCTGACTCCAGAGAGCCTGTCCAGTGAGAAACAGAACGAGGGAGAAAAGACCACAAAGTGCTCGCATTCTTTCTCCATAAAGCCACAAAGTGGGGTCTGTTCAGTCCATGAGTCATAGCAGCGCTGCTGTTGTGCTTAGTCTCAGTGTGCAGGGAAATGTCAGGCAGACAGCCATAGCATAACTACCAGCTTCCAGTTCACTTGTCCACCGTGAGCCAACGCTACCTTCAAGTGCCGTCGTAAACATTATAATTACAAGTTCAGCGCGCACCATCGACCCAACCGAGCGGTACCAGGAGAGTGTGAATTTCTTGCAATGAAATGTTACCTACAAGGGTGGACAGCTTGAAACCTTGGGTCAATTTGTGGTAAACCAAGTGTACTATTTCAATCTGCTGGCATATTAGATTTACAGTAAAATTACTGTTGATGTGGTTATTTTTCTAATCTTTCTAATCTGATGCTCATATAAACAAATAAATTCTCCCATCAATTAACTTTGTAGATTCTTTCCATCCTGTACTGCAACGCGGGCCGGAATCAATTACTATAAAACAAAAATATAAGTGTTAGTCATTTAGTGTAATAATACCTACAGCCACCAGCCAACAGTATCTTAAGTGGGGCACCTGAAGGCAGCATTAGCCTTCAAGCTCACCTGCAAGTGAAACTGTAGTTACCCTGCTAACAAACCAATTAACTGCAACAACAAACACATTCAGATCATGCTCCTGATAATCCTGAGAGGAGAAATCTACTCTCCTGCGCCTTTTCAGCGTCTGTGTACAAACTATGTACAAACTATGTAGCAAACACTTGCTCAAACAAAGAGGTAAATAGTCATAACTGAATGTAAACAGTTGCATAACTCGTAGGGAGCACGTCCATTGACAGCATTTGTCCAGACAGGTAAATATACAAACACTAGTCATGAATCAACCACACCTCGTCTAGAAACAAACAGGTAACGTTGTATTAGTGTAGATAAGGCGTGGAGTCACCAAAAGGTTTGTTTTTAAAAAAAAGGAATAAGTGACTATATAATCACGCTGGGGCCCGTGTCCTAATTGGTCTGTATGCAACAAAGTGAAGTCCAGGGAGATTAAACTTCTGACGAACATGGCGATGACTTAGTTAATACATAAATGATTAACGTTTGCAAACAAAGTACTAACAACAACAACAACGCATCACGTGCGAATCTGCTTTCTATGAAGGAAACAGGCTGACTGACAGTCTGGAGCATTAGCATGTGTTCCTGCAGAGAATGGTGTCACTGTCAAAAAAGCTAAATGAGACTAGTATTGTGACCAAAGCTTACGTGATTTCTGTCTGCGCTCAGAACAACTTGCAACGTCAAATAAAACACATGCACACGTGCGTTCTGAATGTCCCAGAAACACGCAGGAAATGAGAAAAGACTGCAACATAACTTTTATGAAAGGGAAAGTCCTCGGATATGAAAGGTGTCTTTTATCAGAAAAGTGATTTGTTATGTTTGTGTTGCAGAGCAGCGCTGCACACGAGCGGCGTGAACGTGAAGCGTGGGGCACGTAACAGGACAGACTGTAATACACGGACTATTACAACTTAGGGACAAAGTGTTACAGCGATGCGAAAACAGCCTCAACAAAGTAGATAAAATCATGTGCACACGACAGGCCGTGAGCCCAGTAACTATTAACTGACGCCTATGAGGCTAACATTAGCTTAGCCCTGTGCAGCTAGTTAAAAATGGCTGCTTTCCTTTAGTTTTAAATCTCTTACCAGACAGAATAGATTGGAATGGCAATCCTCCAAGCTGGCCCCGTTTGGTACGAAACA
Source organism: Eucyclogobius newberryi (assembly GCF_026437365.1). NCBI lineage: Eukaryota > Metazoa > Chordata > Actinopteri > Gobiiformes > Gobiidae > Eucyclogobius > Eucyclogobius newberryi. The sequence goes on along the minus strand of NW_027315779.1, from coordinate 20,818,816 downwards.
AGAACTCATCCTTCTTCACTGCAAAATCCAACTCTCCATCATCTCACTTCTTCGGGAAATAAAGGAAAATTGTCGGATTTGTGTTTTCAAAGATGTGCAGGCTTAATCAACGAGAGATATTTTGTTGTAACATTTGGCTGGAGGATAGTTAATTCAACAACCTTCCGATGCAGTTCTCCGCCGGTGCTAAAAGCGTGTAACAGAGACTGGATGTTGTTACACAGACATGTCAAAAGCACGCAGGAAAACTCATTCAAGAAGCAGAAAAATATTCAGAAAACAAAAAGAAAGGGGGAGCAAAAGAAGCAACTCTCCCCCTCCCCCTTAGCCCTAAAACGGTCTCTGCTTAAAAAATAAAACGACTTGTCTTAGTCATCCATCGCAAAATTCATCTTAAAACGAAATAGATCCTTTAAAAACCTCTCGGTGTAAGCCATTGGGCTGAGTTGGAGCGATTATTTAGAGCATTATTTCAGCTTCGGTTCCTTTTGGTTTCCATTTGAATTCATGGATTCCTTTCTTTAATGGCGGCCACAGGGACAACTCTGCTTCCACAGCCGATTGGTTCATCCGTGGTCAAAGCGCTGTCAAGGCTGCGCTGTCCCGACACAACACAGCAGGCAGCGGGACACACTTCCCACAAAATAAAAGCACTCACTTCACTGCGTTCTCGTGAAGACAGGCTGTGCACGAATGAATAACCAAATCACATAATAATTACATTTTTAGAACCAATAAAATAGCTGTGTTGCCTATATGATAATTACAAAACTAAAAAGAAACAGTGAAGTGCAAATGTGTGTTTTATTTAGATAAACTTTGCAGGAAATCACCATAGAGCATGTTTGCTCTGACACTGTCGTGGTCATGAGGCTGTAATAACACAAGACTGATAGGTATTGCCGCTAGGCCAGCGCAAGTGGCGCTACTGAGCAACAGATTTTGTTACTAATGATGCCTAGCCCTATAAACTTGCTCACTTACATAGTGCACCACCTAGCGCATGTGATGTTACACTTGAAATTGGCATTTCGCAGCCAAATGCAATATTGTCTTTTGTTATATTTCATCTGCAGGGAACAGGCAGAGTAGAGTGCTTTTTAGACGTTTTATTGCTGTCAAGTGACTGTTCCAATTTTTTGCACATATTGTTATGGGATGTAAGTTGCAGATTTATGCATTCTCTGAGGCTGGGGCATATTGGTATTATTCAGAAGGGAAAAAAGTCACATACTTCCCCAATAATCTTCTGGATGTATTAGCATGGACTGTTTTCTTGCTAATTTGGAAGACTGCGTGTATGTGTATAGCCTATAGATCCTAAAATGAGAAATGGGAAAATCTGATCATTCAGATGGTGACAGTAGAAACAGTCACTCATTGGACCCACATTACACTTTGGTCTTGTCAATTTACATTTTCTATTTGTTATGCACTTACACTTGCACTTTTGTATATATGTGCACATACAAAATCGATGTTCAATCTTAAAAAAATGCTTTTGTTTGCTTTTGCACAATGTGGAACGTTTATATTATTTAGATGTCACCCCTGACTTTGTTTCACTAATGCAGCTTATGACAACTGTTTATGACAATTTGTCACAGGCAGATTGTGACAGTTTCTATCCATTTAACCTCACTGTGAAGGATAATCTAAATGGCACCATGATAACATCTGCAAATCAAATTATTTAAAAATCTAATAGTGAGCCCAGTTCTCATAGTAGAGTAACTATTGGGAGTGCTCACGTTAACATCTTAGCTTTTCTATCACTTATCTCTTGCTTTCTCTTATCAACATGCTGCAGAATCTTTCAGCCATATACTGTGTCCCAATAGTGTGAGAAATATACCCATATTATCAATGGATGGTTAACAGATTGTTTGACAGTTACATTTTCTTTGTGACTCTCATTATTTGGCATACCGGTAAATAGTGTGTTGTCATTGAGGCCGATTGTGAGGGTAACCACTGTGACCACTGCAGATTACAATAAAACATAAATTAAATAGTTGCTATCTGTAACATGAAGCTTTTATTAATAAAGACAGATCTTAATTGTTTATTCAAACCATTATTATTTACAGCGAGTGTATGTTTGGGCATTGCATATAAATACAAAAAACAAAAAAGCATTTAACTACTTTTAGACTATGTCTGTTCAAAGATGTATCACTATGAGATATTTTGTAAACAGTAGTGAAAAAAGTATTGAAACTTATTTGAAAAGCCGTCAGTACATAAATAAAATTGACCACCCTGGTGGAAAGCAGCTGAGCAGTTAAGATAGTTACTGAGTCCATAGTTCAACAGCGTAACTTCTGTTTACAGAGGCTAAGTACTCATATCCCATTCGTGTAGAGGAGGAGTAGTTGTGAAGGGGTCAAAAGACGTTCAAATAAAGATGCTGACCCCACAGCTCACCTTTTTGGTCCGTCTCACTCACAAACCAGAGTTCTGTAGCTGCTATGTTACACAGAGAAGAGCTGTTGAGAAGAAAACTCTTATTCCTTTCATGTGTCTTTAAGTCATAAAAAGAGTCAAATTTGTACTTGAAAGTAAATATTTTAACCTGCTTTTTAATCAATTAGACAGCTGAGATTATAAGAGACTGTATGTTGCATAATTCTTTTACAACATTATTGAATTAATCTGTGTTGCAACACTGGAATTTCCCCATTGTGGGACAAATAAAGGTTATCTGATCTTATCTTACATAATACAAACATTTGTCATGTGTAGCTCTGCTTTGTAATTCATGTAATCAATATACAATTGATTAAAAAAAACAGTGACTATAATGAGAATAAACTTTGTGTGGTTTTATGATCTGAGAGCTTTCAATGTGATTAAAGTCTATCTCCCAAGAAGCCTTTTCCAACTGTGCTCAGTGGATGATGTGTGATAGTGCTGAAGAGGTACTATTCCTCAGCACATGAAACCATTAGAGGAGCTTTAAGAGGATATTCTCTCTGTGCTCCGAGCTCTGACAGAGCTGCCATAATGGTTTGATCTGTGCCAGATACAGTGCTCTGTGCGGGTGACTCACAGCTGTTTGGTGTTCTGATAAAACCATCAGAGACAGCCTTTTTAATTGTCACCAATTCAGAAGAGCCACTTTGTTAAGTACAGCACATCCTTTTGGTACCCACTTGAAGAGAACAAAAGAGAGTTTTAGATATAGGACAAAGTGGAAGCAGATCCTTGGTCATTAAGTTCTGCAGAGTGCTGAGGGTGCAGACAGACTGGCTCTGTGCCCTCCACCTCCGTCCTGAGTAGCAGGAGTGGGACCACTCGCTCACTCACTGCCATATGCAAAAGAAAGTTTGGTTGTAAAGGCTGACGTCCCGGTGGTTCTGTAGGTCAACAAGAGTCAAACAAGAAGCTTGTTTTTGTAAGCCTGAGCACTTTGTTCAGGCACAGGAACAGACAAAACAAGTGTTAAGGCAGAGAGCTGGAGCCACTTCATTGTGTGGTTAAATACTCTGAAGTGCTTGTCTGCTCAGTGCTTCTGTGTATCTGGCCTTGATGGAGAGTGACTTGTTGGGTGCTGCCCTGTGCACTAGGGCCTATGTAGAAATCTAAGCCATGTGGCCTGTGGCAGTGGGGACTAAACAAGAGGTCATTTGCTGAGTGGCAGCCTGTAAAAGAGGCAGAAGTTGTGCATCCCACTGGTAAATAGCCACACTTTTCCCAGTGCAGTCTTTTCACAACCCCTTGTTGTTAGGCTGTCGTTATTTTCCCTTCCCGCCTTATTGGCTCCTTCACACCCTCCCCCTCCCTCCTCTCCTTTATACACTTTGTGCACACATTGCAAACAGATGGAGGAAAAGTGTCTATATTGAATATATTTCCCCCATCTTAAGCAGCATTCCACTATGCAACACTACTGTTGGATTAATACAACCAATATAAATTGACACCTAATGAAATGTGCTCCTCCAGCTCTCCCTGCAGACACGAGCCCCTGGGGAGAAGCTCAACACAGGGCTTCATGAGCGGAGCAAGAAAGAGAGAGGCAGAGAATTAGATCATTGTTGAAATGACACCCTCAAAAGCAGCAGTCAGCACAAGCGTGGAAGTGGCCGGCATTCAGGAGGCTGACCTGGGTGACTGGCTACAACATGCCCAGCATTCCTCAGTGACACAGTGCTTTGTCATTTTCTTATTGACGCTGGGGCCAGGACCAAGTCTGTGGAGGCAGCCTGTATAATTATTTAGCATCGGCGATATTGCTGTCTCGCTACAATAACTCTATGGATAAACTAATGATTTTCATCAGCACTTCATTGTAGGGACACACGCTGCAGGCAAGAGAGTGTGTTGTGTTGTGCTGTGCCGTGTTGACTTGAGTGTACACTTGTACCTGTCCTGAATCCTTGCTCCAGGATTATGGCAGCATAACAAAGATAGAGGCACCACAGGAAACACACCCAGGGCTTGCCGACACTGCAGTTTTCCCACCATCCATATGGACTGCTGCAATTAGATCAGATACAGAGGCTCAGGCGGAGACAGACAGAGTGGAGCAAAGAGAAGGGAAGTGGGGGCAGGAGGGGGCACTGAGGCAGTTGGAGTTCAAGTCAAGGGCAGCTGAGGGCCACTGGCTGCACTGGCTCAAGAGTTGTTCAGGTTGTGAAGAGCCTACAGCTTCAGGGCCAGTCGTGGTTTCACTTAGAGCCGTCTCAGCCTATAATTGTGTAATTGGAGGCAGTGTGTGTTTTGGAAAAAGCTCTAGATCCATGCTCAGCTGATAAACATAGAGATTCTTTATGGACATGCAGTAAGTCCTCGTGAAACTGATTGTCTGCTACATCAGCACCCTCCAACCTTATCACATCCTCACAAGCATCTCGCAAACAAACTCCTTACATTAGTTGATGTAATGGAGGAAAATGCTTCACTAGCAGAAATCAGTGGATGAAAACTGTGCTTTGATTGATGGATGCACATCACATGAGCTCTCTATCAAACCAACAACACACAAGACACAAACCCTCTCGCTTGACATCACTTGATTGTCCAGGGACACTTGCAATACAACATCCAGTTCATTAATATCAAGATTAGCACTCTGGCCGCTGTAGTCTGTAGTTTGCACTAAAGAAGGTCAGGCATGATTTGCTTTGTAGTAATTAACATATTTTAAACAAACACACCAATTGTCATACATTTTGCTAATCCCAGAAAGTTATACATAAAACTTGTAAAGTGGAGATGCACAGATCAATATTCTTCAGTTCTGATACCGATATCAATACTTTGGTACATGCTAATACTCGATCAACTGATGCCATCCAGATGCTGTATTAGTTGATATCTATATTGGCATCATGCAAGTAAAAATACCATTTCTTTCCTTGAGATAATGAATGCCTTAAATAATGGATCCAAACGTTTAGCAACTACTAAATGTTTAGATCTGATTACTTCAACTAACTGCAGAACAGCTTTGTAAAAATAAAAGTTCAAACATTATGAGAGGTTCTGGGAAAAGGTTGTATTACATTGATTTATAAGCTCAACCCAATACCAGTATTCAACTTCTTCCACCTCTGAATATTGCTTTGTTTCTACACATTCAGATTACAGTATGTGCTGCCTTGCACTTTAATTATGCAATTAGTGATTAAAATGCATGCAAACCTATAATATAATTGTATTTGTGCAGACATGTCACTCATTTGCATATTTGTATAATTTATATTTATTAAAATCTGAAGGTTGAGAAGGGTGTCTCTCTGAATAATTAATTCAGTCCCACGGGCTGTAATGTATTTGCAATATAAACACAAATGTTGTTTTGTACATAAACAACATTTAGCCTTTGCACGTTTGTCCAAAAGTGTATTTTACATGTCTGGCTTCTATACATCAGTGTCAGAAAACAGACAGCCTAGGCTCCAGCACAACTCTACGATCAATATTTTATGGGATGTTAGTCAATATTCATGAACAGTGTTGATTTGAACTAGTTACCAGTCAATACGTTTACAGAGCGTAGCATCCAAGGTCTGTGTAAACATTTGCAGAGGGGGATCTAGACACACACTGGAACCTCTAATGCCTTTGGACCAATACAATCTGGTGCAACCTTAGGACTTGAAAGTATTTTTGTAACCCTTCATCCTTTTATAATCTGTATTTCTTGTCTAATTATTGCATGTAAAAAGGATTCAAGATTGTTTTAATTGAATCTATTATAAAGTAAAAGCTGCAAAGTTGACATCTTGGTCTGCATTGTGCATCTGCCCTGTTGTTGTGAATATGTTTGGTGTGTTTTAGAGCCATTATTCATGTTACTATAAGCCATAAATACCATCAACATGCACACTCATATTGCACTGTGAACACTTGCTCCACACTCATGCATTATGTATGCCGGCATCTGTGGTTTGCATTTACTCTGAAGAGTGTCTTGTTCCGGGGGGCAATATACTCAGAGTCGCCTCAAATAATAATGTGTGATCAGCGTGCAATATTTCCAGGATTTAAGTGGTTCTAGTTTACATTTTCAGTCAGAATGTTTCATCATATGTTTGCAGCTTTAGCCTGAGAAGACACATTTGTTTGTGTTAAAGGGGTGCCATAAAGATTTCTAATTTAACAAGTCCAAATAAATGTGAAAATTACGTAGAGAGGCTTAGCAATGAGCATTATTTTCATTCCTCACAAGTCAGTGGTTGTATGAAATCCGTTAACAATGGCTTCTTTAATATCCTGGCTTTAAGGTATTCAGAGTGCTTCTGTGCCTGAACACGTTTGAGAGCATTTATAATCAAGCCTGCAACAAGTAAATCCGACACAGACTTCTTTTCACTGCAAAAAAAAGGAGGTAATGATTTTTATAAAACTGATATGAGTGGTTTGTGCGAGCAATACACATAGATTAGGAACAATTTAGTCCATCTGAATTCAGATTGCTGTTTGAGTAGATGGCATACATTCTGCCTGTTAGCAGCAGCATAATTTAACGTGTACAGTGTTATGTAATTTAATTTCATGGAATCAAGGAGCTTTGAGGGTTTCTCCTTTAAGTTATGGTAGTTGTTTCTCTCAGAAGGAATATATGGATTATGGGAGCTCTTTGGCAAAACCTCTGCAAAGATTTAGTAAAGAATACATATTATTTTATAGTATTATAGGAACATTTTGTCTCGACATAACTCTAAATGTTGCTTTTGGACCTGGTTGTCTGTTCACTATCCAGAGTGGAAATGTAATGCCTTGGCACGGTCCCTGTGCTTCTGCTCGCTACTGGTTTAGCCTGGACCACTGCCACAGGAGCTCATCTGAGGCGCTACCCTGCCCAGAGCCTTGGCTCCTGTGCACAATAACTGTATATTTAGCTAGTCGATGGTGTGCCACATGACATACGATAAGATGATAAGAGAGTGCTCTAATCTCTTTGTGTTCATATTGATTGGAGATAAACATCTGGTCAGTAGTGCTTTGAGTCCTTATCAAGCCATTTATAGCCCCCCAAACACAGCCGGCACACTTACATACAGTGGAGGCAGCTCAACTGGCCTTTTCACTCTGATTCATGGCTCTTGTGCGTCTTGATGAGTCAGAGTTGGCCCCAGCGGAGCATGAATGAAGAGTGGGGGGCGGATGGCGTCTTTGTCACACTGCGACCTTTTAGCACTGTAAACAACAAAGTGAAACTACAGCATTAGTGTGAGGTCACCAACAAAGAGGAATGAGCCCTCCATCCTGGATTTAAAACCAGATAAATACTTGTTAACAATTGAATCTATGAACAATAAGACCATTTTGATATAAATAAAATAAGTTGAATTAGCATCTTGATGCAATATTCTCTGTCCATATAACAGCTGTAAATAAGAGTGTCACTATTGTTATTATTATATAGTATAAGAGGTTTTTAATAAGAGTTTTATAAGAGCTTTTCTATAAGAGTGTTTTTTATAAGTTATCTGTTTTTTATTATTTACTTCTGTACCTACTTCTTGTTGCAACAGCAGAATTTCCCGATTGTGGGACAAATAAAGGCTTATCTTATCTTATCTTATCTTAAATGTTGTGTGTAAAAATAAGGAAAAACAACAACAACAAATGCCACAGTAGCAGTTGTTGACTATGAATTAAATAATCATATTGAACCTTTTTTATGCCACTGACAGAAGCAAGATAATAGCAGTGAACCCTTTTCTAAATGTATAATGTTGAATAGCGGAATGAAACAGTAGCCAGTATCTATAATGAGACATAGAAGTTATTTATTCGCCCCTCTGAAATGTCCCCACTACAATCACCACAATAAATATGGAGCCCAAAAAAGTATTGTTCCAAATATCATTTATTGAGTTCAAACAACTGCAAATATGTACATTAAGAGAACATACCCAAAAAACCTAACATGTAGGAAGTACCAAACACACAGCCAGCCCATCTAAAAAGCACATCAAAGGAGCAAACATCTTCCTTAACTCTTGTGCAGCGCAGTGGGGTTCTGCTGCAGTCTTAGAGAGCTAGGTTAGACCAATACAGAGACGCACATTTCCCAGCGTGCCTGTGAATGCAATTTCCATGTCTCCGCGGTCATCACTCACAGCATGGAGCCTGGGATGAAAACAGCCTCTATCTGTGTTGGCCACTAAAAGCACGGTTGACTCTTCATAGAATACCGACTTACACAGGAATCATATTTTTAAAGAGCCTTGCCAACTGCTTCCTGACGTTCCTTTGATATGATTAACCAGAAAAAAATCCCCAGAACGGTGTTAAATCTGACAGGTAGTAAGGAAAGCGGTGATAAAGTCCTCCACTCCTGTCTGCAAGTTTGACAGACAGATAATAAACTAATGCCCAAGTTTTTCATAGGATTTACTGAGTATATATAGAAGTCCAGCGGCCAAATGTATGGAAATCAATTTTTGCATGGTTGTAATACAAATATCTGGAGAGTACTTCAGTATTGAGAACTCCCAACAGGACAGGAAGATAAACTTTTGTGTTTGCATAAGTGCTGCAGGGCAATACATTTTACATATTAGTTTAAGTGAAATGGAAATACAGCCAACACATCATGGTAGATGTGCATAAAGGGACAAAAACAGGGACAGAGCCAAGCTGAATAATTCATGGAACATATTAGTACTGAGGTCCGAGAAAGAATGCATTTATTTCTTGTGGACATTTAGTTGCAACTGTGCAGGGAAATGTGGATTGTATCACTACAATGTTAGCCATAAGAGAGAAGAATAGCTACTTTGACTAAGTTTAGTTTCTGTAGCCAAAAGCAGTTCAAAGTAGCAGGAGCAGGAGCAGGCTAATGGTAGTAGTAGTAGATGTAGAGTAATATACTGCAAATACTGTATTTACAGTTTCAAACATAGCGCTTCAAGTCACGGCAACCATTCACACAGCCTGCAATTGGTTTGTTTTGTAATTGTTTTATTGGTTTTCACAAATTTTGTGAAAACCAATAAAACACACGGAAATGAGCAACTGACACCAGGTGTGCTCTCATGTCTAAATGTTCAAAGAGATTATTCAGACATCACTGATCACAGAGATAAAATGCATTTCGTTCAAATAGGTTTTTGTTATGTTGTTATTTCCACGAGCTCTTGGCTACACAGTGATGCAGGACGTTTATGGGAAAGCGTCACCTGTTGCTTGTGTTTTACATGTACGAGCAGAGATGAAGAACTGCTGCAGAGACATAATGGCTGTGAGAACAACAGCCTGTGAGTTTTCAAGTCAGAAGAAGATACATGTTCCTGTTGGTAGAAAGACAGCAAGATGTGTATTCTGTGCTGCAGGGAGTTTGGTGATTAATATCTGTTGCTCTTCTTGGATAAATTCCTTCATGTGCAATACTGTTGAATATTGATGCAAATTGAGGAAGTTACGGACTCAAAAGGGCCGACTAACACCACAACTATTGATGTGTACTGTGTTGAGGTGCGTTACACGTCTAGCATTTCAAAGGGATAATAGGTTTGAAAGGCTGGGCGATATGGCAATAAAAATAAATCATAATCCGATCCTTGCGACAATTGTCATATTTGTTATTCAGAACTTCTCTGTATAATGCTCTATACTCAGGTAGACTCTTTTCTACATCCACTCCTCCTATTGGTCAGCCTCTGAGTGAGTTACAGGTGGATTCAACCAATTACAGGGAAGTGTGAATCAATTTACTTTATCTACATCTTAAAGGTAATATAAAGAAGATAAACAAATAATTCTTACGATCATACAAATTTATAATCATACTGTATATGATTATGCAGGCTACAGTATATGAATATTTAAATGGTCTCAAAGGTACAATCTCATGAACCAAAACAAAGCAGTTCCCTTTTATTCTCTCTGCCAGTAGATAACCATTTTTATTGTAAGATGCTGTTTACTAAGCAATGCCTACATTTCTCTTCGTTGCACATTTACCCAAACATTCTGGCCTGAAGTAGTCCAAGTAGCTCATTTTGCTCTGAGTGGGTCTTTTGTCCCCAGGTTATATCCTCTCTCATCCTCTTCATCGCTCCACTCGAACTGAAGAACTCATACAAATGCCTGCATATTACGAGTGTAGCATTAAGGGTCGGTCAGACTCAGAGAATGCGGGAACACATGACCGGGCTTAGATTAGATTTGCAGATTGCCTTTATTTATTTATTAATTTGCCTTTCAAACAACTGATTAGTCTCCCATGGCCCCGGAGTTTCATGCAAGACTTAGCATTTCAATTCGCCGCACATTGAGCGTTCTCTCCTGAAGCCAAATAAGAGTCTGTGTCCAATGGGAGTTCCAACCCACAAGAGCCTGTCTGCGTGTGGTGGTGGAGGGCAGAGGCGGGTGAGGGAGGGATATGGGGAGGTGAAGAAGGCACGCTCACTAGCAAACGATGGGAATTGACAATGAGTGATCGCCGTGAGGGGAACTGGATTTTCTGTTGAAGGGGAAGGCGGTGCAATTACAACAGACAAACTGGACAACACATGATATCCAACATTACAAGCAGCTGGGGAGGCAGGGCTTTTTTCTTCTGGTCTCCTCCCCTCCACTGAGCGACTTCCACAAGCTATGAGAACAACAACAGCAGCAGCAGCAGCAGCAGCAGCAGCAGCAGCAGCAGCAGCAGCAGTTGCAGCAGCAGAAGAGGCGGTCCAACATCTGCCCCCCAACACGCAGGGTCCGAAGGGGATTTGTTTGTGAGTCGAAAACACCTTACCCCAGTACATCTTGATGGCAGGTGACAAATGAGCCTCAAGTTGGACCGGGTTAGTCCCTGTTCATAAATCAAGGTGAACTGCAGACAGCGGTGTATGTAAGCAGATCGGTTTACTCACTGCCCCAGAACATACCCAAATGACACCAATGAAGCAAAGCGATGGAGATCACAGATGTAGGCACAGCATAGGGAGCTTGAACTGCACTAGCAAGCATTTAGACCTGGTCAAGGACGAGACGCATTTTAGAATAGCTTTGCATCCGTCTGGAACAATGCCATACAACTATTTCAACTTGACGTAAAGATGCAAAATGTCACTTTTCTGGTGGAGAGTAGGGATGTAAAGATTATTGCGGTCACAGTATAATCATAAGAAATACAAATTAATAATCTTGACTATTTTAGGTGTAAAATTAAATAATCAGATTCAGAATTCAGAATGTTTTATTTCATACTATATAAAAAAAATAATGTATTAGAATGGAAGAACATTCACAAATAATCGTTATATTATGTTGTTTCTTTTCCCAATAATTGTAAGATAATTTTCCCCAGTATAGGTTTGACAACTTAAATATCTCCATGGACACAAGCAAGAAGGTGACAAGATGTGTGGAAAGGTGACACCGCTCACAGTAAGAATACAGTAAGTAAATAAACCAACAATACCTGTATTTAAATAAATGCAAGATAGATACTATTGCATTATTGTTGGAACAAAACACCTGGCTGAACCTATACCAGAAAAGTAACAATATGCACCAAAAATATGAATGAAATTCCATCCAAAGAATACAATATTTTGCTCTTTTGTCTTAATGAGCGTTTATAAAGAATTCACTAGTTAATTGTAGTTGATTTAGTGTTAGTTTTTAGGGTCTTATACTGTGGCCAATGGATAAATGATCTGAGCTTTAGTAATATGACATGTAAAAGATACATGGAGCTACAAGACAATGTGGCCAGCTAAATGATGCAAGGAAAGTGAGGATGGAAATTAATTCAAGAGTTGAATGCAGAAAGAAAGAAAAGCAATTCAATGTTACATTTATACTACTACTTTAACTTTTTGAAATCTTAAGTTTATTGTCGTTCAGGCTGTTGTATAAACCAGATGGTAGAAATTGACAAATGAGCTTCCTTGTACATGCAGTTTTATGTTAATTTGCTTGTATTTAATTATTCTTATTATATTATTATGACGGTACCAGTCCAGACATACTTCCTTAACTTGGTGTGGTCCTGACAACACACCATATGTGAAATATAGAGCTCAGTCTAATACACCAACACTAAACAGCTCTAAAATCCCTTTATGTGATTTAGGTGGCTCTCTTTTTGCCATCCATCCTCCCACGAGCCCATTTTTTAGCCCTTTCTCATCCTCTTACTGCAGGCTGTGTTGGATGAGACAAATGCGCTTGGCCGTACTTTTCATTTGCCAGTGAGCTTGGCACTGGAATAATTACCTGTCTGTATGATCAATTACCTGATTACTCACCACAAGATGTCGGCGGTGCAGCGTCTGGGGCTGGAGCTGGAGTGGAAGAAGACGCTCGGGGTGATCTGTCGAGACACAAATATTCAATGTGTTTAATAAATGTTTCCATGTTTAGTCATATAGGCAGAGATAAGTTGGCTATGGAAAATACAAGAAGGTTATTATGACATCTTTGCGTGGGATAAAATGATTGCTTTGAACCACCTAGTTACTGAGGGAAACGCTCACCCGAGGGCAGTACATGTGAGAGATAGATCACAGCGCTGGACAGACTGTTGTTGAAATACGATGGGAAGTTTCTGAAGGCATAATCATGGTGATAAGCAAAACAACAAGTAACTCATCAACTACAATTAAACAACTAGAAACAACTATTAGTTATTTTCCTGGCACTTTTTCATGCCAGGTAAAATACATCCTCAAATGATGATGGACTGACTTAGCTGTAATGTTATTGGATTCAAATTATATTTTGTTCCTCATAACTGACCTTTCCTAAAAATCTAAATTGGGCAGTTCATTTTTGAATGATGTTGCTAACAGAAAAACTAATCAACCAAAAATAAACACTGAAACATCCAACGTAAAGAGCATTTTGTGTATTTGTAAAAGCAATCAACAATATATCATGGTTTCAAGTTTAAGAAAATGTAATGTTATTTCAACAACAACATCCCATACTTGCATGTATAACCACAATTGTTCCATATATATATAACAATGCAAAAATGATAATAAGAACATTATTGTAAGAACATTGAGGGAGACGGTAGAGACATTCGGCAAATGGTTGCAACCAGGAGGCAAACCCACGATGCCAAAGTGGTAACAACCACATTATTTCTTATTTATTTATTTAAGGACATAGCATTTACATTGGACGAACCAGATGCAATGTTTTAAGTGTATGTAGCAGAATATGCAAATTTTCAACACCTGTCCATTGAGCCAATTTAGAGTTGCCAATTTGCCTAACACATGCATGTCTTTGGATGGATCATGATTATAGATTGAACTAAATAGATGTATATTTTCTTCTAAAATGGTCACAATTATTACTTTATACGATTACATTGTGACCTGAATATTCATGATTATTGATTAACCTCTGACAACCTCTACAACCGCTCCAGATGCATGGTTAAAACATGGTCTGAATATCGAATTATTTACAAAACAAATTGAGATATTTATTTGTGTCACTATCGCCCAGCCCGAACTCACAGTACTCACATGACTTTTTACGTGACTAAATTACATCATGACCTCTAAAGAGCGCCTGAAGAGCTTGCCAGTCTCTAAATAATATTAGAGTCACAGTAGCAGCAGAGAGGAGGCCTGTGACATCCCTTGTATCCAGTGCCATGTCACATCTAATTCCACACAACACGCTGAGCAGGGGCTGGCTCGGATACATTGTGTGAAGAGGCTCTCCCTCCAACCACTCTTCATGCACCGCACATATTTGTCTTGTTCTCAGCATGGAACACGCAATCACATAATCTGTTTCTCTTAATCGCACAATACGCCTTCACAAATATGGCAATGAGAATATTCTACTCCTAATATTTACAGTGTGTGCTGTGAACAATTAAAAAGTTGCAGAAGTTACAGTAGTTTTCTCTTCCTATCAACTTGTGTTTTGCTGTCAAAGTACTCCCACGTCCTGACAGATGATCAATCATTTGTAAGACGTTGTTGTGTTTACAGTAGTGGATAAGTTTAGCACAGAAGTGAAGAGGATATTGTTTGAAAAAGTGAAACAAAAAAAACTTTTCAACAAATTCAAATCTGTATTTGTGAATCACAGCTGGAGAGCCGTGGGTTCAGTGGATATTTCCCTTTCACCTGTGAACTCCCAACTTATTATATGCATTTGCAATAACAATCAAGCATCATTTAGACTGGATTTTCACATTTTAGACTACACCGTTAATTATTTTCTTACGTTATGATTATTAATCCTTGTTCCTTGTTCTTATCTGAACTTTTATTGTATATACAGCAGTTTTATTATCTGTAGTTTACTCTGTGTTACGAGCAGCCATGACAAATTCTGTTTTCTATCTTATCTTGGGTTAGGCTCTATCAAAATAGTTGCTTGCGAGAAGAGGAAGTAACGAAGGAGGGAAGTAACATGCATCAATCAACAAATAATCAAGAAGTATAATGTGCCACTTTGATCACCAAATACTAACATTTTCTACGAAGGTTCTGTCAAGTATTATCTTTGACGAGACAGGATTCTTTACACTTTAGAATCTTGTGCATAACTTTCCACCACACCTCAGATATTTGAAACATTCTGCACAAAAATAGGATCTGCTATTTCAGAACCCTCCATTTTTTTTTTTTTAACAAATATCACATTTTAAGGTACATTCTTACAGCAGGACAGAGTGACCTTGGTCTATGAATATTTGACAGGGATCTTTGGTGTTCCTGAAAACTGAATGGCATATGAATTGGCCAAAAAAAAAAAGCTGCAGAGCCATAACTGCTGAGAAAGATTTAGTGTAACGCTAGAGTAATTGATTATTGCATTATCTTCTCATTTGATCGCTCTATTTCCTCCAGTGTGGCTACTCCTGGGTACAGTACGTCTCCACATAAACACGCAGTGATGGACAGAGGCTGCCTGTTGTTAGCTCAGCTCTTGCAGGGTCAGCTCAGAGAAAATAACAAAACCTTTGCAATCAATTTTCTCCATTTGAGTCAGTAATGAGGACTAGCAGCACTGAAGACAGCTGCCTCCCAGACACTGACTGCACGGCCAGGAGAAATCCAAGGTCTGAGCGCATGGGGAAAAGTACAATAACATTCAAAGGCTGAGTCATAGGCACTGGCTCTAAACAAACAACCTCTAATATCACTGGGCTTTGGCAGAAATAATAAATTATATCAGATTCCTCCTTCCACAAAGCAAAATAAACCACAGATGAAACACAGTGTCCACCAGGTCCTTGGTGGGTGAACTGCAAGTTGTGGCAGCTAAAGTAGTGAAGGATAGAATTGTAACCTGGAAAATAACAGCACGCAGCGACTATTGGACTGTAGTAACAGATGTTGCAGTGCAATTTTTAATCTGTCGTAAATAAGAAATACGTAAGGATAGACGGTTCCAACAGATATCTAGATACTATCATTTTAGTCTTTAGGCTAGATACTCACTGCTGATGCTTTTAAAACCCTAACGCCTGACCACATTGGTAATGAATATATAAAGTCATAGCGCTTGACCCATTGATGCAGTGAAGGGCGTTGACCATGTTGGGTTAGCACTACCGCAGGGTCGTGAGTTCGATTTTTGGCCTTGACCATTTGACGAAAGTCTACACCCTCTATCCCCCATTGCATCAAATAAAGTCTTTGGGCTTTAAAAGAATTGATTAATAGAATTGATTTTCAACATAGAATAACAATAGATTTAATATTACAACGTGAACGTGTACAGGTTCTGAAATATCAAGAAGTATTGATACTGAATCTGGGAATCCATTTTAAAAAATCTTAATCTGCAAATCTTTCTTGATATCAATTATTAAATCATATTTTTGCCACCTGTAAGAAATGTGCTATGTGTATTACAAACTCAAAAAGTGAATTAATTAATTACACACAACAGTGCAGAAATATGTTTTTTGTTCTGTCTATTTTCATCAGGCTTTTGGGTGGAAAACCTTTTGATGGTTTTCTGTTTAAAAATGTGTATGAATAAACTTCTTTGAGGTAACAGTACTTTTACTTTTGTGCGCATATTGAATACGTTCATACTTTCCCACCGCAGACACAATGTGGTCTTGGTAAGTCAGTCACACAGACAGTGCTCAGGGCCAATCACACAGCTATGAATAACTCCACACACAACCCAGCATAGAGAAAACCTTGAAGCCTTTCATGAGTTGCAGGCAGTGAGTGGCAGGAAAACACAAATACTACAGCACGCGCTTTCTTCTCCCGCCGCAGAAGCTACATTTACATAATATAGTCTGCTTGGATCCCTTTGACTCCACACAATTATAAGTCCCCATTTAGACTCATGTGTTCGTCAATAAATCCACACAAAGGCACTCTGCAGCTTACCGATAGGAGCATGTTATGAGCCTGTGCTGCTCTTATACCCATCTATGAGAGGAGTCATTGACCTTTCCCAGGCGCTCCATGTGTCACTACAAATAACAAAGTAGTCAATTGTTGCGGCTGTGTTGTTATCCAGGCATCAACATCTGAACTGCAAACAGTAGATCACAGAGGAGCTATTGTGCGATTAGATCTTATGGGAAGTATTATCATCAAAAATGCTGAAGTTAATCCAGCTTTAAGACGTCACAAAAAGCAGATCACTGGTCAAATTCTCTGGACTTTAATTTAACTTAACAAAATGCCAACCTTTTTTTTCTGAAATCCTTCAACTATTTGCCAACAAGAATCAAAAGAATATGTTTTACCGTATCAAATGCAGAGATTAAGGAACAAAGACATTGGAGGCAAGGTAGGAAAAGTATCTTGCCCAAAACCACTTCAGTAGTATGCACTGACAGGAGCTGGGATCTGACCACCAACTATTAAATTACACGAGAAAGCACCATCATCCGTGCATAATGTCAATACTTTGTCTTAATTCGCTGAGCTTTCTTTTTGTTTTAATCAAGAATCAAAACCATTTCAAAGCCAGAAGGTGCAAGAAGGTGCAAGAAGAGAAAGAAAAGTGATTTCTCTCCTGATTATAATTCTGTACATACGTTTGAAAGCAAGTATTCATAAACTATGTGACAGCATGCCACGTAAAAGCTGTGTCCATGAGCGAGCAATAGGCCTGTCAAAAGCCTGTGGAGTGGGAGGTAACCATTACTGTTCACTAGACAGTAATTACTAAGCTCCACTATACCTATCTGAGGAGGGAGTGCTTTTGGAGACAGCTCTTTTGATCACACAGTGCCAACACTCACGGGACATTTCCGTATGTAGCCTGCTCTATTATTTCAAATCACATCGTGCCAGTAGTGGTTTAGGCTCTCTTTCATGTTAAGCTTCTCAGCAGCAGCACCACAACCGCACAAGATTTTTGTTTCTACCCAGTATCTGCAAATAAACCATGCAGAGAGATTGAAATGCGCGTCTAGTAATCACCAAGTTGGGAAGAATAAATTCAAAATGGAAGTAGTATCTGCAAACAGTTTGATCCGCCGGGGTGTAAAAAGGTGGTGCTGGTTAATTATGCAGAGAGATGGGGGACAAGGTGGGAGGGGGCGACTGTTACACTTGCTTTGATTCTTGGCATTGTGAGACGCCATCAAGTACCTGCCATGAGAAAAGAGGGGCGCTAAGGGGAAGAGGTAGCCAACAAGTAAAAAAAGAAAGAAAAATCCAAAGAAGAATCAAAGACAAAGAATGGTGTAGTTAGGTTGTGTGTGGGGGGCAGAAAAAAATATCTTCCCATGTAGTTCTCTAATCAGGGCACTCATAGTGATCTAATTATCACAGATTTCATATGAAAGTGACAAACGCCTCTGCAAAGACGTCTCCTAAGATGCATAAAAGCAATTAGTCCTTCATATGCGTCGTGTTGGCGTGGCGACAGCTAAGACATCTGACACGAGGCTGCTGTCGGGCGTTTTTTTTTTTTACAACTTTGATTATGTGACAGGCAAAAAAATGACATTTGGTTAACCCCTGCAGCCACCCCTGCTCACCCCAGACATTTTCAGGGCTATAGTGCACTTGCCTGAGAGGTGGAAGGATGTTGTGGTCTGCTGGAGAAGACACACAGGGGCCAGGCTGAGGACTGATTGCACGAGGCAGTGGGACAGGCAGAGACATTCCCCATGGCAGTGTTGGTTCTGCCTGATTATTTAGCAGAAGCAACTGGAAGTGTTTGACATGGTTTCATGGGCTTTGTGCTGTGCGTGCTCCTCAATTATGGATGGAAAAAGTGACACTGTGACAGCTGCAGCTCTCTGGGGGTCCACCAGAGAGAGGCGAAGTGAGAGACGCCGACGATTTGGTTCCTGCTCAAGCGAAGAAAAAGAAAGAGCAAAGAAGTGACAGAAAATGGCACACGTATGTACTGTACACAGGACCCGAATGCGATCGACCACTGGGTTTGCTCGTGTTAGATTAAACATGTGGTAATTAAGAAATATTTTACAATCCTTGACATGTTTTAAATCAGATTATTCTCTCTACCTGCCTCACCACAGCCCAGGCTAAAAAACAATCCATTTCCAGCTTAAGGCACACCACCTCCTACACACACATAGACACACACACACAGTCAGGGCTATAGAGGAGCTCATCTGCATCCATCTCGGTTAAAGACAGGGAGGTGAGGAGAGGTGAATTACCCACCGCCTCCTCTGAATGCTGGATGCAGAGCACAAAGTGGGCCTAGACCTGCCGCCATCTCCGAGAATCATTACATCCGCCGCCGGAGGGAGTCGCGCTGTGAGTGGAAGAGACGAGCAAGCATAGTTTCTACCAACAGCAGGCTGGCTAATAAAATGCATATTAACCAGCAGTGAGGGGCAGGAAGGAGGAACAGGAAGGTATAGTAAAGACGGCATCACCGCCGCCATGACATACAGTATCCCCAAAGAGGAAGCAGAGGGCTTATTGTTTAGCGTTAAGAGCACTTTGTACTTAGAGAGGCATCTTAGTGGTGTGCCCTGCAATTACTCTCTAATGACACCTATTTATTTCATGTCTCCTTGAGCATTAAATAAAAAGGTAGAAGGAAAATGAAATCAAACACCCAAAAGAGCAAATGCAATAAACAAATGCATAAATAAAGTTCACAGCCGCATTCATATTCTATATTATTATCCAATTTAATTAGAGCGTTTCACTGTCCTTGTAAGATGGCGCACCACGTTTGATATATGTTAATGTATGTAAATGGCGCTGTAATTGCATAAATTAGAGCATAAGATCTGTGTTTAGGAATGCATGCGTGTTCACAAGCCACTGTCTGCATTTGATGTGCGGGGTCATACAGCCCACAGCTGGAGGCAGCGTATGAGCCAGGGGCCGGGCTCCCAGCACCAACAAAATTCAGCTTTTAAAACAAACTGTGAGGAGTCAATCACACACACACACAAACACACAGGTGCAGAGACAAAAGCTTCTGCAAAGATGCTCACATATGCATCTCATTTACTTCATTTCTGCTGTGTGGGCTCATTTGCAAACACTCCCCACCTCTGACTATTTATACAGCAGCAGTGCACAGCTGTATAGAGCGCCAATGCTTTACAGCTTAATCACAGCACAAGCAGTTAACCTACATGGGAGCTTATCTCATGCTTCAATTACTGGGATGCTTTCCAAATCCATTCTAGTTAGTGTGATAGTGCGTCTTATAATAAACTGTAATGACCAAACAGGTTCCTACAAAGGTAAAATGCGCTAATAAGAATATTTACCATTCTGAGAGTCAGTGCACCCCAGGGCCAGCAGAACCTGTCTGTGTTTGTCCCTGAGGAAGTTAAAACACAGATGGGCAACGCTCTTATTTTATATACAGACTCAGGCTAAAGATACAACAAAGTCTTTTACGTTTCATTTTTACTTGTGTCAAATTACTTTCTATTTAAAAATGCACTGTTACTGTTTCTGCATTACACTGTAACTTTACTTTGGCCTGCACGTTTAAAAAGGTTATAGCAGCACAATTTATCTATTGCAATTGGTGAGAACAAAAATGTAATTTCATTTAAAAATGTTTAATTTTGCCTTCATCTACTGTGTGTTTTTTTTGTTGTTGTAGCAAATAGATGCAAGCGGGGCTGCTGTACCTGTAATCGTCGTGTTCTATAATGCAGACATTCCAGCAGCGTCTATGGTAATTAGAAAATAAACATAAGATTATCTGCTTAATAACCAGGGAAAACAAATGGTATTTGTCCCACTGCTGCGGCGGCTTCATAGTGATCGAACACGGAACATCATTAAAAAAGCCTGATTTGCACTTCAAATTAGCATGAAACAGCTCAGTGATAATTAAATTGAGGTGGAGGTTAGGCCTGGTAGAGATAGGAGATTTGTGAACAAATAATCACAGTTGCATGCTAATGAGGCATAAAAATCATTAACTGTTTAATTTATTCTTTCATAGTAATAGACACGTCTGTGCATGAGAGGCCCAACCGCTTATGCAGTATTCATATTCAATCAAGTACTCAAATGAAGGTATGTGTGTATCTTTTTATGTAACATAGCATAGAGAGAGGTGTTCCAATTAAGATGTAAGGGTGTGCTCTGTGTTAAATATGTTATGTATATATGTATCCTTGAGTTATTAAAGAAACGCCATATTACTTTTTTAATTAATCTTTTCATTTTATAATAATAAACATCAGACAAAAACAGACCAAAGAGAGGATAGGGGATAAAAAACAAAATCAGAACAAAAGAACTCCAAATAAATGAAGGCACATCATGTAGTCCCACGTAAACGTCCCATTTGGTCAAAATTCTGTCAGATTTGTCCATTTTCAAATTAAGAAAGCAGTTCAGAATGTGTAACTGCCATATTCCAAGAGGTAAATTTGGAAGGCATTAGCATGGAGCAACCTTGGGCAGCAGTGAGTCACCAAGCATTCAGGATCTGCATAATGACAATCTGGTATCTTTCACAAGTCATCTGCATGCCTATGGTGTAATAAAGGTTGCGTTTTACCCAGTGTGTGTGACAGGCCGGTTGCTAAGTGCACCTTGTTATCATGATTTAAACAAAAGGTAGAGGCTGGTGTGTACCTCTAGGACCTTGAGATAGATGGAATGGGTGTGAGAGGGTAGAGTGATGGTGAGGGATAGAGCCTGGATGTACACAGAGTATATCACAGGCGGCTGAGGTTCATTTGCATTCACTACGTACCCCCACAGCTCAGCCCGACAGAGCCCACCAGCAGCAGTGCTCTGCCCCAGGGGAAAAGGCTGCTCTCTCCTAGGCAAAAAAGATCACTCTCCTCGTCTGCTGATGAGCAAGCAAGATCTGATGAACCTGCACACAGAAAGTTAAATGAAGGCTGCATGCATGGCGGCAACCCTGCTGATTACCAGGCAAGTCTAAGGTCATGTAGTCACTATTGTAAACTAAAGTCAAGATAAAGTTCATAACATTTGGCAGAAAGATGCAATTGAGCTGCTGAACATGATTATCACAGTGCATTACATTCATTAATTTGATATTAATAATTGTTGTTGCTAACTGGAATGGTTTGCGATTGTGTTATTATTAATGTGCATACTCATTTTGTATGCTCAAACAATTAAAGTAATTACATTTTAATATACAATACCTAGAAAATAAGAGAAAACTCAAAAGTTGGATTGATTTGGAATATCTAATTGAGAAATAGTAGATCGAAGCTGACTGCCCAGCTTTATGATTTACAAATTAATAATAATCCTCACATATTTCTCATATTTGATGGCAGTTTTTCTTTTGGTCAGGTTTTTTTTATTATTTTTATTTTATTGTGCAATCTTTAAAGTGGAAGGCAAAATAACTGCATGAATACATGAACTTCAAATATAGATGAAAAATGTGAGCGGTTAAATGATAGCACTTGTTACTATCAACTTCCCTTCTGCTTTCCATCTGGAGTCAAGGTTCAAATAAATATGGACTTGGCATCGACAAACCCCAGGGGTCCCGGTGATAAATTTAAATCACTGACACTCCTGGATTTCGGTTTGCGCCTCGTCCAACAGTTCAAGCAGAACACCTTCCTCTCCACTGCCTTTTCCTCCCATTGCTTCTTATTTCTGTGCAACCGGATAGATTGTGAGCTGCTGACACTGACACTGCACAGCTTAGGCCAAATTCCTTGATTCAATAAGGTTAGTCTGTATGGAATTGTCTTCAAACTCACACTTTGCCCCGAGTTACGCTCGCAAACTCCACATCTGGGTCTATCAGAGCCCTGTTCATGGGGTCAAACTGCAGGGATCCATGGCATTAAAGTCAAAACAGCCTCTGACAGGAAAGCATTAAATCAAATCTTGGCTCCTTTGTGGAATAGAGGTGTCCGCGGATCCTAAGCGCAGTTGTGGATCCTCCTATTTCCAGCAACTTGCACCGGGTCACAGCATTCATCTACTGCAGTAATTAAACAGAGCCCACAAGAGCACACACACACACACACACACACACACACACACACATGCTGCCCGCGCTAATTGCAGGCAGGAGGCATCCCACTCATTATAGGCCAAATTAACGCAATCAATTGAAACTAGAGACCAGCAGAGAGAATACATCCACGAGTGCCTGATCTTCTTAATAAAGACCGCACAGGCTGTGTCAGCTTTAACCAGACAAAGCCGCACATGCTGACCAGGATCCGACGCACGACTGCCCTGGTTATCACTTTCAGCAACTGCTAATGGCCCCACTTTAAAGAGCCGCAAATACATTTTAGTAATTTTGAGCGTTGTGTGATGCTTTTCAGAGCCATTTACAAGGTAGAGATATGTTCTCTCCAGCTGCAACAAAAATCCCCTGGCTGACACAACTGGCTACACTGCTGCACACATCTGTAAGGCATTATCAAACCCCATGCACGTTCCTCCTCTCGTTGCCTGTGCTCTCTAAACTAACACCAGAGGGACTCGAAGTGTTGTACATCCTGGAAAAAAGTGAATGTGGCAGGTAGGGTAATGCCTTTTGTTTTCCACCGTGTTTAGAGAAAATGAACACATCTGCCAAAAATCAGCCTTTGCATCCCTAACAACAAGCGAGAATCAGAGTGTGAGTGTGTATCCCATTCCAACAGCGTCTTCACAGGCCCGTTGAACTCGTGTCACCAGGGGCCCCCCACCTCTCTCTCTCTCCCCTCCTCTCTCCACCAGCTGGGCCAACTGTTGCTCCATCTCCGGGGCAGATTAGGGGAAGTGCTGGCTCCTGAAGAATGCAGGTCCACTGCTGCTGCTGCTGCTGCTGCTGCTGCTCCTGACAGAGGATTTATTAGGACTGGCACGGCAGCCTAAGCCTCTGGCCTCCAGCTAATGGGGAGAGAGATGGTGGTGAGAAAAGAGAAACTATACTGAGATGTTACAAGATGTCAATACAAAATACTATGGTGCCTCCTCACGATCTACTGTCGGTTTTAAGTGTATGTTGTATTAAACATTGTTTGCACTCACTCAACATGTATTTCATAGTCATCTGGGGAGTATTTTACTCCAATAGCAAATACTTCAAGAATTAGTTTATGGAAAAAAGAAAGAAACTGAAAAAACACTTGAAAAAGCTGTCTACACTCAATCAAAAAAAGAGAAGAAAATAATTTTTGTATAATGAATTTAACTTGCATTGGTTCATGTTAAGTCCATCACTGACTCATTTAGGTCATTTCCTTTCAATCCAGCTTCAAGCAATAGAACAGTTAAAATTATATTATGATAAGGACAATTTTACACATCCTTGTGATAAAGTTAGCTTGATGAAAGTGTGGACAATATAAAATGTAATGTTCAAATGTAAAATAATGTGAATTACCTTATGGATCACTGTGAGTAATACATTATTTACCAAGTAAAAAAATATTCTAAATAATTTACAGGTGCATTTGGACAGAGATTGAGCTTCTATCTGAGCCAATTAGACCACAGTAACACAAATGTCTGTGCAGTTAGGTGTGTCTGAGAGTCTAGGAGCCTCTGGACTAATGCAGTGGCCTAGATCCAGGCGGTAGACATCGATCAGATTGACAATTGAGAGGCCCATGTCGTGGCTGATAAGGCCTTTATTCTACAGCCCAGCACAAGCCTATCTATCTTAGACGAAAGGAAAAGGATGACACACATGCAACCATGTCAGGGCAGCAGTAACAAACCACTGTAAGTATCTACCAAGCTGGAGGAAGAGCAGGCAGAGGGAGGGGTGCCTCAGAATACAGAGGTCATCATTAAACGACTCTTTTCACCTTGGTGGCCATTGCTCCTGTGGTACATAAAGAGAGCAGGAACACATCAGTGTACAGTGGCCTTGTTTATACCTTACATAGATTATCACTATCTTAACCATTTAATCAGACAAAAATCAACAAATCACATTGTTTGTCAAGCTATTGTTATTTTAGCCTGTATTATTCAGTTGAAAATTTGCATTATTTACAGTAGGCTACTGTCATGTAAATTTCTGTTCTTGGTTGCCTCAACACTTGTGTTCTGTCGCCATCTATTGGACACTAAAGTAATCAGCATGAAGCTAGAGGTTCTCTGGGCTAAGTTATTGAACTCAGCCCAACCTTGTCCTTGACATTGTCAGTCTCTTCCTATACAGTTATTTATAATGCATATACAACAGTTATTGAACTCAGCCCTCTCTTACTATACAGTTCTTTATAATGCATATACAACAGTTATTGAACTCAGCCCTCTCTTCCTATACAGTTCTTTATAATGCATATACAACAATACATTTTCTGCTTGTATTGTGTTTATCAATTGTATGTAAAATATTTCTTATCTTCTAAATTAATGTTATATGATCTATTACTGACCTTTATTGAATGGTTTCTATAAGGTTAAGAGGTTAAGGTCGACTTTTTGTGGTGGACTTAGGGAAATGTGTTGGCTGCATCCCTCCATACCAATGGGAAAACCTGTCACAGTGTATTGTCCAGGGACCCTTCCTCAGATCTTGAACCAGGATCCTGGTCAGGAAAGAATCTACCAATTGCTGTGTATGCTTTGTGTAAGCATTGAGTAAAATGCAATTTAGTACAAGCAATGATCCGGATGAAACAGACTGGGGTTCCATCCAAGACGAAACTTGCCTCAATGGTAAAGAAAATTAAATAAGCTACAACCCAGAGCTGAAAAATACTGTTTTAAATGAGCCTACAAATTTAGTAGAATGACACAGGACAGTAATAGCAGAAATAGACGCGTTGAAGACAAATATGATGTTTTCTTGGTCGCTCTGGTTCAGACTATAATAAAATATCTGTTATAACAACAATGTCTGTGACAGTTACCCCTTACGAGGCAGCTGAATCCATCTATATGACGGGCACTTGAGTGCACTCCTCCATTAACAACAGTCTACTGTAAAGTAAGTGGAGATGGCACCTAAAGTGAGATATCCCACAAAGCAGCAACTGGCACCATCTTCTGAGAAGTAAAAAGAGGGACGATGACAGGACTATACAAAGACTGTCAAAGTGCCGTCATGTCACGGCTCTCTTCATCTCCTCTTTCCGGTGACGTTCATCCATCCTGATAATAGCAGTTAACAATTTATGTGTCAAGTTAACTGCTCTCAAATGTCCTGACCAGACCAGGAGGACACCTCCAATAACAGGTGCATGCATTTACACAATTACATTTACTCTCTTATGCACAATGTCAAAAAAGAGATGATGCCCTGATCACAAGTTCAAGTAGGCTACAACAAGCCCCCTCTAACTGCAGACATGCAGTAGCCAAAATCTAAAGTTATCTAAGGTTAAACTATTTCTTCTCATAATTAGTCAATACTGTTAATAAAGAGTTTTGTGAAAGCAGAACTTTGTGAACAAATCAGATCTCCACATGATGTCTTATTCTAATTATTATCAAACATTTTCTCATTTCTTTTAAGAAAGAGACATGTTGTTCACGATATGATACTTTGGACACTTTGGAATGAGAGCTGATTGACTGTTTAGGGATATCACCCTGCTTCACTTTTTTATCTAAAGGCTGATTTACAGCTGTGCCAGTGGCCAAAAAAAATCGATGCATGTCAATTCTGGTAATGTGCCTAAGGATTTGTGAGCGCTCGGAATGAGTTAGAAAAGTATAAATACCTACTTTATGTTACTATTTAGTCATTACAGCTTTCAGATTAAGGTATAATTCATTGTTGCAAGAGAAAATGGTGGTTGGAGGAGCAGATTAGCAGACTTCTTTATGATACAACCACTGAGTGTGGAGTGAATGAGGCTATAAAATGTTTTGTCGAGCCTGAAAAGTGCATTATAAGCTTAATGCATTACTACTTTAATGAAAGTAAATGCATTTTGTCTTTGTAAGAAATGTTATTCAACATTATTCTGGTGAAAGGTACCTGCTTGTTGTATGGATATGTTATGCTTTGCCTTGAAAGTTCCATAGCATTAAAGGCATTAAACTTATCTATGTTGCATTTATTCAACAACAAGTGTATTAAGAAAATATAAATGAGTAAACATGTCAGCCAGGTTGACTTTCCAAAGGGCTGTAACTTGGCCCTCTGCCCTGCTTGTCTCCATGGAGATGTGAAATGCTACACTGAGGGAATGTGTCCTGCTCCATAGACTATTGCTGGGTTTCAGATGACAACACAACAATCATATTTATTAGAGACAGGGGTGGCAAAAATTGTTTTTGTTAAAATGTGGTTAAAATTTTGAGTTAATGGGTTTAGTCACAAATGAAAATTATAGATTAAACATTTGTCAATTTTCCCTTTAGATATTTCATGGCAAAGTACAAGTTTATCATTAAGAAAATGCCCCCAAATACTCCCAGTATGACATCATCACATCCTACTCTGAAAACAGACAATATCTGTTGGTTTTTCCATTAAAATATCTACGGTAAAGGTGAATTAAAAAATCTTGAATCTGATTATTTCTATTTGTGAGACACATTCACCTTTTGTATTACAGCAAAAATATGCATTTTAACTACATTAAATTTAGCTGCCCTCCATCTGTATTAGATATCATCATGGATCTATTATGTTATTATTTGATATTATTGGCCAAAAGAATCTTGTGTTGTCATCTGAAACCCAACAATACAGTCCTGTACTCCCATTGGAGCTTTCCCTGTATAAATTAATATTTTTCCTTTATTTTTATTATTTTTTTAAATGCCACACAATAACATCTCCCTGTAAACAAACCGGTGATGGACACTTCACCAGAAAACATGAAATAAGCCACATTTCGATTGGTACCTAAATCTAAATCTGAAACCTGATTTTGTGACAGGAGTTAGAATGGGTAGCCTTAGTGTATGCAAGTGTGCTCTTCGACACATGCAACAAAGAATCTGCAATACTGACATAATCATGTGCAATACTAACATGTTCATGTGCAATACTGACATAATCATGTGCAATACCGTCATATTCATGTGCAATACGACATAATCATGTGCAATACTGACATAATCATGTGCAATATGGTCATATTCACGTGCAATACTGACATAATCATGTGCAATACTGACATAATCATGTGCAATACCGTCATATTCATGTGCAATACGACATAATCATGTGCAATACTGACATAATCATGTGCAATATGGTCATATTCACGTGCAATACTGACATAATCATGTGCAATACTGTCATTTTCATGTGCAATACTGACATATTAATGTGCAATACTGACATAATAATGTGCAATACTGTCATATTCATGTGCAATACTGACATAATCATGTGCAATACTGTCATTTTCATGTGCAATACTGACATATTCATGTGCAATACTGACATAATAATGTGCAATACTGTCATATTCATGTGCAATACTGACATAATCATGTGCAATACTGTCATATTCATGTGCAATACTGTCATAGTCATGTGCAATACTGACATAATCACGTGCAATACTGTCATATTCATGTGCAATATTTTGACATAATGTCAATCATCTTATAATCAATATTCTCTGTCCATACAACAGCTGTAAATAAGAGTGTTACTATTGTTATTATTATTATTTTCTATTAAGAGTATAATAAGTTTTTTATAAGAGTTTTATAAGAGCTTTTCTATAAGAGCGTTTTTTAATACGTTTTTTAATTTACTTCTGTACCTACTTCAAGTTGCAACACTGGAATTTGTGTACATACTGAGTCTATTTGAGTCTATCTTATTAGTAAATGTATATTGTTTTTGCCTATTTTTCCAAAAATACCAGAAAAAATGCTCAATAATTAAATAAAACAGCTTTCCTGAACCCTCTGGAGCACAAACAATTGGCTGGAGCCTTTGTGAAGCTGAGACTCTGTAGTTTAGTGTTCTGACGTCTGTTTTACTCTAATCATAGGTGGAAACAAGCTCTGCTCAGAGGAATTTAGATTTTAAATCCTAGATTTTCTTTTTTAAATATATGAATTATGGGACAAATAAAGGCTTATCTGATCTAGATGAGTAAAGCTGGAGTGTCTGGAGGTGATTGAACATAGTTTTAGCATTTATTGGGATTTGACAATTCTCTTTTAAAATCTGGTAAGGTAAGGTAAATTCACAAAAAATAGTTTTAGTGATTTGTAATAAAGCAAAGATGTAGAGGCGGAATCCATATAAAAGTCCTATTCATTGTTAATTATATTTTAGCGTAATCTTTTTTACCTATGGGCTTTGAGTACAAACTAAGCCTGATGCTTCCAAGAATTATTGATTTGACTGGAAATAAGGGTTACAGCTTTATTTTTATATACAACATATTGAGCAACTTTGAATAAATATATAAATAAAGAAAAAGTCAAATGTCCCAGTTGGTTAATGCATAGCTTATTTGATATACCTTGCTTTTGTTATTGTTCATCGTTGTATGTTGCACCAAATCACAGCAAGTTCCCAGCCTGTGAATTTTGTTCACTGACAATGACGATAAACATTTTTTGATTCTGAATAATATGCAATGTAGGCTTTAGGAAGCTGAAATGTTAAATTTATCATGATGATCAAATTTGTCGTAAAGGAAAGCAAATGAGTAGATCCAAAAGAGCTTTCCTGAAATACCTGAACTTTGTTGAAGCGGTAACTGTCTGTGTTAAGGGAGTTTCAAATCACCAGTAGGAGGCGCCCGAGCTTCGCTGAGCACATTCTGCACCGTCAAACGTAAACGAAGCAGGTTGTTTTCTTTGACTGTCGTAAACCATGTCGTAAACAGAAATGAGCAACCGCTTTCGGCTTAGCCAGGCTCAAACCAGTACGAGTTTGTTTTGTTTGTGTTAACATTTTTTTATTTTTACCAAGCGAAATGAAAATGACACTAAATGGGGACTAGACGCATACAATGAAACTCCGAATGCAGAATAATGCGAGGTGAAGCTTTTAATGTGGTAGATACGATACACTCAGCTAATGCTAACATCTGTTTGGCTATCCACAACCACTTTCTTAAATCGAATGAGTTACTGGACTGTTTACTGATCCTCATGCATACAAAAATAGTTTGTTACACTTTATAGCTTTAACTAAGGTCACGGACCTACGGTTTTTAGCTTAAGGCACATAATATCTACCATTGTGTAGAGAACTGATGGATTTGACACGCCAGCAGTCCTTTGGACTCATGGTGTATTATTTTGCATAAAAATATATATTATCATTATTAAGTATAAATACTAGTTGTGTTCTTCTCTGTAGGTGTCACTCCAGCAGAGCATCAAAATTGAGTGCTTCTTCTGTTGTGATGCAGCCTAAAAGTGCACCGGATGCTTCAACAGGACCTAAGGATGTGAAACTGTTTGTACAACCAGAGATTAAAACCATAACCCCCACATTGTGCTCCCCTGCTGCTAATCCTGAGGGCTCCGAGGTGCGTGTCCCCATCACCAGTGGCCCTGGAGAGTCAAGCGGTGGTGCCTCGTCCAGGAGAGCCAGGGTGAGCTCCCATTCTCACTCACATGGACACAGCCGGCCACAACACCAGCCCCACTCCCCCACGAACCTGGAACCGTCTGATTCTGATCCTGAGCCTGGAGAGCCCAGTTCCTCGCTGTCAGAGCTCCGATGTCTTCTCCAGTGGCTTCAGAAGAGTCTTCCTTTCCTTATTATACTGTGTGCTAAACTTGTGATCCAGCATGCACTTGGTAGGCAGCTCATTCAAAACAGAAAAATTACGATTACGAAACTATATTTTTACTAATTTAGTGCCCATGTACACTCTACAGGTTTAGCGGTTGGCATTGGGCTTTTTACAACCTTTTTATATGTGAATAAAGGTATTCAAACTCAAGTGTTTCATCAGGTAAGACCAAATCAAATAAATAAATCAACTAAATATATATATTTTGAATGAAAACACTATGAAATTTCTAAAACTTTTTTACAGGATGGTCACTCCAAATTACACTGTGTCTGGTTCCTGGTCTTCCTAAATTCCTCTTCAATCCTGCTTTATTACACATTTAATTCTGAGACACTTCACTACTGGTAGGACTGCTTTGAGATTACTACATTAATTTACCTAATTTCGTATGTCTAGTATACTTCTACATCCAAACAGTCCCTTCAACATTTCAACCCCAATTAAAATGAAAGCCAGCATTAAGGTTTTAGAAGTTCATGTTTCATTTGGTTTGTTTTCAGTCTTATTTTCCTCAGCCCAACTATTGAGCCTTTGGGTTTTTGGGAGGTTCTTTGGGCAGTTGGCATCACAAATTTCATAATTAAATTCCTGACTATGGGGATTAAGTGCCTTATTCTGCTGCTGCCCTTAATTGTGGTCACCTTCAGATCTCAGGTAAAACCGCTGTAGTTATAAATGAGTAACAAGAGTGAATATTGGTGATTGATTTAGAATTGTATTTTTTTTCTAGGGGAGATTGTTAATGTTGACAGAGGAGCTGGGCCAGGTATACCAGGCAATTGCCCCTGTCCCTCTATGGTTCCGTTACCTGGTCACCTACCAGGAGGCTGATGGCACTCCAGGGCTGACTTTTGGGGTTCTGCTAGCTTTGCTCTACCTCATAATGAAAGTAAGTAAGCAACCACAGTGAGTACATATCCAACATGTGGACCAATATTGTTCTATCTTCAGCTTTTAGGATTGTATGGACAATGTTCATCATTAATAAGAACTCTGAGGATATGTCTACAAGGCGAGGTAAATGGTACCTCATTATGAAATGCAATTCACAGTGGACTTCATCTAACATGAGTTTGTTTCAGCAAACTGGAACGGCAGCCACTAGGAGTCAGTGTAGTGAGGCTGGAGACGTCTGTCCAATCTGCCAAGGAGAATACAGACAGCCTCGGGCTCTGCTCTGTCAGGTTAATGTCTTTTCCTCTACTCATTATATTGACCATTTAATAAATATTTTATACAAGCTGACATTGCTTTTTTTTTCTTTTCTGTGCAGCACATATTCTGTGACGAGTGCATTGCACTGTGGTTAAATCGGGAAAAGAGCTGCCCTTTGTGCCGGACAGTGATCACAGAAAAGGTCTACAAATGGAGGGATGGTGATACGTCTCCACATCTGCAAATTTACTGACAGAAGTGTTGGCCCTTTGATATTGGATTGTAGTTTATGTATTTGACTATGTCAAATCCCACTGAAAAATTATCTTGCATAATGTCTTTTACACTGTTTAAACCAAGGGCTGTTTTGTGGCCACATGTTGACAGTAGGCAGATAACTGCCTATTACATCAGTATCTTGACCTTTGTAAACATTGATCTTGATGTATTTAATGTTTTGGTTTCCTTGTTTATCGTATGTCTGGAGGAGGGTACCTGCTTCTATCCATGGAGATATTGCCTTTCCTGGAATGTTTAAATACAAATATTCTACCGGTTACTTGGGCTGTTGGTGCCATCTCCTTGTCTTCATGGAGATTTCAATGCCACTGTGGCACATTTCAGGTAGACATAATATTAAACCGGTAACTAACCTTCCATCAAGTAATTTAGTGCACTTTTCATCACAAAGTGAGTGTTGCCCCTACTGATTTTGTCTGACATTGTTAATAAGATTATATCCCAAGAATTTAAAATGTATTTAAAAGTATTTGAACAAATGGCCAAATTTGGTCAGTTTTATGCAGTGTACCATAGTTTATTATACGGACTAAAGAATGTGTTGGTGATTCAAAACATAAGTGTTGGGAAATATTGAGATTTAAAAGGGCCCATTTTCAGTTGGTCCACATTCAGATAATTCAGAGTTAATCATTTAATATAATTTTTCTACAGAGGTGCTTGGGTTCATGCTTTTAACCAAAGAATGAAAAAAATATTTTATTAAAGTCATTTTTTATCTGTTTTAATGAATAATAAAAAAAAAAAACATCTTACAAGTGGTGTTATTAAAGTGAAAAAAAAAGGGTCACCTTGCTATGTATTTTACATATTTAACTCTTAAGCCATTCAAGTAAGAGGCAACCAGTCAAGTTAGAATAGTAAAATAGCAATTTTAACATGAGAATATGCGCTGGACTGGAAAACATACTTGGTGTTTTACAAAAAAAAAAAAAAATGGAATAACATGAAGAAATGAATCCTGAGGAACAGAGTCATAAAAAAATAAAGTGGAATCCCTGTTCCCATTTTACATTCATTTGATTGAGAACTGAATACTGCAAAATGCCATTCTCACGCGTTTACACGATCATAAAAATATTTTAAAAGGGGACCATGTCCAAGTAGAACATAAATGTTGCCATTTGATGTTTTGTACCAGAGTAAGCCTTATCAGCTTTTGATTAAACCACAGCACACTTGCAGTAAATATGTCCAATCGGAATAAAATATTAAATGTTATGGACATGTTGTAAACCAGTATCAAATAGAACACATGGAATATCATGACTTGACATTCTGCAGCCTTAATATAATACAACAAATTAAATACAATAATTGCATAGTGTGAATGATTCTGTGATAACATGGCACTTAAAATAAATATGAAGCTCTCATAAATCTAAAAGAAAATATTTAATCGTTAAAAAAGTAATTAACATGAACAACTTAGTCTGTAAGAGCAGATAACATAACTGATGCACAAGATGGAATGCATTCCCAGAGTTTTACTAAAGCTGTTTGGTTCTTGGAGGAAGTACATTTGAATTGGCATGAGAGCAATAAAAAGACACTAAAATAAATACTGTGCACAATACATCAAACCATCAGTACGTTGGTATTGTTGCCCATCGCCAAAACTAAAAGGCATTTCAAAAAACCCAATTTTATTATTTTATTTGAAGACAAACTGCACCAGAAGTTGTCTTGGTGAAAGCAACATCAGGTGAGATTGTAATTTCCTTAGAGATTATTTTCTACAGGCTATTTAATACCCTCAAACACAAATGTTTTGGCTGTAGGGTTAGGTTACAATCAATGGTATGAACGCTTCTCAGGTTTCTTTCAAAACCTTTCTTACAGATTGGATACTGAGGGGTAATTCAAATGCAAATGGTAATTGCATTGTACACTAACATCTCCAATTGTAAACACTGACACAACATTGTCCTGTAGCTGGACAGAGCACCAATAAATCATAATGCCAAAACTTAACAAGTCCACTTTCTAGAAGCATGCCTCAGAGCACTGCTCATTACGGGCAGAAGACTGAGGCCAGGCTGCAGGTCAGAGGTGAAGAGAGAAGGCGTTGCTGGAAGAGCTGGTGATCAGCGGAAAAAGTGTCTATTCAGTATTCTATTCAGAAAAAAAAAAATGTATATTCCTAAAGTTCAACAACAAGTGTCATAAGTTCATTCTTAGGTGATCTGGTCTCTTGGAATTCAAAGGGTAGGCCTGTTTTTTATATTGTCCTGTGCTGATGCCGGATGGCTGTCGGATAGGGAGCGGAGCAGAGACCTCTGTAGTTCCACTGCTGCAAATGTCTGTTTGCTCCACAGAGGACACCTCCATGGCGTGATCAACCGATATGCCATGATGCAGCACACATGAGCCGTCATTCAGAGCGGGTCCCCGAGCCCAGCAGCCTCCACTAGCAAACTTCACTGGACTGTAGAGAGTTCACATTACAAATTAAGACTATTAGTGCCATAGGAAATTATTGTGTCGGTAAGCTGGACAAATCTTTCTCAGCATGCTTACCATTGCCAATCACACTAATTAATAAAACATGTCATTAAAACTGCATGCATTTGTAATGTAGAAGGGGTTTTACCTTACAGGTGTTCTTGGGCTCCCAGGGAATTTGCGAGGAGAACGTACTTTTGGTTCAAAGGAGAATTTCTCTTTGATATTTTCAAGGACTGAAGGGGCTACATATGTGAAACCCTGGAGAAATGAGAAAAAAATATCTGCATGGTCTTTTTTCCCAAAAACAACCCACAGCTGATGATGAGCATGCACTACTAAGTAAACGGAATCATGCATTGTGGTTAGCAAGTGAGCACAGCTTCCAGGAATAGGAGTCATTCAAAACCAGATGGGACACATTAAGTGAATCTTTTAAGATGTTTAAAAGGATCATGAAAACAATCAAAACACTTGACTATGGACGTCGGATGGAAGCTGAAACATTGATTTTTAAAAGATTGTCCAGATGACTACTTCTGAAATTCTTCTACAACACTTCAATTTGCTCTCAAAGCCCTGTCTCTATAAAAACAACACTGTGTGGGATCTGACTTACCAGAAAGACTTGATTAGCACTTTCACTCAGGGTGGAATCATCTGGACTGTCCACTGGAGTCTGACTGGTGAACTTGGAGTCAAACTGGCTGACATCATCAGCTGATTGCTTTAAAAAAACAAAAAAAAACAATAGAGACTCACTGTAGTTCCTTAAGACAACCTCAGAGCAAGTGGTTTCAATAAGAACTTACCAGAAATGGTTTAAATGGGGGCTCTACTTTACGGGCAAGTAGATCATCCCAGTTTATATGTCTGAAGAAAGGGTGAGCCTGAAGATGAAAAGGAACAGCTTTAGACCAATTAAGAGACTTGTCATTCATGCTGTTTAACGTAACAAACTGTTAAACCACACTGTTTACCTGGACCTCTGCAGCATCTCCAGGGCCACCCCCGAGCCGCACTGAGGCGTTCCTCTTCAACAGCTGAAAACAAAAGGTTCACCTTGCTTTTAGTTGCTTCTTCGACTCTTAAGAAAATAAAACTGTTGAGATTTTACCTTTTTTAGAAGGTCTCTTGCTTCTTGTGTCAGATATGGTGGAAGGCTAAGTTTACATTTCAATATTTTGTCAATGGTCTTCTTCCTGTTTTCCCCAGTAAATGGTGGCTAGACATATAAACATTACATAGTTGCAGTCATAAATAAACACCTAAAGCATTCGCTGGAAAACACAAGTTTGTTGTTTAATTATGCAAAATCATGATATATGCATGCAGTACAGTATGTGTGTTCTTTTGCATTGATTGGTGTGAACTTACTGCTCCAGTCAGCATGTCATACATGAGAGCACCGAGACTCCACCAATCAACTGCTCGATTGTGTCCACTCCTCATCAGGATCTCTGGAGCCCTGTGGATGAACAGAGGAAATAACATGATACTCAGACAGAGACCTAAAAATAGAGGCGCAGACAACATTGTCTTGAGATGTTACATACATATATTCAATGGTGCCACAGAAGGTGTGGGTTACAGTGCCATCATGGATGGACTCCTTGCACAGGCCAAAGTCTGTCAATTTGACATGTCCTATAGAATAGAAATGATGCATCGACATGTGACTATATGCATTTAACAAAGCAGAAATACTTTTAATTAGCTTACCATTGTTGTTAAGCATTATGTTTTCAGGCTTCAGGTCTCTGTAGATGATGCCCTTCTTGTGAAGGTGGCCCAAAGCCATGGAGATCTCAGCCAGGTAGAAACTATAATTAAAACTTTGTTGTTAGCTGCTTATTTATTTCAACAAACACAATTTTTATCATATCAGTCTTTAATGACATGAATGCTACATTTTGAAATGCAGTTTGCATTAACATCTCTATAACAGAAATAACAGCTAAATACAATAAGAGGTTGGCAGTAGTTTACCATGCTGTGTCCTCCATAAATATTCCTTCTCTTTCTAGTTGCATAAATAACTCCCCACCTGCAAAAAAATAATTAAACATTTCATTTGAGGAAAGAGTCTATATCAATATGAAGTCTTTGTATTTGATAAGGAATCATGACACTCACCACTGAGATATTCCAGGATAAGATACAACTTTCCCCCTGTCTGGAAGGCATAGATTAGATCCACAATAAAGGGGTGCTTGACTTCCTCCAAAATGTTGCGCTCAGCTTTGGTATGAGCTGTATCCTTTGCATTACGAACGATCATGGCCTGGGAGAGAAATGCCTGGTTAATGAGTCCAGCACGAAGTTTGGAGCAATACATTTTTTTGTTTACAGAAGAATTTTCTTGTTTTATTGAAGACAATGCCTTGTCTAGAATATTCCATGCTATGGAAATAAACATATCTTTCTCAATGGAGACAAGCAAGTGACACCACCAGGCCGAGTTACAGACTTACTTAAAGAATGCATGTTTTTCAAGGTATTTTTTTTTCTTCTTAAATCAATAAAAACATCCGAAATTGAACAATGCTAGATAGACACGTTTAATGCCGCACTGGGGAGCATTCCGTACAAAGCAATTGCATCTGCACAGCCCCAAGTAGAAAAGATGCATAGTGCACCTTTCATGAACAAAAAGTAGCTGTTGCCATCACAATAAACTGCATGAAAGGAACATGAAACCAAATCGCAAATAAGAAAAGAATGTTTATTGACAAACGTTCATAATACCACAAGAACAGGACTTACTCGCCAAGACATGATAGCAACAGTCCAGCACCACAATAAACCACCCACACAAGCAACTGCGGTAGGTTTGAAATTGAAATAGATTTAAACATGTACCTTCTTCAAAACCTTCATGGCAAAAATCTTCCCAGAAGACGCACCTGTTACTTTCCGAACTTGAAACACCTGGAAAAAGTAATGCCTGAATTCCTGGAAAAAGTAATGCCTGAATTCCTTGGCATGTGTTTCAGCTATAATAATGTGGAAGATGTATCCATAAGAAAAACAAATCTGGTTAAGTGATTCGTAATGTTTTGAAAGATCACTAGATGCATAATGTAAGTGAAAATGAATATGGGTTTTGCATGCAAAATATGTAATAAATATACATAAAATCCTTGTTTGGTTTGATATAAACAGTCACTGTTCTTTAAACTATTTGTTATGCAATAGTAACTATTGTAATGCAATGTTTACATGTGATTTGTCTTGTGTGTCTGAATGTATTTTTGTTGCTTTTTCATACCTTTCCATAGCCGCCTTTTCCCAGAACTTTCAGCAGCTCAAAGCATTCAGGCCTAATCTGTTCTGTTCCTTTATTTACGCTGTTCTCAGATATTTCAAACTTCTCACAGCCATCCATGTTGCTAGTCAAACAAAAAAGGAAGGGGAAAAAATAAGAAAAAGGAACACAATATCACATGTAACCTTTTTGAAGACAGAACATGCAGTCAGAAAGACCGTTAATGCAAAACAGTCATGTCATGCTTTTACATGACAAGAGTAGTTGGATTAGTTAATTTCTTTGTAAGATCTAAATTACTTTTATAGATAACAGTGTTGAAATCGGATAACACTTACAAGTCGAACCCACTGCTGCATTGGTCCATGTATTCACCCTAAAACAAAACCAGCACAAGCAGAATACATACTTTAGGTTTAAAATAGTTAATTGTAACACAGCAGACAGGCGTGGCGATCCGACACGACAGCTACGGAGAAGCGCAATTTGCCATCTTCGTGACAATGAGACTGTAGCTACTGTACTGGCGATGTCCGTGAGCCTGGTGGCTTTGTTAAATGGCCTGAATACCTGGAAAAGCACGGTGTATATTATTTCATTCATTTATGATTAAGTGTGAGATGACCTCTATTATTATGGGACTAGCGGTCTTAAATGTGGCGGGTTTCAGGTGTATCAGGTGTTCATATTAGCGGGTAATCGGCGTTAGCCCTCGGGCATAATATTTACATATGACTATAACGCTTCAACACAGTAAAGTGGTCATGGCTCTACTACACCATGTTCATCAAAAAATATGCACTTTTCCGCTGTGCGTACTAATTTGCTACAAAGGCCTTAGACTAGCTAACAAATGCATGCTAACTAGAGGCTAACCGGCTAGCATAAGCTCAACAACACTCACTCCATCTTCAAGTTCGTCCTCGGATACGATGTCATCTGGCTGATCCAGATCTATGTCGAAAACACCGGCCATTTCCACCGTCATTTTTGAGCTTTTAGCCAGAGAAGACGATTGAGCGCTGCCGCCTCACGTGAGAGCCATGTTCCCGGCAAAGCACCGCACAACCCCCGTACACCCGTACAACAGGCAGCATGGGCTAAAGGCTAAGCTAACCACAACAACAGCAGAGAGCCGGGTTGAGAGCGCCCCCGGTGGTATTGTCCCGCTACGACATCACCATCACCTCTGCTCTATGTGTCATCAAAATGTAAGCCATTTGATACATTTTAAAAGCGATGTCAAAAAAAAGCCATAAAGGTACATTTTAGTTAAGCGCGTGCCCCATCCGAGCTAATCAGCCAGCGTGGCGCGATTAATTCCCCGTGTGTAACGTTGCACAATGTTCGTCGGTAGGTGGCGCTGAAATAGAAACGTGATTCAATTCTATTCAATTCCAATTTATTTTATTTTTGTAACGCCCAAAATCACAACAGCAGTTGCCTCGGAGGGCGTGATGAGTGGCAAGAGAGAGAAAAAGCCAACTTTACTGCAATCAGCCATGGATTTAACTCATGGCTGTTTGACAGTTTTGGAGACACTTCCTGGCAAGACATGGCAAGCAAATATGACACAGATAGGGGTAATTCCACAACTGTTACCCAGCAACCATATTGTAAACAAGACCCAAAACACACATAAATGAACTGTTATGATTTGAAAATAATTACACCTTAAATTATTGTTTAAACTATCAGAAAATGTGTCAGTTGTGTGTAAATTGTCCCTGTATTTTAAATGGTATGTCGCATATTGATGACATGAGAACTTGTCATATAGACTTTAAAATTATATAATGATACACCATTGCCCGACTTAGTCCCTTTTATTGGAAAGTTCAGACCTGGTAAAGGTGATAAAGATGCCAAATGAAATCATGCCCTGTCCAAGCACCCCAAAATGGTTGATAGTGAACACTGATGGTTCAGTGATCAAACCCAGCTGTTTTTGTATGTTGTCAGTTTGTTTAGATTTGTTAATGTTTACAGGGACAGAAGACTAAAGCTCTGGTGTGGTTTTCTGTGGTGATTTGAGGTCAAGATGATGTTCATGCAAAGTCATAACTGACCTTGAGATGTGGCCCTTGTCAATAAACCTTAAAAGGCTATATGCCCATTTAGAGAATTCCAAATTAAAATAAATGTATATAGGTCTACGCCCTGAATGGTGGCCTACATATGCAACAATCCCCTATAGGCCTGTGTAGCATAACCTCTTTCAATCTTTGCATGAAAAACTGCTGTGTGAAAATAAAACTGAGAAAATGTCTGAGAGCAGACAGGGTCCAGAAGATGTGGTACCGTACTTCTGTTTATTTGTTAGAATGTTTACACTCCAGAAATGATGGTGTGCTGAGTGTGGACAGGCTGGGCTTTTTTTTTACTTAACAACTCCCACAAAAGTAGGAGAATAGAATCTGGCTCAGCTGAGCGTCAAAAAAAAAAAGAAAAATAAGGCCGCTTGGATAGAAAAAACTATGGGGAGCCTGTTTGGCCTATTCTATTTTATTTTCAAAGGTTTACATATCAATATGTCAGCAAAACAAAATATCCACAGGAGTACTATCTGTTGATCAAGAAAAGCTAGTGAAGAATCTAAATTCCTATTTGAAGATAAATACATGGACTCAATTCTTGCAAACAACTGGATTTTGTCAGAAAGGCCCTGAGTAAATCTATCCAATACAAAATTCTCCATAGATACTGTATTTCTATACCACCTCAAGGTATCATAACACATAATTAGCAGAAATGATCTATGTTGCAAATGTCAAAAGGCAATAGGTACTTGCACGCGTTATGGGGCTGTCTTTTGGTCTCTGATTTCGAAGAAAGCGTTGGACTTCATATACAGGGCCGGTTACCATGTCCAGGTCACACAGACTGTGTCTGCTGGGCAACAGAGGGCAAATCTGCGTTTAGAGTAATAAGTCATAAGACTATGAAGACCGTCACCTCGTCTACATGAATGACATCAACAACGCAACCAAAATCTACAGCACTGACATTGGGAAGCCAGCTCAATGGCAAGAACAAGTCTTGGCCACTAAACAGCTACGCTCTGCCAGTGATCAGATACTCTGCAGGAATAATAAGGTGGCCAAAGGAAGAGATACAGACCACAGACGTTAAGACACAAAAGCTCCTCACCATACATGGAGACTGTACAGGAAGGAACGAGGCCGTGAACTAGTTAGCGTGAGAGCCACTATCCAGGATGAAGCATCAAGATCCATAAGTACTGTACATCAAGGACAAGGCCCCTACAGATGACGTGCTCAGTAAATGTCTCAGGCAATGGGGAACAGAGGATGAGGACCTGGAGGAGGGACCATCATGGAAGGACAAGCCCCTCCACCGGAACATAACTGAAGTGGCTGATTTCACAAAATCCTACCAATGGCTAAAGTGGGCTGGACTGACCGACAGCACAGAGGCACTGATTATTGCTGCACAGGAACAGACCCTGAACACCAGAGCAATAGAGACCAACATCTACACCAGACAAGACCCAAGGTGTAGCCTGTGCAAAGAGACAATCCAAGAAGATGTCTGTACAAGCCAGCAAGACGCTGGCAGGGACAGCATACATGGAGCATTATAACCAAGTGGCTGGCATAGTGTGCAGAAACATCTGTGCGAAGTACGAAAAACCTCAAGGTCAAAGTGGAAAACACCCCCAAAGGTGGTAGAGAATGACCAAGCCAAGATCCTGTGGGACTTCCAGATACAGATTGACAGATTGGCGATGGCAAACCAACCAGACATTTTGGTGGTGGATAAACAGCAGAGGAAAGCTGTTATGGTTGATGTGGCAATACCAAGTGATGGCAACCTCATGAGAAACTGGAGCTGGGTCATGGGAGCACTCGAGGGCAGTGACCCCAAACTGGAGGAGTGGCTACAGCAGATCTCTGGAAAACCATCAGACCTCTCCATAAAAATGTAGTGCTAGGAACAGCAAAGATACTGTGCAGACCACCCGCGGAGGGTGAGAAGGGAATTATATAAACTGGAATGCTTGGAGGAAAGAGGCAGCGTGGTTATTCCTGTCGGATATTTGTGAGATGGCATCATGTCATTACACAGAAACATGTGCAGACATGTTTAGCTGCTGTTGAGTCTCACTCAGCTCCAGGCAGGGATGCCGCCTCTGCTGCAGGAGCAAAGTCCATCAGTCAGATTTCAAACATTCCTGCTTCAGTCAGTGACGTCTGCTTACTTCAAAGCGGCGTGTGCGTTTCATGTGGCTTTGCTCTTATGTCTTCACAAAGGCATGCCATACAGTTTATTAGATTTTCTCTGTTCAAGGGTATTTAGGGATTTAGATGTATGACTTACCTGATTGATGTAGACCCCTTGACAGTAAACTCAGCCCCTGAAAACATGGACAAATGAAAAGATTGTTAACTTGTCTCTAATGTATTATGACTTGTCAGATGGACAAGAAAAAACCCCATGGTGCATTATGAAAATATATTAGCTACAGTAAGAAACTACTCTAATTAGATTAATTTACATTTATAATTCTGAGTCATTGTAAAAACAGTGGGCCTGCTGAAGGGGGCACTGGCTATAGCTCAGTCACAAGAGTAGCCTGGTATTAGCCTAATGTTAAAAAGAAGAACAATATAATTTGATGATTCATTTTGCTATACAAGCTTAAAACACCACAGTCAATGGGTTCAATGGTAAGCTACCACTTAAAGTCACCATTACTTTAATGCAGTCTTGCCCATTGGCCTGTTTGGCCACAACTGTAGCAATGGTCAAATTTGCTATGCTATGCCACACTGTTCAGGGATTTGAACGGGATTTAAAGCCTAATATTTGTCAGACCGGTGGTAAAGTGGATGCCATATAGAGTAGTAGTAGCCTGTGGTAAATGAATAATCAAGTAGTAGCATTAGAAGCAGTGAAATTGCTTCCTTACTACCGTTGAAAACATGGCATTTAAATAGCTTTTTTGTAGTGCACTAGGCCAGCTAACAGCTTGTTGTTGTGACAAGTGGTGATGAATTCTTTCATATTACATTC
Organism: Eucyclogobius newberryi; assembly: GCF_026437365.1. Classification (NCBI taxonomy): domain Eukaryota; kingdom Metazoa; phylum Chordata; class Actinopteri; order Gobiiformes; family Gobiidae; genus Eucyclogobius; species Eucyclogobius newberryi. Next base: position 20,776,085 of record NW_027315779.1, on the reverse strand, counting down.
ATAAGAGACCTCTAATAGCCTCTTTTAGACTGAGTGAGTTATGAGGACTTGGAGTTTGAAGTTACTGATAAGTCTTGTTTGATCTGGGTGAGCTGTAACCACAAAAGAAAGAATCAAAGACTTGAGGCTCGGGATGTGATTGCCAGTAATTACACTGTTTGGTGCATATGTGAAATAAAAGATGAGCAGTTTTAGAAATAATACCTTTAGTGACTTTAGACATCTTGTTTTAAAGCTTTATTTACTTTCTATTATAGCTATTGTTTATTTTATTGTACATTAGTCATTGACAAATATTTTAAGATAAACATGGACTAACTAATAGACCTAATTAATAATAGTACATAACATAGCGTTACTTTACTTAACCTATTCAACTACTGCATGATAACACAGATAACAGATAGCTTAATATGTTTGAGTGATTACCATGGTCCTAAGATAATTGCCCTTGTCACTATAGATTTTAATAGGCCTTTCTTTTCTATTATCATTATTATTGTAAAAGCTGTTCAGTTCAACACTGCAAAGGCAAAAACATTTTCATGGTGAACATAATGCAATATGACAGAATTTGAGAGGAACTAAGTGGATAATTGTGAGGAGAGTGGATTTTAGGGTATCGTATGAAACAAGTGATATTTCAGCATCCTCCAGTGGTCAAGTGAGAGACAGAGAGGGAGGTAAAATATTCTAAAGAGAGGGGGTGATCCATCCCTGTGCCCCTGAAACTGAATTTGTACTCATCATGTGGCACACATGGAGGGAAGAGAGCCAGGACAAAAGGCAGTGTGGCTATTTGAATATTGGACCCCCGGCGTGTTTGGACAGGCAGGATTTGCATGTTGAGTTTTCAGCTTGGGCCCTGAGGCGGTGTGAGGAAGTGAATGGGGTGAATGAGGGAGAGAGGAGGGGTAGGTGGGTGGTTGTTAGGTGGAAACAGTGCTATGGGTGCTCTGGGTGTGGCAACGATGGAAACAGTCAGCATGTCTGCACAAGAACAGTATTTATTGACTTTTATTGAATTACCCAGGAACAGAAAAGGACAAAAATATGAGATTAATATTTAAATTCAGAAAACACAATTGTTACATAATGAGTTTGTATTGAAAGCCCATCAGGTTTTTTCCTGCTCAGTTGTTATACTACTGAAATTCCTCTTAGGTCATGTGAGAGGCATATGAAAAGGACAAACTTTGCAACAGGAGCTGGAGTGTATTGCTCTGATTCACCATAACTCACTGTAAAGCTTTGACTTGGAATCTGAAATGGAGATGATGTCAGAGTGCAGAGAGCAAATGGGTAATGTGATAACCATTTGGATGTGAAACCTTAGCAGGGGAAATTGGAGTTGTGATGGACTTGGTATCCTCCTTGTCCCTCGCCTTGGCTGACATGTGAGATTCTTCAGAGGCCCGGGGGTCAGCTATGGCACAGACTTATCACATAAATGAACACAGACAAGGAAACTCTTTTGAAATGACTTTATTTAAGAAGAAGGCAGGTGACATAAACCGTACATTTCTAAAATAGCCCAGGCACACAAACATGATGTAAACATGAATACACTTGCTGCAGTACAGAAAGCATTTCTAAAAGCTTATAAACACGTAGTGAGGCACATGCCAAAAGGGGGCTCCCTCATGGAACAGGACATTCTGAAACGGCCAAGAAAAACACACTCCCTCAGCCAGAAAGCCATTCTTGTCTTTTCCAGTGATCTAATTTTTGCTTTTAGTACCAAATGTTTTAACGCTCTGCTGCATTTGAGAAGAACTTTAAAAAAAAATATTCTTGTGGAATAGTATAGCAATGATTTGTCTATAGTATATTGAAAAAAAATCTCAAAAAAATCAGTTTGAATAAAATGCAGAGTCCAACAAAAAGTGTTATTGAGCAACGGAGGGAAGTTCTTTGTCAAAGAAAAGAGGGAAGTGTAAAAGGGGAGCTGAGCACTGCATGTACTATACCTAGCACTGGGTGTCACAATACAATGTGTTGCAATAAGGTGTGTTCAGTCTGGATTCTCTGGAAATTCAAGAGCACTAAGCCAACTAAAAGGCACGCACAGTGATGCAAATGTAATAAAAAGGTAGACTCTGAACATGATTAGCACCAATAAGTGTGAAACAGTTCCTCTTAAAAACATCAGCATGGAGAAAATTAACAATAGATTGTCTTCTTCAGTGTTCCCAGAGCCGTTGGATAAAGGGAAGTGACACTGCATTACACACCTCCATACGGGAACTGATGCTAACTGAGACAATGACGATACGAGAAGAGGACAAAACAGGATGCTGATCAGATGAAAGAGCCCGAAATGTCAGACAGCCTACAGACTGTTGTCGCCTAGTAATCTTAACAGCCAACACCAGTCTGATAAGCTATCTCACAGGTCGAGAGTTCCCAACATGTCCGAGACACACATCTATACAGTACACATACAATGAATGAGAAATCCCAATCCTACTTACCATGGCAGGAGAGAGTAAAGGAGAATACTCTGAGTAGAGGTGGTGCAGAGCACAGGGTTCAGCACGCTTAACACTACCCCTCTGTTTTGAATCTACTCGAGTGATTCGTCTTCTGGCTCCGTGACTGGGGTAGTGCAACGAGTTCATTCGAAGGTTCAGCTGAGGTAACGGCACAGACGCTTTTCACTGTGCGCTGGAAGATTTTTTTTCCCTCCCGCCTTTGCCTGCTCTGGCGCCCACTGCGCTCAGTCCAGCGTAACACAGCAGCGGCAAGGAAGAACACCAAAAATACTATGTTTTGGTGGCAATTTGGGGGAAAAAAGAGATGGATTCGCATTCCAATAGGCAAGAGGAGAGAAAGATGAATTTCAAAGAAGGGTTTAGGTGGTGCTTGGGAGATGATGTAATAGCTAAAAGGCATTCAACTCCCTGACTTTGGAGACAAAGAAAAACAGCTAGCCTGACTCTGCAATAGAAACAGAAGCGTGATAGACTGACAAAAGACTAATACTTAGTTAGTATGCCCTATTCTGATTTAATTCAGAGAAAAGGGAACACATTAAAAAAAGACTAACACATGAAAGTCTCACTCAGTACTGTCCTGGGGTATAGAAGTGCATCTGGTAAAGCTGCCCCAGGCTGACTCATGTGCTCTTCCTGTAACCAGAACAATAAGACCAGACAAAGGGACCAGCAGCATGACTGACTGACAATTTATCTTTTCTCTAAAAGTAAACTGCACTCAATAATTAATGCCACAGAATATATGTAAAACACTGGGACACATGGTTTTTATCTTTGCTACTACAAGTTACAAACTGTAAGGTCCTACAACACTATAACTTCATGTTCACCAACTACATTTATTTCACAGATTTTCCACATACGTCGAGATATCCCAACATTTAGACCGACCACGTACCCAATGACTTCACAAGTAGCTGCAGGTCCAAATTCAACACAAACAAGTTTCTACATCAAGAAGGAAACCAGACGGAGGCAGATAATGGAGGGTTATCAGCTGAAAGGAGAGTAGAAATTAGTGAAGAGAGTCCTCTGAAGCTTTGTGACTGTTCGGCCACCCACTACTTCCCCTGTTGCTTGAGCTCGATGTTGCTCCAAGTTGACAATGCAGCACAAAAGGAGCACATCGTGATGAACACAGCACCGTTGAAGATCCATGCCGCTAGTTTTCCTGTGAGGAAGCAGAGGACACAGAGCCCATGACTAACGTGAGGGGTTCGTGATGCCGCAGCTCCATGTGCAGGACAGATAGAGATCAGGGGTAATAAAACACAAACCCCCCCTTCACCTCTCTCCAAACGAACCCAGTGACCCCAGTCTGCAGCCTGCCTCCACAAACTTAAATTGCCTTGCTTCTCTCCTGTAACTGCAGGAGGCTCAAGTTACAAGAAAAAAGGAACATTGTTCTAGAAATGCCGTAATCTGTCCTTATGCAACTCAAAAGTCTATCCTTTCTTCTGCTCAATCAGAGTTAAGATACAAAAAAGAAAAATGGTTTTCAATGAATCAGCAAAGAGAGAATCAATCTAGAGAAAGAAAGCAGAGTGAGCCACGGCAAAGAGAAACATCTTTTAAAGAGAAATAGGCTGGTGCTACAACTGGTTCTTTTTGTTCTAGACAGGGGTTTTTGATGGATTGTCACTAGTGGAGGGGGCCCCCGCCCTGGTCCAGAGTCAGCGCTGAGTTCAGGCGGGGCACTGAGTGCAAGTGTGTGTGTGACACATAGGGGAGTGACCACACTTACACACACTCTCCCAATTGGTAAGACAGAGCATGAGTCAGCACGCCCCATGCTACAGTAGTACACTTGAATATAGGGAGAAGGCAGACCCCTCAGTGGCCCCTCTCCTCTGCCCTCCCCCTCTCCTCTTTCGCCTCCTCCCCTTCAGCCCGCCTCAAGCAGCGCTCACACTCCGTCACTCAGGCCCTAAATTAGTCCCATGCTCTAAGCTATCAAAGTAGTGCAATTTTAAACTACTTGATCCTAAATTTGCTAAAGTTACTTAGTCAAAAGTAAATAAGAAACTAACATCTGACAGGTTGTTGGTGGTCCTAGGATTAAGCAACAGAAGTCCAGAGCTAAAGCCCTAAAAAGAAGATTACATAAAGAGAAGAGGGACAACAGAAGAATGAGAGAGAGAGAAAGAGGCAGAAGTGAGGGGCCACATTCTTTGGCGTGCAGATGTGAGTGAATACGGCTGAGGCCCCTGTACTTACAGTTGGGACCCCTCTCGGACGTGAAGAGCCGCTCGGCCTTCTGGGCCTCCAAGTTGTCTCTGAAGGGCTTCTGCAGTGCCGCACCCAGCAGTGGAGCAGCTCTATGTCCAACAACACAAGAGAGGAGAGAGGGAGAGAGGAAAAGGAGGGAAAGAGGGAGGGAAGAATGGGGGTGGGGGGGTACAAATCACGTCACATCATTGTTACTCACCAGCCCAAGGGCAGCAACAAAGAGAGGCATGCTGTCCTATCTCCTGTACAGTGTCAGCCTCTCGCTTCCTCTCAGAGAAGAGAGAAAGACGGAGGGATCAACGGGTCCATCCCCCCACACACACAAACAGGAAAGAGAAAAAGTACACTCTGTGCCCCGGCTTCAGCTAATAAGACCCTTTTCACTAAAAAGACAAGAAACAAAGAAGGTGAGAGAGAGGAAAAGCAGAAATGCGCGGTGAGCGGCTGGTGCGTCTGTGGCGGCAGCAGCATTGAGTGTACTCAGCTCCTCTCGTCAGTCTGCGTAGACACATGCTCTCTCTCTCTCTCTCTCACTCTCTCACACACAGCGGTGAACCCGTTCAACTCCCCTGCAGTGCCTCCTCTGCCGCTGCAGCGCGGAGAAATGAATGACTTCTCAGAACTCTCACATTTATCACAGGCGGTTCCTGTAAGAACTGGTTTCAGCCAATTAATGAGGAAGTGAGTCGTACCCGAGCTGTGTCATCACTGGCTGAGATCTGGAGGGGATGGCCCAAAGGGGAGGGCGCTTCTGTAAGACGGCCCATATTAGGAAACCCTTTACAAGATTTAGCCACCAACTACAATGTACTACCGATCACTCTCCACTCCCTCCTCAAACTCAAAGTAAAAAAAAAAAACGCTGCAGAGAATACCCTAGAAAAGTGAACCGATTGCCCATACCAAAAATCAACTTAGTAGTTAATCACCGACAAATAGAGAGCTGTGGAAACACCTATTGAGCCTATCCAAAGTCAAACTCATCCCCTGCTCTATTATTTCAAAACACTGATCCTGTTTACCTTTGATGTGTCTGAGCCTTGAAGAGCCTTCCTGAACAAAGATATGACGTGCGTGGGCAGATATGGCACATACAGTTGACTTTATAGCTGATAACTTTCTTTTACGTTTCTCCCTCAGAGAAATGTGCGAATACACCTATGTTGTGTGGTGAAATGGTTGCATTTACAGCGCCAGTGAAGCCTTTAGAAATGATTAACTTTATAGAAGGTAATGGATACTCATGAATGAGGATAAAGCAGGAAGGAAGGTAGAGCTGGGAACTACAAAACAATTTGGTAAAAAGAAAATCCCATCAGACTTTTGGAGAGGTAATGTCTTGTACTCCCTTCCCCCACATTAGAAACTTGAGCATATAGTTGAAAACTTTAAAATTAAACAAGAAAAAGTAAGTAGTGAGTAGTTTAGTGAGCAAAAGTGAACGTGCTAGAACAAAGAAATGTTTTCAGAAATGGCGGGCGATTCCTCTCCTACATGATGAGCAATACTGAGTCATGAGCCCGGGCAAATCCACTAACAAAGACCATCCAAGCAGCGGTCTAAAACACATTTATAGCCTCTCACTGAGGAGCTACTCTGCATTTTTGTGTTGAAACTGATCATTTTGGCCTCCATGGAGCACGCTTTTTTACAGTTTCTTCATGTTGACTTGGAAATAGCTCTGTAAGTCTGTTCATCATTTGCTTTTAAGTTGTTGGAAGTTTTACTGTATGTAAAAAAGATAGGTTATTTATTGTACAAGCATACATTTGTGTTTAATATTTTTTGTAAAGATGCTTTTGGTGTTCAGTAAAAGTTTGAAGTACAAACCAGTGTTGGGCTTGTAACTTTGAAAAATGTGTGGCGATTCATTTGATTTTCTCTATAAGATTTTAACTAAAAAAAATATGTTAAAGTAATTTAAAAGAGGTTAAAAAAGTACATTCACTTGGAATTGTTCTTTTTTTATGTATCATTTTTGTTTTAGTAGTAATTAATTGAAAGCAAAAAAGCCAACTGCCGTTTTGCTGCTAAATGTGTTGATGAAGCAAGTAATAAGTTGACTTGGTATATTCAAATGATTGTTGTAACAAGTAAAATTTCCTATAATTTCCCCCCAACACTTTTTATTATTACGCAAGTCTCCACTTGTGTTTGAATATTAGAATCGACACAGTTTAGCAGGAAGATGACAGAACAGAACAGGAGGGAAAATAAATAACAAAACTGAATATTATCAAAATTTAAATAAATAAAATAACATTAGAAGCATTAAATATTTCGTGATTTACTGAGAGTGTGAAAATGTGGGAAGGTCGAGACAATAATGATAACTTGGAAAAGTCTTTATCTATGCGTTTACAGTGACTCTGCAGGCGTAAATCCTATCAAACTTTATAACTGTTGTTTTACAATTGATGAAATTACTTCCAGAAGCTGCTCAGGGAGCTACAGTGCTCTCCTCGTAATTCTCACTATTTATGGAAAGTTACAATGTATAAATAGTCACTACCGTAAATGGCTTAATTTGGGCATTTTGAAGAATAATATATCCTTGGTTCTATATTCTATGTAGCCCCTAAAAGAAGCCTCTTGGAGTTAAAAGCAACCCGTGAAAATCTCATGATACTGTAAAGGATAAGATTTGAATATCTGCTGTAGGTGAATAATTTACAACAATAAAAAAGTAATGTTTTCAAATGTAATGTTTATAAGGTTCCACAACTGCCTCGTACAATAGACATTACAGTAACTTAAAAGGCAGACTTTTTTCCCCTCCTTTTCTCTCTCTCTTTTCCCCTGTAACCCGGTTCTAATTTTCTCATGTAGAGAATAAAAGTATAAGTGCTAAAATTACAATTGAATACATTGCATAATTACAATGTTAATAATTAATTTAATTACTTTAATTTAATTACAATTTGATTACTGGATGGTTGTTTACTTAAAAGGATTATACACCAGTAAAATGATTGTTAATCAGGTGCCCAGATTACATATTCTATCTCGATTATCTGATAAAAAAAAATCTCATAATAAACAATTCTAAACTTTTCTCAAATGGACAAATGGAAATACCAACTAAGTTTATTTAATTATTCTGACTTTAATTCATGTTATTGTTTATTTACAAACCTGTACCAAAGATTTACCATGATCCGAAAATCCATTTTATATTTCCTGTTAACTTTGGTTATATAGTTTATTATAGAAAAATCAAACTTTAACATTATGAGATAAAAAAAACCAAAAACATGATAACCTTCAAAAGAAAAATAAGGTAACTTGTGTTCAGTGATATAATTTACTTGGTAATCAGGAATGATGTAGGATGTTAAAAAGGTATGTCAAAGAAGTAGAAGTGTTGGGGGAACCTCAGGTGTGTTAGTTTGCCGTCTTCTGCACAAACATAAGAAGCAGAAATGTGTGAATTTGTGAGAACTTAGTCTTTTGATTTCTAATGAGCCATAATTTCCCGTGGTAGTATGATCTTTTGCCATATTATTTGTTGAAGAAATCTAAATTCCAGAGGACATGAGTCAAGCATAACCTCTGACCTGTCTGCCCTCTGTGAAGCTACACCTCTGAAGACACACAAACACACTCACAGCTTTTTGTTCTTTCGCTAATGAAAGCTCACACACCTACATACCCCTACACACACACACCCCTACACACACACACACCCCTACACACACACACACACACACACACACACACACACACACACACACACACACACACACACACACACACACACACACACTCTCTCTGACGTCCTGGCAGTGGAGATAGAGAACGAGGCTCACATGACACAAACACTGGCCAGATCCAACGCGTTACGAAACCATCACAACAGCTTGGGCAATCGCTGTGTTACCCAACCCTCTGCACGGCCACAGTTCACACTCCACACATCGCAGCTGCCACTCACTGACCTGTGTCTCTACCAATACACTCTGTTTATACTCTGATAATAAGGAATCATGCTAATACAAAATGTGTGTCAATTTATTAAAGGCAAATAGTGACTTGAGAGGGCTGTAAGGTTATATGCCTGCGTTTCACCCCATGACCTCACCACTAAAGCATGGTCCACTTCTGATGGAGATCCCCGTGTCCGGAGAGTTTATCCCCGCTCCTGAGCCTCTGTGTCAGCGCACACACAGCACACATAGACACACACTGGCTCGAGGTGCTGCCAGGAAATCAGGGGGCACCAATTACTGCAGTCTATTATTCCCCTCACTTCCTAGACACTGCATAAAACAGACTTGAGGGCGTGAGACCCCCCAGGTCCTGGTCTGCACAGCCGCACGCACCCCTGAGCTCTGGCTGTGCAGTGTGAGTGTGCCAGGTCACAGGGACAGGCCCAGACCTCTCCGTGACTCAGCCGGACTGGACACACTTCAGTCAGGCTGCCACTTGTACAGCAGCAGTTGGACTTCAAATATAGAAAACAACGAGGTGGTGGAACTGCTCATAACTCACAGTAACACGTTCATCCCATGATGTCACTGTCGCTATATTGGCCCAACGATGAAACACTGACCCACAGAGCACTGTCTCGCACTTGACTGTGTGGACTTTATCAGTCAGCGTCAATATGTGGAGCATTTTACAATCTACAGGCTCGGTTTGCACTCTTAAAATGCCAGATTTACCTAAAGGCTGGTCCAATCTACACATTATTATTACACTGAAGCAGCATGTATCCATAGATCTATAGCAAATTAAAAGATAGAGAAACTGTATGTATTACCAACAGACAAAATGTGAAAAATAATAATACATTGTATTCATGGTCAATATTTTGCAAATATTTGTTATGCTTGTATGTGTATTGTTGACCCTTACACAGCGAGGAGAGAGTAAAGCGTGTAGGTAAAACCATATTTGAACACACCTCAGCCATGTGGTTCAGACACCACATAGTAGTTTACAACAACCTGTGAGAAGCCACAACGTGCAGCATGTCTTCCGATTGAGCACAACACAATGTATACAGAGTCCTTTACTGTTTATCCATATAGGGCACAGGTTAAGATTGAATATGTTCGCAAATATGACTTTAGTGACATTAATGGCCTCTTCAGTGTTTTACAGGCTGTTGTGGCACAGTGTCTGTATAGATGTGGTTGGGGCCAGTTGTTGCAGGGTGGGAGTCCGGATGGCTGGGTGACTCAGGTCCGTCTAGAATGACTCCGGCAATACTCAGACACATACACAGTGACACATTCATGACAACTGCTGAAAGAACATAAACTGTGTAAGCACATGAGATTCTAAAGCCCGCTGGTCAGTCCACGATCGGCAAATGCACAAATGAATAAAACGGGGATTATTCACAGACAGGCGTCAGTTGCCGTCGAAATGAAAACAAGCTTCATGAGTCTGAGATAATGGTTTTGGTGAGTAAGCAGCATTTGTTCAATAGTCCAGTGTGAGACTGAGGACAAGACAAATGAATCAGGGATGAATAAAGCAGGAAGTCCTTGGAGGCACATCATCTGAAACATGATCAGCAGATATGCAGCCGCTCCCTCCGTGTCATCCTCACTTTTACACCTTAAACAAAACCCTACCACAACCTTTTGATTGATATTGTATATTACAGTCAAATCTCTGCTCTCTGAGTCAAGCCTGAAACTGTTTGCATTAGAGGTGACAATGACTGCTGGAATAAAACTTAACAACAGTGTATTAATTATTTAGTAGAGACCCGACACACTACGTTGCCTCATGGTTTTACATTTTTAATTCTGAGGAGCATCGTGTGGTTATTTGTACAGCCATCGGTTAGCTTTTTGAAATGTTCATGTTATTTGTGTGTGTATATCTTTATATATATATATATATACACACACACATAAAAATAAATCTGACGCTATGATTTTCTTTTCTTTTTTAAATAAATTATTGACCCATAGGCTTTATTAGATATGATTTTAAGTTTTGAGTAACTTCATTCTCTATATGAATGTTTGTTGGAATTGTAAGGATGCTCATTTATCACCATAAGAGCATGGAGCATCTTAATTTGAGACTTTAACTCAGTTATACAGCAGCATTTATATTTTTATTAGATTTTAATGTCCTCCTATGGGTAGAATAGGAGATAAAAATTAAAAGCAATTAGTTTAGAGTACAAGTTAAAAGCTATTCTACTAAACCTAATAAAACAGTAAATACGGTGCTATGTGCTGCTTCTGTCTGAGCCGACTGCCTGCCATTCTTCTGAATGTCCTTTGTGCTGGTAATGATGGAGACATATCTCCTGGCTCTTCATCCCTCCATCTCAAAGACTTTCTCTCTGAGATTCTGACAGCGTTAGCACCTCCCTGACACACCAGACTGATGGATTTGTCAAGCACAAAACATTGCCTTAGCCTGTCCATCAAAGATAATGTTTAAAAGCATAAAGAGTACCAAACACGGAGTAGCATTAGCCAATAGTTTAACACTTTCTTTCCTAATTGCACTCTCACAAAAATAATGGTTCTGTCCACTCCAAGACCGAAGTGAATAACAAGAATCCTCAGCCAATACTCAAATGTCCTCTCTATGACTCCTCATGAATGAAGAGCCTTTTACTGCCGTAATATATGACTGATGAAAAATTTGCACAAACCAACTGTCTTGGCAATTTAGCTCAAACAAAGCAGATCAAACGGGGAGACTGGGGCCCCATTTCTGGGCCCCACACAGTTTCACTAAACACAGAAAAGGTCCCTCTCCTCCATTATCTATTATGTCTCCAACTCATGGCCCCAAAATGTCGGAGCAGAAAAAGGAAGGAATGAAACAGTAGCACTAAACGAACGTGGTTGTGAAATCCATGTCAAATCCTGGAACACAATTTTGTGCGCTTAAGTGGTTTTGAGGAAAAACATGTAACTTTAGCAAATCTGGATCAAAGGGTTTCTAGGTGTAAGCGTGCAGAGGTTTGTGCTGACACTCATCTGAGTTTGAAAAGGACACATAGACATTAGTGAGATGAACCCAGGGTCTGATTAGCCACAAAACCCCACTGGCTCTGTTTATCAGTCCTTCCTTATAACTCACAAGTGTTTTACTTTCTGGCAATTCAAAGAAAGAATCGTTTTTATTATCATTCAACAACTATTGGGAAATAAAACCCAAAAACTCCTACGAAGTGGAAAAACAGTAAGCCAGTCTGCTGCAAATAAATAAAGGAAATAAATGAGATCTGGAAAAAAAGACCTAAAAGCAGCAATTTTACCAACTGGCCATTTAGTTCTGTTAGAAAAAGCTACTCATCCTTAGAAAAACTTAAACAAAAAAAAGAAAATCTATCAAAGGTATTCAATAAAGCTTTATTCTATTACATGGAAACTAAAATATAACTAAAAAGCTATATTATATATACGTATACATTTGTAATTTATGTAAACGTAAATAACACACAATTGAAATAAAGAATAATTATGATATCATTATATCTACAATATTCTATACACTTACACAGAAAAATAAAAATACATTTTGGGTTTTTGGGCTGTAGGTCGTGGGAACGAGACTGGGGGACATGCAGCAAATTGTCGAAAGCCGGACTCCACATGGCAAATATATGTGCTAACCACTCCACTACGAGCGGCACATAACATACTTGCTAAATAACAATTCCATGAGTCACAGTGTAGTGATGCACGCATCGATTGCCACATTAACCTTTGTGTGTTGCAAAGCTCATATTTCCGTCATGATGAATCTGTGGGACACTCCCAATTTACAAATTACACATACAATAAAATAATGGTATTGTATCAGTGACATTTTAACCAGAACAAAGACACTATGTAGGATCAGTTGTGGCCTTGAGTGATAAGTGTGTTAAGTGTATGTGTGCCAGTTAAATCACCTGACCAACCGGAGCGGAACAGGAAGTGATTTGTGCAATCTTGGATTATGTCATGTGAAATCATTGTTGCCAAAGTCCAACTGCTACTATCAGTAAAACAGTAAAGGACCAATGTCACTGACTCTCACAAGACAGGGAAATAATCACAGTCCAAATAAAACAAAGTGCAACAATATCATATAGTAATATAGTTTTAAATAAGTTAAAACAAATAAGTTTCAATACTGAATTATTTGAGCGGTTAAAATTAAGTTTAGGACTTGTTGCAGGTAAATAAGGTGTCAGACATGGATGATTCAAACCTGATTCTGTTCAGCCAAAATACTATCTGTGATTAAGAATGAAAGAGAATGAGTAGTAAAACCTGGGCCCCACACAGGAAGGAAACTAACGGTTAAAAGTTGTAAAGAGGGAAACTTCCTTTAGAGACAGAGTCAGTGAGTCAGAGTGAAACCAGTCAATACCAAGCGATCTGTCCCCAACGCGGCTCATTGAACTGTGAATGTAAAACGCGGGCTTTTCACAACTAAAACTCAAATGCACGAGGCAAGGAGGTGAGGAAAATCAAAAAGAAATTAAAGCCGCAAGCGGCATCCAACGGCCCTCGCGGGCCGCCGGCCTTCCGACTCTGCGCTTTCGACTTGATAAAGATGGCGCCCTTATTGTGTGTTGAATAAAAAAAGAACTTGACAGACGGCGACACATTGGACATGGCCAATCCAGTGCAAATGAACACAAGTGTCAGTCAAATTTGCTGCGCCGCCGCACAGAGACCGTAGCACTTGGAATAAAAATATGGATAACTTTTGATGCCCCGCTTGTGTAGATGATTTTCCCCAAATATGAGCTTGATCGAGCTATTGCCCACAGAGGAGTTCATTAAAGTGTGAAGCGTAAATGTGAACATTTCAGAGATTTCGCTGTTTTCCCATTTCTGACATATTTTTGCGGGTCCGCCACACAGAGACCGTAGCACTTAGAATCAAAATATGGATAAGTTTTGATGCCCCGCTTGTGTAGATGATATTCTCCAAATATGAACTTGATCGGACAATCGGCCTAGGGGGAGTTCGTTAAAGTGTGAAGCGTAAAAATGTGGTGATTTGAGCAATTCTATGATTTTCCCATAAGGATAACATGGGATGTTTCTGTCATCGCTACGGTTACGCCGTACAAAATATGACTTTGGCTCTCATACTTTTGTGATCAGGATGGCAAATTAGAATTTTGTTCAAAATATCATGTCATTTGGAAAAACTCTATTGTTTATAGGCCACTCTGAAGGCCAAATAGTCAGAATTCTGGGAAACGTTTGCGGCTCCGTCGCACAGAGACCGTAAAAGCTATCCTTAAAATTTGGATAACTTTAGATGCCCCACTTGTCTAGAGGACGTACACCGATTTTGAGGTCGGTGGGCAAAACGCACTAGGAGGACTTCATTAAAGTGTAAAACATAAAAATGTGGATATTCGAGAGATTTAGCGGTTTTCCCATAGGTATAACATGGGAGGTTTATGTCATCGCTACGACTACGCCGTAAAAAATAAGGCATTTGTCTGATTGGCTTTTTTGATCGCGACGCCAAAATAGAATTTTGGGTAAAGTTTAGACAATTTTGGTAAAACTAATTTTTGACCTTCAATGTTAATTTAAAGGTCACTCTGTAGGGGGCGCTATCACTGCCATTTCAATTTTGTCAGCCTAAACTGGTCCAAACTAGAAAGTTTAACAAATGATTCAAATTTGGTCCTAATCGGACTGGTTTTGATCAAATGGGAGCAATTTTTAGACCTGCAATATTCCAAAATAAGTTGTCCAACTTTGCGGCTGCGCCGCACACAGACCGTAAAAGGTATCTCAAAAAATTGAATAACTTTAGATGCCCCACTTGTCCAGAGGACGTACGCCGATTTTGAAGTCGGTGGGCAAAACGCCCTAGGAGGAGTTCGTCAAAGTTTGACGTGAACAAAATGGCTAACACAGCGTGTTTTCATTTTCAAAGGAAGATGGTAGCCATAGGGTAAGTCTGGGGGCGTGGCCACAATAATATTTTTTTTTTGTCCTCACAAGAGGAATGCGTGTCCCGAATTTCGTAGCTCTACGACAAAGTTGACCTCGGGGCGTCTTCCATAGGCGCAATGTATTTTGACTTTTGTCGGTGGCGCTGTCGCGCCATTTTTTAACGAAAAAAAAAATGGCCCAGAAAAAACAAAATTTTTCGCCGATTCTGAATTTTGGGCAAAGTTTGGTGAGTTTTTGAGCATGTTCAGGGGGTCAAATTAGAGATCAAAGCGCTGAAGAAGAACAAGAAAAATAATAATAATAATAATATTTTTAGCAAAAACAATATAGCCGTTTTTACTATAACAACAAATGATACATCGTTTGAAAGCTCTAAGCCTTCCCCATGCCGCCATGGGGTGGAATCATCAATACGAGCGCTTACGCGCTCGTCACTCCCTATTTCGTCGGGATGCCCCGCCCACTCCCCATAGACTTCCATTGATTTGAGCAGAAACAAGCATGGCCCATGCCTGCGGCATGGATTCTCGCGTACGGGACGATGCCAGGAGGGTTTTTGGAGGAATGCTTCGCGCTGCTGTTGTCAACAATTTGTGAATGGGCTACGCCCATTCACAAATTGTTGACTATTTCTGTAAGTATGCATGATCCATGCCTTCGGCATGGGCTAGTTCACTGTACTTGCCAGGGGCGACGGGGCACCAAACATGCGGGCGCAGCCCGCATGTTTGGTCAGACAGTTGCAATGCTGCCTTTGGCAGCATTGCGGGAGCAATAGGCCCTCCGCCCTGCTGGGGCTCGGGCCTAATCACACATTTACCTCTCTTCAAACTAAATGTTAACATACAAAATGGTGATGTTTCAATATGACAATGTGTGTGTACATTTCTGTATCTACAAAAGAAATGTGGGGAAGTTAACTCTCAAAGGGCTGTTTGGGACATTTTCCCTGCAGCACCTACGTTACTCTCACCTTATATTAAAATGATTGTGATCGTGATGAAGTGATTGTGAAAGTGTCGGTTAGCACATTGTACTTGTACTTCATAAAATAATGATCAGCATCCATTCAAATTCATAGATATTTATGCTCTGGGATAAACACAATCAAACAGAATTTAACTGTCTCAAAAAATCGGTTCATGTAAGAAATTAAAACTCCCTCACTGTCTTTTGCTCTTTTGGAGGAAAAAACAATTGGCTGGAGCCTAAAGAATTGCCCCGTGAAACAGCCAGAACATGTCCATGCCCATAGACGCACAGTGGAAAAAAACATGCCATTAATCACCTTTTCCCGGGCTATTACCTCTATTTGAAGAGCCTTAAAACCCCAGCAATAAAAACATTGAAAAAACAACAACAAAAAACTCACCAATATAAAAAAAAATCATCATCTTTTAACTTTATTTTAGATTTGATAGGTTGCGTTCACATCGCTCTAGGATTTAATGTCGTAATTTCAGATGGAGGGCAGGGGTCACTTGAAAGAATTCTTGTGTGGCTTAAAGTCTTTTCAGCTGATAAAATACTATATGCCAGCGTTTGAATAATTCCACAACTTTTAATTCTATTGGGGAAAACAAATGTCACCTCATTTGCATTTGTTCTGATGGAAAATACATTGATCTGTGTACAAGCCTAGTCATTACAGTGGAATTAACCATAAACCAGGTCTGAACAGCTGCACTTTGACGGTTAAAAGGGAAATTCTGCCATCCAATCCAGTCCGCAACCTCAATAATGAACTATAGTCTTTTTATATATGGACATGTTAGTTATGTGACTCTATACTTCAAACTTGACTTAAACGACCATAAGCCCTGACAGTGTCCAAAGCGTCCAAATCACTCACCCCTTAACAGTCCATCTGCCTCTGTATGGTTGTGCTGGAGATGACCACCACTTTCTGTTGAAAAAAAGGAGTATTATATTCAGTGACTGGTCAAACCTCCCACGAACACACCCTACACAACAAATACAAGCTATAACCTCAGAATTTAGTGCTGACGGGCAGTTTAAAACATCCATTAAGGTCATTCTGTATCATACACAGCAAACAATAAATATCTAGATTATGTATATTGTTCATATTGTTTTGACTCTGCTTGATCTGATATACCTAGCTTATTAGACTTGTTTCAAGATGTTTCAGCCTGGTTTTATTTGTTTGTTTCAACCTAATTTGTATCAGATTAGCAACAGCAAGATTTATCCCATTGACAGATTGATTTTCTTATTTCAAGTTAAAATTGCATAAAAATCAGTCAGAAATGTCATGTATCCTGAGACAATAATTGCAAGAACAATATTAATATTGTGTGCCGGGAATAGGAGGTGACGCAGGCTTGACTCCAACCTTTTGGCTTATCACTGATATAGATTATAACAGGGAGGCCAAAATTTGAGAGAATAACTATGCACTTTCTTCTCCATACTAATCCAATTAGAGAAATTTAAAAGGTATTTCAAAAGGTAACTGTAAAAACCCTGCTGATAGACCGTACATTTCACTGTAAACGTTAATCAAAACCAGCTTCCTTCTTAAATTTATATGGCAATGGAATAAGACAGACGGATCAACACCATTGGCAGATTAATTTTCTTATTTCAAGTTACAACCTTCTTACCAGTCAGAAATCTCATGAAACGATAATATTTAGGATTATTACCTAATAATCGAGGTGTAGTAATTAATAAGATGAATTCAAGTAATTTTGACCAATGCTGTTATAATAATGTTTTTATTTATTTATTGACCTTTATTTAACCAGGTAAAAAAAAAGATTGCTATTGAAACATCTTTTTCAAGGGTGGAAAAGATGTGAATAGTGAAAATTGCAGCACACAATCATAAAAACATTTACACTAAACACTTACAAACGATGAATGGTCCTGCGACACATTTGCCAAAACAAAGTTCGGCTATGTCAGCAAATCTCACTCGCTTTTGTCAGAACAGGCTTTTTGTGGGAAAAGGTTTGACTGGGGGATTTTTTTTTTTAATAAATGGAATCAAAGAAGATGTGTCACTGTTTCAGAGGGGGTCCGGCTGCTGGCTCTTGTCCGGTCTGGTTCCTGCTTAATCACCGGGAAACTCAAGTCCAGACCAATGCCCTCCTAAACGGATCATGCAACTATTTCTCCCCTCACATAACTTAACAAGTTCACGCACACACACACCCACACACACACGATTGTACATCCTTTTGCAGTCTTTTTCTACTTTATTATACCTTTTGTTGAATCCTTATTTACCTTGAATCTTTTCTATGCTCTCTCTTTATTATACCTCTGTTGGTCTTGGACTTGCCATTTCATAACTTCAATTTCCCCATTCTGAGAAAACTAAAGCTTTTCACACTTTTTATACTCGCACGTTATGTCACAAGCGTCACTAAAAACTATTCCAGCAAGACTGACAAGGTTTTTAATTGTGTAACCTGCTTCTAAAAACAAATAATCAAGCAGCAAATGTGTTTTCATGGTTCACCTCATACACACAAAGAACTGTATACAACTGTGTATCAATATTAGTAATTCCATAGTTACCCATACAGTAAGTGTAATTCCAAGTGACAGGGCGGAGAGCATTAACAAAGGCTAATTCTTTGAAAGTTTATGTAACACATCAACTAGGTCATACTGTTGTCTTTCAAAATTTAAATGCTGCTGTTACAGATTAAGGTCACTTCACAGAAACCAATTGTGGAAGTAGTAGTAGTAGTAGTAGTAGTAGTAGTAGTAGTAGTAGTAGTAGTAGTAGTAGTAGTAGTAGTAGTAGTAGTAGTGGTAGTGGTAGTGGTAGTAGTATTGCTAAAATGCATTTCTCATGAGTAATGGAAGTAGATTATCCTGAGACAATGATTGTAAGAACATCGTCAGTATTGTACGCTTGGAATAAGATATTCCTTTATTGTCCCACATGGGGAAATTTCATTGATGCAACGCAGGTAGATACAGAGGTAGATACAGAAGAACAGATCACTTATAGGAAGTCTGAAAAACACTTTCAGTAGAAGATCTCCTATAAACAAATAAAAAACTCCCATAGACAAATAAATAAATACATAAATACCATTGCATGTGATCACGACAGTAATTGCACATGAATATGTGTCACGACAGCACATAGATTGCACATGAATCACAACAGTAATTGCACATATGACAGAATTGCACATGGTTAGGTCAGTATTGCGAGTGTTCAGGACTAACAGTGTTTGTTATAAAGTCTGACAGCAGCAGGAAGGAAAGATCTGCGAAACCTCTCCTTCACACATCGAGGGTGGATCAGTCTCTCACTGAAGCTGCTCTCCAGAGCGGACAGAGTGTCCTGCAGGGGGTGACAATCATGGTCCAGCATAGATGTGAATCTAGCCAGGACCCTCCTGTCCCCCACCTCCTGCACCGAGTCCAGAGCACAGCCCAGGACGGAGCTGGACTTCTTGATGACTCTGTCCAGCCTCTTCCTCTCCCTCTCTGTGATGCTGCTGCTCCAGCAGGCCACACCGTACAGGAGGGCCGATGCCACCATAGAGTCGTAGAAGGTCTTCAGGGGTGGCCCTGTCACTCCAAAAGACCTGAGTCTCCTCAGGAGGTAGAGCCGACTCTGTCTCTTCCTGTACAGTGCGTCTGTGTTATGAGTCCAGTCCAGTTTGTGGTTCAGATGAACACCAGGTACTTGTATGAGTCCGCTCTCTCAATGTCCCGTCCCTGGATGTTTACTGGTGAGGGGGCAGTGGGGTGGCGTCTGCGGAAATCCACCACCATCTCCTTGGTCTTCCCCGCGTTGATGAGGAGGTGGTTCCGCTGACACCAGTCCACAAAGTCCTGCGCCAGTCCTCTGTACTCCGCGTCATCGTCGTCCGTGATGAGTCCGATGATGGCAGAGTCATCAGAGAACTTCTGCAGGACACAGCTGTCTGTGTCATGTCTGAAGTCTGCAGTGTAAAGGGTGAAGAGAAAGGGCGCGAGGACAGTGCCCTGGGGCGCCCCCACACTGCAGGTCCGAGTGTCAGACACACAGTCCCGTGCTCTCACAAACTGGGGTCGGTCTGTGAGGTAGTCCAGGATCCACTCTGCCAGGTCATACTCCACACCAGCCGCCTCCAGCTTGTCCCTCAGGAGCAGCGGCTGGATGGTGTTGAAGGTGCTGGAAAGATCGAAGAACAGAATCCTCACAGAGCTGCCAGGCTTTTCCAGGTGAGAGAGAGAGCAGTGCAGCAGGGAGATGACGGCGTCCTCCACTCCGATGCCAGGCCGATATGCAAACTGCAGCGGGTCCATGGCTGAGCTCACGGTGGAGCGGAGGTGGTCCAGGACCAGAGCCACTGGCCTGAAGCTGTTGAAGTCTTTGGGGCGCGGTGTCTTAGGCACAGGTACCAGACAGGAGGTCTTCCAGACCTGTGGTACCACCCTCAGCTTCAGGCTCATGTTGAAGACATGCTCCACAACTCCACACAGTTCATCTGCGCAGGACTTAAGGAGCCTGGGGCTGATGCCGTCAGGTTCAGAATCGGAGGTGACACAGGCTTGACTCAGCCACTTTGGGTTTACTGATGATAACGGCTAAAGAGCACTTCTCTATTCTCCTACGCTGGCCTCTAAGATTCAGAATAAGCTAATGAAAGGAACCAAATTCTAAAAACTAGTAATTATTTTAGATGGACGGTCTACATTTTACTTGTCCTCAGCTAGATTCACATGTCCCGAGAGGCTGAAACATGTACTTCCATGACATCACTATCATCCTCTTGTGACCTGCAGCCCCACAGCCATTCAACAGTGTACAATCAGAGCAGATCTGGATAAAAGCGCTTTCCCTCAGAGACCGAACACACCTGAAGCACAGGTACAAAACAGCAGCTACACAAGTTTCATAAACCCCTTTTATATTCCCTCTGGTGGAATCATGTGACTCCCAATGCATTATTTAAACTGTGCCCTTGGTTTGTGCTTCCTGCATCAATTAAAACAGGACGCTAAACCAATGAGAAGCGTGCAGGCGGACTTGTTGAAAAGCCGGGTTTCTTTTGGTGAGACAGAGAAGAACACACCTTGCAGGGGGCCCATGGGACCTCTGAGCGTAATCTGCTCCTGTGCATGTCTGGTGGGGCCCCTTCTCTTTTGCCCTCATTGCTCCTTTTTTCACCACCGCGGACAATCTCAGTTATACTAAAGTTCACCCCCATATACAGCCTCTTTTCTCACAAAGAACAAACATGCTTTAAAAACTACTTCTGATACTTTGCCACAACTTCCTGGAAGAAAACATTTAATAATTTTTTGTGTATTATTTTGGAGCCTCATAATAACTACTTCACTTGCCTGTTGCCGGCTTGAGACAAGGTCCTGTACAAACTTTGACAGTGTATAGGTGCACTGTAACTGCTGCAAACACAAAATGGTTGACTCCCCTCCTTCTTTGGCAGCACAAAATGGCCTCCCTAATCCCATCTGGGAACAGTAGAGTGCAGGGATGCATGTGCAGGACACCAGTCATTTCTAAAACTGCCCGGCTCAATGGAATGTTTAACACGAGATAGACCTACATCATTTCAACTAACAACCACACTGTTAATGAAAAGAAATGTATGCTTTCAAACACAAATATAATTGACCCTGACAAAGATGTTTCTCTTCTACAAAAGGAACAGATTATACAGCTATTAGGGCATTTAAAATAAAAAGTACAATATAGAATAATAATAATAATATTATCATAAATATATACATATTTTTAATCAACTCACAGACTTGTCGTTTTGATGCCTAATTTTGCTATTCATTTTCCAAATCAAAACTTGAAAACTAGAAAAGGCGTGCATATGAATGAATACAAAAGAGTACAGTTAGCATGTTGAAATATTGTACACAGAATAAGGGGCAAATCAAATGGACAAATATATGATTAACAATTGTACTAAATTAAATATTAATATAAAGAGATTCTGCATTTCCTACTGTTTTGGGGGCAAATATGTTTGCAGCCTAATGTGTGTGCATGACGCTGTATTATTTAATTTAACTCTGTCTATTTAAGTATGCTCTATTTAAAGTAAGATTTAGCCACATTTATTTTCTGTGTAAGTTGAAAACTTCAAATCCTCAAAGTTTCTTTATGTATTCATGCTTGAGTCATTTCTACAAAAGACAGAGAAAACGGAGAAAGGAGCCCTCCTTTTAGTCATAATTATTAAATCATGTTTAATTACTTTCATCCAGTTAAAACAGCAGTGATTAATCAGACTGGAACTATTGTTTATTGTTAAAGTAAAATGTATTTTTAAATATATATATTTATAGCTTTCCCACTATGAACAAATTAAATGTTTAATCAACAAATAAGATGTTAAATGGGACAAGGAAAAATCCTTTGCGCTCCTCAAAATTATTTTTGTTTGCCAACCTTTTCCCTAAACAACCTTCCATAAAGCAGCATTATGAGGGTGCCAAATTATAGGGCAAAAACAGGAAGTAATTGTAAAAACAAATCTAGACTTGTTTTGACTTCATTTAAATTCTCAAGCAAATTTCAGGACCGGATCTTGAATCAGGCCTTAGTCATCTCAGACTCAACATTTTAAGTTATTTACACTATTAAATACTGTGTTAATTATGTTCAGTCATGACCAGAAACTAAGATTATTCCATTCTCAAACGAAAAATATGAATTTTGTAACTTGTTACTTCTCTGATTTTGAAATAAAATGTTAAAGGGTTGATGCAACAGGTTTTTCAGTGAGTGCCTTGACATATATATTTCACAATTTACACAAATGTTAAGAATTTAAATAATAAATTGGAAGTGTACCTTCTCCATGGACACTGAACAGTACATTACTACCTTAAAATAAATGTATATGAATTATTACTGTTCTTATAAATAATTTCTAAGTGTTAAAAAAGCATTTGACTAATTTTGTGGAAAAGGAAGGGAACAGTTCAAAACATTGTTATGCATTTAATGTGGTTAAAATGTGCAAAAACACAATTTATGACTACAGTCCAGAGCAAATACTAATATTATTGAAATAAAAATGATAAAGCGTTTCTTAATACAAATTTGGCAGTATCCGCATGCATTTATCCAAGCTAAATGTGATGTGCAAAGTATATTACATTTGGGGTTTTTCTTCCTCTAAATAAATATAAAATATCTTTTAATCTGTAATTACTTTTACAATTGTAAACCATCTTTTAAACAATCTGAATTGTAATTTATCACCAATGCTGTTCTCAATTTAATTATAGAAGTATATTTTTGTGAGGCCACTGTTCTGAACATTCTTTGGTGTTATATATCGTATCATTTTCTTGTCATTGTGGAAATGCTGAGAAGCGGACACAAATTAGATTATTCCTTAGATTATTCCTGACTCATAAATTGTTTCTTTTTCAACTGGTCTGACCCCATCTCTCCTGACAGAAAAACCCTTTACACAGAAATGACACACTTTTTCCCCACTTTAACACTGGACGGGTTTTAAAACAGATTCTTAGAATACATTGGGTAACACATTTTCTTTAATTTTAGAAGACACATTGATTAGTTTAAAATTCAACATGAACAAACATGTTGATGCTCAATTTATGAAATTATTAGTTTTATTAAGATATTTAGTTAATCTTAACAATTAAATAGTTTCAGTTAGCAAATCATTTAGAGAATTAGGCCCAACATAGTTTTGAGGCTGTTTGAATTTTCTTTTTTAATGCTTATTGGACAATAAAAAATAATTGTTTTTCAAAGGGTGAACTGCAAAATATAAACTACTTATTTGAAAATGAAACATTTTATTCAAGACTATATTTTAGTATGATTTGGGGTATTTACAGTTTAGTCAGCAAATACATTATTCATATACCAAAGATATGATTTTTTAAAGTTTAAAGTTTACTTTAGTCAGAAGCTACAATCCCATTTATTAATAATTACATAATTTTATTTAATATTATCACTGAACACTGAAGATAAGACTTGTTTTTTCTGTGTTCTAAATTGCAGTTTTGGGCTTCTTCATTTAACTCTACCAAAGAATCTTTTAGAATTTTTTTCTTTATATGTTTTTCTCCCCACATATAACGCATACATTTTCAGTCAACTGTGACAATACCAAATTTATAAGCGAAAAGGTATTTTGCAACAACAAATGTTGCAAAATGTGGACTGGAAAGAGATATGTACATCAATAAAATGTTATTCTGGATGCAAAGTAGGGCCTTTTGGCCTGAGCATTTGCGGTGCAGATGGGAGGGGTGATCCACGCTCTGACCTAATATGGTCAACAGAACCAGTACAGTGCTCAAGACATTCTTCACGGCGCTACCCACCGGCCAGGAAATCTGAGATACATAGAAGCTGTCCTAATAAGGTCATGGTGGGGGGAGCAAATGGACCAAAAATCTCATTGGTTAGCAATTTGAATTTGTCTCTCTACTGTTAACCAATGGTGAGGCGGTTCTCATTAAGTGCGTCTGTGAGTTTTAATTGGTCTTCAGGAACATGCTCGAGCACAGATGTGAGCGGGTGCATGTGCTCAGCTGGTAGGACAGAGCAGGGGAAGGAATGTGTACGGTTAGTTTACAGCTGAACCACTGAGTACTGTCTGGGACGGGACACCTGACTAAGCCAATGCCACAAAACCATGCAAGTCTGAGGCAGATGTGTGACATGCTGGTAGAACATTCTGAGCCCGCTCACATCAGCGCCGCCTGAACAAAGGGTCCCAGAAAAGGTGAGGGGAGGCTGTACATGCTGTGTGAGTGAACTTATGACAATGTGATTTACTGCCCTTGAACTACATACTCTGCCTTTTTGTGACTTTCTGGATCAGAGAAGATGACTAGGGTTCAGACATCCAGACTCTGTTGTTGGCAGCTTATGGAAAATCACCATCTATACCGGGCATTTTGCCAAGCTAACCCCCCCCCCCCACACACACACACTACCGGCCGGTGGGGCTGGGCTTACAGCAATTACATTTGGGAAGATCTTGTCAAGTGTGCAGCGTCATTAAAGTTGATGAGTTGATGGATATGGTTTGGCTGCATGGCACAACTGGTTTACTCAGCAGTCTACACTTCAACCACATGAAATTACTTCAGTGGGAACAGTGTCCCTATTTGATCACACACGTAACGGAAATGCTCATATGATCACCAGAATAATAGTTCAAAGAAAACTACTTCATGGTAGAGAGTCATACCTTTGGTAATTATATTTATTGTTTTGAGTAGAAAAGTGTGGAAAATGTTAAATGTACATTTTTTTTTAATTTACATAGTTTACATAGAGTAAACATACATCATACTGTAATAACTGTACTGCAAGTCAAAACAAGACAAAATGATGGTAAAAAACATAGCTTTGTAGTACATAGTTTATAATTAAACTTAATATTTTTACTTTATTGCAGAAATATTCTTTTCCAAAAATGTAGATAATGTGAGGGGTACAAAGTTCAAACAGACAAAACATGTGCAGGAACAACAAGGCACTCTGCTACATGTGGAAAATTCAAGTGTCAGACAAGGAAAAATCTATGCATAGCCTACACACGAGTCAGCACCCACGCACTTCTCTCTCTCTCTCCCCACCTCTCGCTCACTGCCTTCTCTTTTTTTCTCAATGAAACTCTTTCACACAGAGGACACACATCTATGGAGAGGCAGTGTGCCCCTGACTCGAAGACGGTTAAAGTTCATCTCATTAACTCCTGAAAGTCCCCGCCCTCCTCACATGCACAGGAAGTGGAGCGATTAGGACACAACCTGAGCTACGGCTCTCTTTCAAGACAAGGGAAAAAAGACATTGACACTAACACATCCCATTTAGTGTGGACACACACACTCACAACGCACCCCTGAGTCCACGTTGACAAATTCTTTAACAACCTGCGGTTAAAGGGAAGCTGGTTTTACTCTGAGTCACCCCCCTTCTTTCAAACAGTTTACTGGAAATAAAGAGGGAGGAGAAAGGAGGGGGCATTTTCAGAGAAGTCACGTGACCACGCCAGGCAAACCACAGCACAGAGAACCTTTGAGTGCAGTAGGCCAGGGGGAAGGCAGCACACGCCCAGCGCAGATGGCCCTGATTTGAGTTACAGGAGATACGATCCTGGGAGTTGGCAATCATGAATTCACAGCCTGTTAACCCCTTCCGTGCCAGATGATAAAAGACAAGTGAGGAAGTGGATCTATCAAATTACAGGAAATGCCAGGCTTGATCTATGTAGCATCACCCGAGAAAGCCTCTAGCCCCCAGAGGTTGGCTCAGGGAGTTGGAAAAACTTAATGTACAGGACACCAGCGTCTGGGCCATAAAGGAAGGCATGACTTCATAATTCTTGAAATAGCTTTTATGGATGAATGGAAAATTAAAAAAGGAGGCTTTGTTGCTTTGTTGCACAAAAACTGGCAAAAACTGGCAACTTCAAAATGTACATGGCAGAGTTTGTCGGTCTATCAGATCTGTCTAGAAAGACACATTACATTTAACTAATCAGGTCCCGGTAACATTTCCAATCTGGAAAATACTCTTTTAGTCTTTAATTACAACAAACGACACAAAGGAATACAAATCTACAAAGGTGTTGGCTAAGTCCAAACGAGAAACACAGAATAGTGGAGAATCTCTTCAGGCAAAACGGGGAACCCTGAGAACATCCAAATGATGGTAAAGCCCTGGCAAGAAGAAAATGTTTCCGTGTGTGGCTGATGAAAACAACCTGCCTCCAGATGCTGTCCAATCAGAGGAACACATATTTCACATGTACACAGAGGAACGCTGCCCACATCCAACAGTTATGAAATAATAAAACGAAAGACTGCAATAAAGCTCAAGAAAATAACACACAGCCCTGCACAGACACAGCAGCGTGCAGTGACTTGTCCTGTGCACTGCTAAAGCGATGCTCCTCTTGTGCGAGAAATGTGGTAGTAAGTTCACGAAGGACAAAGAAAGTCTGGTCCACAGAATGATAATGGCCAAATGCTTTCCTCCATCACAGCTGCTCAACTTCCTGTTCTGCATTGCATTTCTGAGTTTCAGTGGGAAGAGTCACTGTATCAGCAACAGCAGCACAGATGATGTAAGCGGTCCACTTTTATTTGTGGTCTCAACACAATAGTTGCTTCTGGTGCCAATCCAACCAGATGTCTGCAGCTTTGTTGACCACTGACCAGAGAAAAGAATGCAACCCAACCTTTGCTATTTTGTGGCTAAGTATTCAGGAACTAGATAGAACAAAATTTGGACAAAAAGTCTGATGGATAATTATAAATCTGAGAAGATATGTCTATTATGTTTTATCTTACAAATGTGTGTGTGTGTGTGTGTGTGTGTGTGTGTGTTATCATAAAACTATGATGTTATCTATAACAACAATTCTGGCAGCCACATCGAGATAATATATATATAGTAATGTACCATATGTGAAATCCATTCATTGTATTGAAACTTGCCTTGTAAACCCTTTGGAGTTCACCCAAAATATTAGAGCGTATCTATTTTTTTAAATTATCAGCAAATTATAATTGAAAATGGTTTAATCAACTCAGCCAAAATTACATTATATGCATATTATACAAATAAAGTTTTAGCTTTATTTAAGCTAGCTTAAATTAGCTAGCTTAAATTAGCTTATCAAGAGTCTTGAGTACCGTAATTTGCATAGCTACCTGAAACAATACGTTTTGAATGGATTGCTAGTACAGTATATAGTTCATGGCAAAAACAAATATGTAATTTCAAAAGTGGACTGTGAATTTGATTCTATTATGTGGAGTAATTTGACTGTACTTGACCTGTGCCTGTATGCAAAGCTGGAGAGAGTGCTACATTCTTGAGGATGAAGACAGTGTCACATGCAACACCTGGACTAAAACACAGGCATATTCACACTCATTAATTATTTCATTCATTCATATAAGAGGGTGACATTAGCCACTATGACGCAAGAACATTTACAAGGAAAGTTAAAGTTAAAAATAATATTTACAATGAAGAAATGCTCATTTGAATACATCTGAATGTAATTAATGTAATTTACTTAAAATGTTATGAATTTAAAAAAAAAAAGGTTTATAGAGAGAGTTGTCACCTGTGGAGCAGCATCTTTGACTTCAATGTTGATAAGTAGGATTGTAGTACTTCAACTGCAACCTGTTTACAAAATTAAACATAGAATTAGTACAATTTTAGAATTAAGTGTTCAACAACATTATGCAAATATTCAAATAAAAGAAGAAGGGAATAAGGAAGTTGATTATTAAACAAACAGGCACATATAAAACACAGGGTCAGCAAAGGTGAGAAAAGATGCCACTTTTAAAGGGCATATCAACATTCTTTACGGCTAATAGCTACAGTACAAAACCACTTTGGACATGTGGAATGCAGAGGTTCTGGAAAATCTGGGAAGTGCTAACTGCCTCCGGGGGTTCCAAAGAACCGACATATCAATATCCAAGAACCTGAAGGCGGTGGTCGGAACTTGTGCAATGGAAGAAGTTTTAACGGGAGGCAAGCGGAAGTGATTTGGGGGAAAAGAAATTCTTCGGTTCATTGAGTTCATAGCTCCTAAATGTGAGGACAAGGGAAAAAGAGGGTGTGTTGGAAGTGGAGTTTATTAACACAGCGAAAACACCAACCAAAATGTTTAAAGCTATATATAGTTTCACAACATATTTTATTGTTCACTAGACAAAAACGTGTGAAGGAAATAGACATTTACATACATAATACTGTCCCATGTAAGCATGAATTGGAGAGTCCACACAGCATTGACAAAAACTAATTATTTGACCAAAATCTGGCAGAGTGCATTTTTTCTTCTCACGGACATCACTTTCCGTGTTAACACCACACTCTTTGATGATTCCTGCCAGTTTCTCTCGTAATAGAGACACGCCTTCATCTTGTAGGCAGCTGCCCCATTGTAAAGCCCTGTCTCTGTGTGTAAGCATTAGCCACTGAAGAAAGCAGCGTGCCAGTGAAATGTGTCCACCTGCAACGAGGGGCTGTTTCAAGTGGACGGGTGGCCTAGAAAGACAAAGGAGGCAGAGAGATAGGAGTTGGCCTCATCTACATGTAGGAGGAAGGACAGGTCCAGCAGGCGGGCCGAGGCGCAGGAGGGGGATTTCTGCTGTGGGCATTAAAACCGTGGGCACAACAGGTGTCTCCAACTGTAGTCTGTGTCAGCTGAGGCCAGTGCTGCCAAGGGTCACTGAGAAGTATTTTGTTTTTTGGAGTATCCCGATAACAATACTATAGTCAGACAATATTATGTCAGTCCAAAACAAATGTGTGAAGATGTGTCTTTAAAAAGTATTAGTTGAGGTTTAATTAACAGACAAATGTTAAATGTTTGTAAAATTTAGTCACAAAAGTGTAAAAATATCAACTTTCACCCTTATCTGAAAGTGTACAATATAACTGTTTTCATTTTTATTGTATCAGTTCTTTCTGTAGCATTTTGAACAATAATTTAGCACATCTTCAAACAGCTTTCATATTATATGCATTTGAATACATTAATCAAATGGATGACACAATGCTCACTGACGGGGACCTGTTAAACTTGCTGTGCCATCGTTTTATTTATGTTTTATGTAATGTATTACATACATTTATATTTATGTAATATTGTGATGTGTATTTTTCATAATTTCTATTAGTATTATTATTTTCTATGTATTTAAAAATAAATAAATAAATTATATATTGCTCAGTGCCTCCCTCTAAATGTAATATAATGATATTTTTGTACTCTATCAGAAAAGTGCTGAAATGTGCCTTTAAATGTAACTGTTCAGGTCCATGAATTGCACAAAGGGTGAATGGATTGTATGACCACAAAAGTGCAGGAAAATATCCTTATGTGTGGAGGATTACACGGCAAGTTTCAGTTCTATTTATTTGCATACACTGTTTTGCAGCTTATTTATATATATTTTTACTATAGACAATATAAACAATATGGAAATGTGTATCTTCAAAACAACAGTTTAGATGATCCAACAGGACACATAGCACATGTCAAAGCACCCATCATTCAAGAGATTCGAAGCTTGACATAAAAGCAGCACGTACTGAGGAAACATTCATATTTATTATCAGTATGTGTAATAATAAGTGTATTTTTCATAAATAAGGAAGCAAAACATACAGACAGAAACATCCTTTTTCCTATAACACACAGAGAGAAAGAGAAGATGTTGATTGATTTCCCCTCTGCGCTCCGTCTTCCTCTTACAGCAGAACAGGGAAACAAAGAGATCTCCACACTCTTCTCCATTTCTGAAAACCTTAGCAGTTGTTTTAGGAATGCAGAATCATATCACATTACATAACACAATAAATGGATACACATCACAAGGATAATGTTGAACTGAAAATGTAATTCATTAGTAACAATAGAAAATCTGATGGAAATTGTATTAATTAATAGTTTGTTTTTTTTTGCATGAAAATATTTTTTTTTAATACATGATTATTTTGAAGTTGGGCAACAATTCTATCAAATTGACCTTATTTAACCTTACCTTAAATACAATGCCTGGAAATATAATGTAAATATAATGTCTGGAAATCTACTTTCATATTAGGGTTGAATACCTTTAAAATGTGCCTTAGTATTTTATTTCACACAGAAAAAAAAGAAGATATTGCACAAGTATCTTATACATCATCGTTTAAAAGTACCATAATAGTACCATAGTAATTGTACCATATACATAAGACACTGGTTTCCACTGATTTCTCCCTAAGACTAGAGTGACTTAGGATAGCTGTATTTTCAAATAATTGTATTTAAAATAACTGTTGGAGTAAAATGTCATCTCATGTCTTTAAATCTTTACACAACCCTTTTGTTACTTTTTCAATTTTATGATATTACAAAAAACACAATTATATTTTACACTGGGCCAGATTTTTCAAGGGCCGGGCTAAAAACCTGAACCCCAATTTCATTATTTATCTTCCATATCCACAAACAACTTGCAATATGATACTATTCAAAAGAAATCTTATTGTTTCACTGAAGTAAATAAAAAATAAAACAATATTGCTCCGTCACATAAAAGCAGGACAAAAGCAGGACAATTTATGTGATTTATCTCTCTTTTTTTAATTATTATTTTTCCTACTCAGAAACACCACAATTTAGAAGATGCTTGTACAAGTCTGCTAATCTTTCTTGTCCAGTGTGGAACTAGCACTCACCCACACACACACGCAGACTTTGGAGACGCGGTGGTCCCAAGGAGTGACCCCCACAGTTCCATGGCTCTGATCTCTTCATCCTCTCAGTGCTTGATACTGGTGCCTCCTGCTGGGGAAGTCCACCGAGCTTCACGAGTCTGCTGCTACAAACACAGAGGTAAAACAGACATATTTATACAGATGAGGGGCAGAGAAAGTCTAATCAAATCAACTGGGACATTTTTACAGCTGGAGGATTCTGACTCATGGGAAGACCCCTCATTACCACTATAAAGTAAATTAAACAAATTAGGACTCTCTCAGGTACTTTTGTTAAATGTGAAACACTGAGGCACAGGTAAGTCTTCAAGAGCTAACATTTGATTATTTCTCTTTTGGTATTGTATTTAGTAATGACTAGGACAAGGTCAAATGTATCAAGATTTCTTATTTTTTTTCAATTCAAATGTATTTAGTGTTATTCAAAACAAATTGCAATGTCTTCCAATATTAATTTCCCGAACTTAAACAATATAGACTTTCAATCACTGCAATTTTACCCCCAGAAATAGCAAATGTATTCCTCCAAAGTCTGCTCTAAACCGCATGCTTTTATTCACAAAAGATTGTGGACCTCCCAATTAAAAAGACCCATGCTGATCATTGATTATTAGAAAATAGTGAATCTCAAACTCGATTAAAATTCAATTAATTGAACAGTTAGACAGTTAGAGTAAGTTAGACTGTTTCCATGTTTCGACTAACAATTATAAAGCTAAATCTTTTTACGTTCTCCAGCAAAGTCCTCAAAATGGCAGCAATAACTAAATCAGAGTTAGTTAGAAAGTGCATTTGAGACAGTATATAATCAGCAGCAGCAGTTTGACATGTGTATTCTCCCCATTCAATCTCCTGCGTGTGCATGTGTAGGAAGGGTGCTCCCAGTGACGCACTAGGACAGTTGGCATTACGCAATACAGCCAAAAAAGTACAAGAGATCTGGAAATGAGCGGGCGAGGTGGTAACTTCCGGAGCGTGTGATATGATGGCACATTGGAACAGGCACACGGGCAACGGAACATACCAGTGACACATTTGTTTATTATCACAACAAAAAACTGAACAGGGTTTTCAAAAGAGAAGCGTATGTGCCATCAGTTTTACTTATTAATTCAGGGGCATATTGAGTGACCTGAGCCAAAGTCTGAACCAGAAGTAAAGAAGAAATTAAACAAACAATTCAGTAGCATTGTATTTTTCTAAAATAATTTGGTATAGGGCTGCAACGATTATCTTAGTATTTAACTAGTTTTTTACATACATTACGGTACATTTTAAACCCAATAAAAGGTTGAAATATAGTGATTGATTGAAAGTTTCAAGATTCTAGAGAAAATAATAGCAAATTAAGTTTATAATTGATGAAAACCAATAATTCACTATTATTTTAGATTTAATAATGCTACTGTCTTTGTTATGAAAATGTATTTTTGGATGTGTTTAAGAGTCTCCATAGTCTAGAAAAGAATTACAATTGTAGAATAATATATCCATAGTTGACTTGTCAAGATTAGTCCATTAATTGTTGCCCCCCTAATTTGACGATATTTTACAGAGTGGTATGCAACTTTTACACAACTTCAAAAAGTTTTTAAAACACTGCTAATAATATTCTAATATGACAAAAACAAGAAACACAATATTTTCTCACTAGTATTGTGCTACAGATAGTGGAGAGATTAACTTTCTTTTCTGGATCTTTACGATATTTTAAAACAATTCAAAATTAATTAAACACTTGCTATTTGTCACCAAAGAAAATGTTGAGGACTAACTCTGTGCAATATATAATAACTCGACAATGAATTAAAGTGAATATTTGGATACTTGACACTAAGGTGTTTACGAAACAGCGCCTTATGTGACCAACGGACCTGCCCTTTTGTCTCTCCTTGAGGTTGATGCTGTCAGTTTGTCTCTCCTTGAGGTTGATGCTGTCAGTCACTGCTCTGCACCAATGGGTCAGTGTCATTGTGACTCAGCAATACCTGTTCATGTAACGCCACTGTGGGTTACACAAATCAACTAACACCAGCAACACTCATTTTCTACCTATATGTAAGCTATTTGAAATTACTGCTGAAAGAGCAATTACCCCACAGAGGAGGAGGCGGTAGTGGCTGCAGCTATTTTAGTATGTGTGCTAAAATAACTCTTTTACTGTGCAGTGCTTAACATCCACCTAATGTTTACGATGGCCAAGACGACAAAAATACAGGCCGGACTGACAGAGCACACACACTCTTTGACTCGATGGGATCCACAATGAAAGCAGCATTTCTGACATTCCTGTGGTGACCTGCAGAAACCCGCGCCTGGCCCCAAAAGAGTGGGATCCACCCCTTTTCTGGGTACGGGCTGCACACAGGGCCCGGAAACAACCAGGGCTGTTCGGATGTAAAGAGAGAAGCTGTTTGACTTGTTATTTAACTTTGCAATACTTATAATCTGTATATAAAGTAGATCTTAAAAAAATACATATTGCTGTTCATCAAGTACTAGCTAACAATACCAACTAACGGCATGAAAGTGTAATTCTTTGATAAGATAAGATTTATATTTTCACAAAGCTGGAGGACTATGACACAGTGAAAGTGAATTTGCATTGACTGAATGGAAATTTACTTGCACAGGGAATGAACAGAGTGGGAGGAATGACTAAACCTGAAAAGGGGGAATGCATTCTTACTACTACAAATAGGATTAACTCCAAAAGACAGTAACGCAATTACCATAACCGTTAAACTTTAAAAAGTATTAAAAGTCACAATTTTTACCATGGGATATATTTCTTGTATCAAATACATTTTCTTTCAGCTAACAATATCAATATATCAAATTGTAGTGTATTTATATATAAGAGCTGAAATTATTGACCTGGCTAAATTGTTAGCTTGGAAGCTTGGAAAACAACAGGTAGGGATAACAATTTTAAAAATACAAGACAGGCAGAATAATGTAATTTGAACCAAACAAGATCAAATACAATCATTGATTGAATTCTTCCCCCCGAAAAAACATTTCACCAAAATAGCAGAAAACAATGAAGAAGAAATACTATCTTTTCTGGACACTCAATTTACCAGTCATGACAGAAGAGCAAAACTAAATATTTGTTGCTGAAATAACAGTTCAAAAGGCTCTTAAAAAAGCTCAGATCTTTAAGAGTTGGAAGAAAGCCATCATATCATTAATACCTAAAGAAGGGAAGGATGGACTGGACTGTGCCTCATATAGACCAAGCTCAATTCTGAATGTGGACTATCATTTATACACCTCCATTATGGAAAAAA
Source organism: Eucyclogobius newberryi (assembly GCF_026437365.1). Taxonomy (NCBI): domain Eukaryota; kingdom Metazoa; phylum Chordata; class Actinopteri; order Gobiiformes; family Gobiidae; genus Eucyclogobius; species Eucyclogobius newberryi. The sequence goes on along the minus strand of NW_027315779.1, from coordinate 20,741,893 downwards.
GAATGGAACAAATACTCAAAATTCTAATTCATACGCACCAGACAGGATTTCTTAACAAATGACAAACAAGATAACATAAGACAATCTTCACACATAATTAACCATATACAAAAACTAAACTAAGCTGTAATAATGATGGTATTGGACGCTGAGAGAGCTTTTTGATAGCTAGCCTTAAATATTTAAAGTGCTGAGCAAATTTCAAAAAGAAAAATTTGGACTCTTTACGACCATCATCTATAATTAAAATTAATAGCCACTTGACTCTAATATTGAGGTGTGGTTCTCCATACAGAAAGGTAAAAATCTTCATATCCAATTCAAAAGAAAAAGGAGGCTGGGGTTTACCATGTCAGAAAAAATATTTTATTTCAGCTCAAATCACACACACACACACATATATATACACACACTTGGGGCAGTGACCCCCAAACTTGGCTTGAGCATGTCCCAGGAAAGAGATCGAAATCTCGGTCAAGAAAAGTGCAGTGCTAGGAACAGCAAAGATACTGCGCAGAACCCTCAAGCTCCCAGGCCTCTGGTAGAGGACCCAAGCTTGAAAAAGGGGATCACCTGCGGAGGGTGAGGTGAGAGTTTTTAGATAATCATAATAATAAATCATCATAACATTGTAGTGTTACAATTATTCATGACTAGTTAACTAGTTAATATGACCAAAAAAAGCTAGATTAAAAAGTACTTTATATTTACCGAAAAATACTAAATTTTGCTTCTAAAATTTATAATAATTTGTTTTTTTTTGTTCTTACATTTTGTTACAAATGAGTTCTTAAGTTGGATGAAAGTGTGTAGTGATTAATTACAAGTATTGAAATATTTTAGGACTAAATCGTCAGTTTGGATTTGAAGTGTGCGGTCACAGATAATGACAGTGAGCGGTCCCACCAAATTACCCCGATGGATTTACTATGAGGACCCCCACCGCACGCACGCACAGTACAAAAAGAAAATCTTACAAAGTGATATTTTACTACATTCTAACAATGTGAAAAATAGATAATATTGTAATTATTGCTTTGGAGAGAAGTAAAATTTTAATATTGAGGGTTCAATATGAGGAAAAACAGATAACTTCTTCCAGCTTGATGAAAATGAAATGATCAGACATTTGCAGAGAAATCTCCCACTAAACAAAGGTACTAGGTGATCAATTCACATTTTAGACTTTGCTCATTTCAGATTAAGATGAATTGCTAAACAGAATTTGGGGGGATAATTCAAACTAATCAAGAAATATTATTTTTCAGTATCACCAACCCTAAAATAAAGATCCCCATTTATTGTATATTTAGCTGTAATGCAACAGGTGGAAAACTAGCCACATATGTATTTGATGTTTTGTGAGTGCAGTGAAATCCTTGTGATTATGACAATAATCAAGATGTAGTGAAAATGCATGTCTCCAAATTGAATCTAAGAAGTGCTGCAGTTAAAGTGAGAGATCTGTTACTGACAATGGTGAGTCAAAGAGTAGATTTCCCGCCTTTCAAAGAGCCCCTGAATTTGATCCTGATGTGTCACTCATGTTGCAGGTAATGGCCGCCATGCCAGGTGTCCCCTCTCACGCTAGTATAACAGACTACACTGACTCACACTTTGTTTAGGGTAATATGTCAAGTCATCAAACAAGATCAAATTTAGGACAAGAAAATGAAAAGATGACTGCCGTTACAAGTGGTGGAATATTTACTCCAGGTCAAACAAAGCCTAGAGTGAGTCACTACTTGAACAAAAGTGAGTAGCTTTGTTGTTTGCTCTTGTGACACACTGTAAATAATGGTCAGGTAAATGCAGAGCGCTGTTCTTTGTGTAGGTGGAGGCGGGACCCTTCAGAGCTGCGAGAGAGACATCTTTAAGTCCTGGGTTGCTGTGACCCAAGTGAACAATGACACTGTGTGAACATCATATTTACAACAGAACACCTGCTGTACCATTCAATATGCTTCAAGATCAACTAATCACTGTGAAAGAGATTGGGTTTACACTTTAGAATTATAGAAGAACAGTTTGAATAGTTATACTTTCATAGTGAAGTGGGATTGAAAAATACCATCACTTTTTAACACTACTGAGTGAAAATGACTTAATGACCATAATTCTACCATAATTCATAATTTTGACAGAAATATTAATAAAAACACAATATCCTTAAAATTGTTCTTTAATTTAAGGGAAGGAGAATGTCAACTTTCCTTAAATAAATATATAACTTTCAATTATAACCATGCAATTTCCAAGAGAGAAGCATCTGCTTGTTGCAACACGCACAACTCCAATGATGATGGCTTTAAATCTTTGTTGGAGTTTATTTTACTTTGGGCACAACCGCTTTTGCGTAGCCTATAATAACTTAACAGCATCAGTCATTACACAGAGTAATTTAATGGTGGATGACTCAAATGAGCCCTTTTCTCAAATATTTACGAGTTTTGAAGGCTTTCTCTCACCGTCTCATTGAAGAAGACTAGAGAACGGTGACACGAGTTGTTACTAAAAACAAATATACTGCAGCCGACCAGAGGTTCTGTTCATAATTGCAGCAGCTTAAATTCACAGGTGCACAACATGCACTGGTGCCTCCTCCACAAGCTCAGCCGAAATCAGATCCATGTACTACTGAGAGTGTGGTTTTATTGTTAGCACAGTGTGTATTGTAAGTAACCAGACTCTCCAGGAGAGCAACTGGACAAAATTCACTTGAAGTGGTGCCAGTCGGTGTGACTTTGCTCTCTTTCCGCCTGAATTACTGCTCTTTATGCTCCTTCAATAATCATTTCTATCCAGGAACAATGATCTCCTGCCGTCTCAGTGGGACACAAATGCAGAAGCAGGACCACTGACACTACTGATTCCATTGACAAGGCTGGACAAGTCATGACCAGCTCTCTGCGTCCATCTACTGGCAGCTTTGCACTACTGTTAGGACAGGCATGTCCAAATTATGGCTGAAGGGCAAAATGCCTCCACAAACTTCCTGGTGAATTGGCACAAAAGAAATCACCTCAAGCATCACAAATATGTTGGTGTGAGACAAACCTAATATTTTAGGTTGCAAGTCGGAATACAGGTATTGTGGCATGGCTCAACCTCTGCTCAATGAGACTGCCTTGTGCAGGTTTCGACCTATGGCCCTCGATAACACACCTGTGTTAACAGTTCAAACCTCCACCATATATTGTATCCATCTTTTGACAAAAAATAAATCAAAACTTTTTAGCTCAGTTCTGGACAGTATTTTGAGCTCCACCCTGGGATGATCCATCCATGGGAAACCACTAAAAAGTGATTTCATCTACCTCCACGGCCCATTGTAGCAGAGTAGGTCGCTGGCTCCATCTACTGACTCTTCTTGGAAAGACGTTTGATAAACATAATACCCTAGACATTATGGAAGATTGTTGTGAAAATCTATTTAAAATGCTGGGTTGATTGATTGTGTATAATATGCAACAACATAGACATACATCTTTGTTAGTTCTTCACAAAAATATACCTTAAATACAAAACTGGTACAACATGTTCTGCGTGTTGTGAAATCGATGCGATAAATGTCTGTTTACTAATGATTAATTATATCAGCCGTCTGCTTTAGTCTTAATATCTTTGGAGTTATATTTTGAGAGTTTTGAGTTTATTTGTGTGAGATAGAAAAGACCTGTCAACTACAGTTCTTAAGCCTTCTCTCCCTCCCAATTGCATAACATTATATATTGGGAACACAACAAAATGCTCTAGAAAGGTCAAGTAATAAAAGATCTGAACATGGTGAATATATAAATTACTGACTAAGTCCTATTTTTGTCCAAATATTTGTGTTATACATGCATTTCTTGATGTAGCATTTATGTATAAAAAGATGCACAAACAAAACATTAGGGAGCCATGGAGGCGTTTCAACAGAATGTATAATTTTCCTTCTTATGTTTGTGTTTGTGTGTGTGTGTGTGTGTGTGTGTGTGTGAGAGAGGTTCACTGTTATAAAACATACACGCACTGCATACTTACATAATCCAATATTGCAAACGTTTTTAAATGTAAATGTTTAACCATAAAACTATAAGAAGCGATGTCAATAAAACACTTACTGAATACTACAAAAGTATATGAATCAACAGCAAAAAGTGTAGGCATAAATGCACAACTGCAGTACTAGCACGGAGCACTGAGTTCTGTCATGAACTCAGTGACACCACTACACGCAGTTCCAACCGCACCCACTAGATGGCGGCATGTTAGGTGTGTTCACTTGCACAACAGGTCCGCACTACGCACTAAGTAAATCAGAACTAAGTTGTGTCATTTCTGGGGAAACAAACACAAACATGTCAGTATTTTTAAAACTGCAGAATCCAGAACACGCAGTACCATTGAGCCAACTAAAAAACAGGAACAACAGAAACGGAGAGATGGGACTTACAATGCAGGTGTTTTTGATGCACAGAAACAAGAACAACAACTAAGACAAGAGTGGGTGTGTTACACGTAGTTACTGGCACAGTGGGGAGTAAATAAAGAGGGTGAAGGGGGGGAGGGCTGAGAGGGGTCAGCGAGTGCGATTGTTCCTGGACTGCTTGTCAAAACACAGTGCAGCTACCACAAGCCCCATTTATCTCCGCCCCATAATAATAAAAAAAAGACAAGCGCACACCCTCCAACATGATAACACGCAGTGCATGTGAGTGAAAGAGTGAGCACGCTTAATTTTTTGTCTTAGTAAAACCTTAGAAACAGCATAACAGCATGAAACCAGGCTGTGGAGATTTAGAGACCTGCGTCACTCACTGCTCCATCATTACCACACTGTTTGATTTTGAGCTCCGTCACAAATATGCATGGGTGAAGTGTAAAAGGGAGAGATAGATACTGCATAAAGTCTTACCGGGCAGTGGAGGAAGTTTCCAGCTCCAGCACCACGACCCACCAAGGAGAAGATGCCAGGGCCCAGGCAGCAGCAGCAGCAGCAGCAGCAGCAGCAGCAGCACCGCGTGTCTTCTCCATGTACTGCAGAGGCCAGGGAGAGGGACGGTCAACCACATGACAGAGACACATGCACAGAGTGTGAGCAAAACAAGCAGAGGAGGGGGGAACAGAGAGGGAGGGCCACGGGGAGAGGGTACAAAAGTGTAAAAAAAAAAAAAAAAGGGTGCTTTAAAGAGTGAGGGAGTGACTTGGAGAGAGCTGTGGCGCAAGTGCGTTCACTGACAGGAGAACAGAGGCATTATTCTTTATGGGAGCAGCCAACTCTCACATATCAAGTCAAGAATCATGTTCAGAAATCAGTCTTTCGGGGTTCATCATTAGCACTGCATCCATCAGTCCATTCACACCTCCTCTGTTGTGTCAGGCAGGTTGTTTTAAGGAGAAGGCGAGGAGCGCGTGGTTTACCAGAAGAGATGCGTTGGAGGGGTATAATTGTCCAAGAACTTCATTTCCAAGGAAACCTGACCAAACAAACACACCAGGTCCAGCCTCGGTGTCTTCAGTGCGGTGCCAGACAGGAGCAATGTTGTGGTTACTGAGAAGCCATTACACAACTTTGCGTTGCATTGTGCAAGACATTATATTGAGGCGCAGCACACGCCTGTCAGGCTCCAAGTGCAGCCGGCCGCAGTGTCGTGAGTTCGATTCCCGATCCCGACAATTTACTGTCGTCATTTACATGTCTTCTCATTCATCCTGTCCTCATCTAAAAACATCTCAGAAAAATGCAGTGCAATTCAGCAGTCGACTTCAAACTGAAGCTGAGATGGTATTACCACAAACCAGGTTAAGTTGATTAGGGGTGGAAGATTGCTATCGAAATTACATTTGTTCATCACCTAACGAGAAAAACATCTCAAAATGCAATGTTATTGGTAACATAGAAAATACTAGATTTTATGTTTTTTGCTTAGTCATATGCTAATAAAATTATTTTATCACAATTGTTTTGCCTCGTTAAGAATAAAGAGACTACGCACCAGCAGGAGGCTCATAGTTGGCATGTTCTATCAGGATGAAGCGGCGGAAGAGAGTGAACCCGGTGACCGCAGCACTCCCTCTTTTACTCCTCCGCGTCACAAGTCATTTATAAACGCAGCAGGAGCTGATCAGCCTGGACACGAGGCCTGTCGTTGGCCTGGACTGACTAAATGGACGCATTGACCTTGTAAAATGCCAAAAAATATATTGTAAAAAATGACAAGGCCATTTTTTTCCAATATAGACTCTTTTCTAAATTAATTGGGTTATTTAATGCACATTATGGACCCTTTAGCCTGAGGTGCCACAGTGTCCTGCAGATGCCAAACAGCAGGTTAAAGGCCCTCTAGCCCAAAAGAGGGACCAGATTGCCCCAGATCAGTTGCATAGTCATAAACAGTTTAAAGGGTATAAATTACAAATCTAGACTAAAAATGAGACAATAGGAGTGACAACATATGCGAGACTGTACTAGCCAAACCTCTCTGACATTGGCTGCCACGATGTTGCTTAATAGGCCTAGTATGGCTGTGCACCATGTTGTCTCCCAGCAGGTATATGTACGCATGAAGGCTCTTCTCACTCACACAGTGGTGGTTGTGGCAAACCACATCCTCTTGTAGTTTAGAAAATAAACACATTGTCCTCTCACAGTTAACACACAGACCTCCCTCTGAGTACATGCTGACCTTCTTTCAGTCCCTGCATGACAACAAGGATGAGGTGTGTAAAAAGCATGTGTACAAAACATGCATGAAAGGCAATTTTTGTTACAAGTTTTTACAGTTGAACAAAACGATTCAAAAGGAAACTTACATGAATGTTCAATAGACATAAATATTGACATGTTGTTGAGTAATCTGATCAGAAACCTGCTTTTTTACCTTTGAGCTCCTGGTTTTCAGTGGGAATAGACTCCACAGATGTATCTTCCAGACTGTTCTTTCCTCAATGACTTTTACTAAAAAGACATCCTGGTGAGGGAAATATTGTGCACCTTTAACCCTGACGTAAAAGAGCAGCAATTATACAAATACTCAAAAATTACATAAACAAAGAATGTCAAACTAAAAGATTAAGTCGACAGCCCCATGGGTTGGTCTGAAACGCGGCACTGGTTTGTTTTATGACTCTTTCTACATCCTGCAGATTACCCGTAACTTAATCAAGCCTGTGCATGATCTAACCACTACTTTGCTGGCATTGATAATGACACTGGAAGCTCATGCAAGTCCCGCTTGTGTATTCCTCCACACCCCACTGTTTGAACACATACATAATCATATAATCAATTATACCTGTGCTGAAAAAGCTATAATTTGAACTTCCCCATAAATCTACACTATGTCTGCACTTACGTTTCACAGCCTTGTTTGCCCTTGGAGTGGGCCTCCTGTGTGTTCTGGCATTCCACACGTGGACCAATGTCATGCTCCATGCACATGTTTCAAAGCTGCCACAATTTGATTGAGCAATAGGTAAAGGTCTGGTTGTTGTCCAGTGGCAGCAGTTATCACGTCATAAAAAGTAATATAACCTTTAAGTAAGAACACACACTTAGTGCCAACACCACTTCCCTGACATACTAGAAGAGAATAAACATTTATGGGTGCTCAAATGGCCCGGAGAACCAATAGTTAAGTGCATTTTGGGAAATATATGCAAGTTAAATGTTGAAAATAAACTGAATAGAATTGCAGTGGTATTGCAACTTAAGCTTTACTCATGTAGTGCCAGTTCTGTCTGTAAACAAGATTCAAGCCTTAAAACAAAGTAAAACAGATCAAGAAATATGAATAATATATATATGAATAATATATTCATTCATAAAGCACTGTACGATGAAAAAGATGTTACTGTATTATATATGGCTATTAAATACTATAATAGTCCAATGTGATCCTGGATAAAAGTCAGAAAACTGCAAGTAGTTACTGAAAAGACAGGCCAACTATACTGCTTCAGTGAGCAGGGAAATCTTAATTCTATGAATGCGCTCCCTCTGTCTGTAAACTGAATCATGGAGAGATGTCCAGGTATTCATAGTAGTCATGTGGTTGATATTATGACGATACAAGAGGCATTCATTCATTCAAGAAAAATATTGTCTAATTTGTATAACTGCTTGTTTGACTTTGTGAACTCCACAGCCTTTGTATAAGCCACAGTAGCACGCCAACTGGTGATTGCGCAATCTCTTCTGCAAAACAACTCCAACCTGTTGAGTAACTCTTTTGTAAGGGACTAAAGAGAATGAAAAATATAGAAATTCAGTAAAAGGCAAATCAAATCATTCTAGAAGCAATAATAATAGAGAGAAAAAAGAAACTTACATAGAATTTCTAGAGATGAACTTAACACAATAATTTACAATAGCAACATGAGCCGTCCAAGGAAATGTAGGGCAAATACACACCAGCCAAAAAGTGAATAGGGTGTGGGGGGGAGGGCCACAGAAGAACCAGAAAGAGGGGAAGACGATTTTATCGTTTGCCGGTTCGAACCTCCGGAGAGCCAGTCTAATTAAGAGCCCTATAAATAAGCAGTAAATTACTTTCCTGGAGCACACTTCTAACACATGTCCAACCTCAGAAGAATTCACAAAGAGAATGAATCAACGTTTGGGCAAAGCATCCCAAAGTGATAGAAAAATCCTTTAGGACATTGATTTTATAGGTCACTCTTTCAGTACATAAGGTGCTTTATCAGAATGAATCAGTTAAATAGCATCTTACAGTCTAGTCATGAGTAGCTGTAACTGAAACTGCAATTATATAATGGTTATATTAAGTCAATCCAAATTTAAAATTAATTTTGTGATTTTTGAACTAGTTTAGCAGTTCATTTCCGTGTTCTCTCAAATGCTAATGTTTCTATTATTGTCAATTAATTAAATTATTCTAATTTCTAATTACTTTCAAATAGTCTTAATGTGAAGTTTATAAACAGACCTTCTCTCTAATAATGGGCAAGAAACAAATAAAATGCATTAACAAAACCTGGTTTCATTGTCATTGGAAAACACCTATGACCTTTTCATTCTTCGCCTGTGGCTGATCTGACGGTTCCTCCCACAAAAACAGGTAGGCAATATTTACTTCTCAATACTCGGGCGCATTTCTGGCAGCTTTTAGTGGGAAAAGTAGCAATTATAAAGGACTGGCTTTAATATATAACAACAAATATATTAATAATTCACTTTTTCTTGGATACACCATGGAATGTATCTACCTGCGTTGCACCAATGAAATTTCCCCATGTGGGACAATAAAGGAATATCTTATCTTATCTTATCTTATCTTATCTTATGTTGTGAAATGAGGTGCAAGGTATAATATATATGTGAATAAACTAAAAAGCAGCCTCGCATAAGATTCTTGGTAGTAGGCACACAACCTGCATGATTCCATGGAGATAGAAAGTTAAATCCAAATTTTGGAACGTTCACCATGGAGACAGATCCGTGGAGAAGCAGGTTGTGGATCCTCTACTAAAAAGTTACAAGTTAAGTTTGCGGCGCCTCCTCAAAGCAAAGGGGTTTGTTTTTCAATGTGTTTAATGTTTCAAAAACATCCATAATTACTAAAAATATCTTTCTACCAGTCTATTTTATTATATATATATTTTTTAATAAAATCTTAAATGGTTATGTGTCAATTTGAGAGCGACAGGTAGCAGCCTTAAGTCACAGCAGGGAGGAAAATTAGGAAATGGCTCAAGTGGAGATCAATGGATTTAAAGTCTTCTTGGCCAGAAAAAGAGAGACAAAAAAAGTTAAGTAATTTTAACATTCTAGGTTGAAATACAGGTCATAATGTAAGTGATCTGTTCTTTTCTTCTGTATCTACCTCTGTATCAATAAAGGAATATCTTATCTTATCTTATAAGCATCTAATGAGCATATCCTTGTGTTTAGGACATGTACAGCACAGAGGATCAAATTGTGTCAAGCTATGACTAGAAACAGACAAAAGAGGGAGCTGTAGGACCAACTGTTGGCGCAGGAGCAGAACATAGAAAACATGATAAATGTGGAGACAGCTGAAAAAATCTTTTCAATCATGTAATAGGAGTAAGATATGTGATTAATTATATCAGAAAACATTGAAGTTAGTTAATATGTAATTCTTAAGCATTTTGGACTTTTTTCAAAAGTGCAGGCGTAAACAACATCAAGCGTGTATTTCTATGTTGAAGGAAACTGTAATTGAGAAGTATCAAGAAAAGTCAAATTCAACGACAAAAGGTACTCTAAACATTGGAAGGTTCTACAATTGACCTTTTGAACTTTTTTTTGTATGTGGTTGCATTATCAAAAATGTGTTTCATTCACACATAAATAACACAACATATATACTGTATGTAATCATGATCCCCTTGTATTGATCAATTATGATTTTTGATTTAATTTAATTGAAAGCACATACAAATGACATTCAGTATTAATTTCAAGATAGACTTTTTTTGTTTTCCATTAACTTCCTGTTCAAAATTGCAGAGCTTCTTCATAGTGGCATTTCTCTGTAGCAAACAGCTGATTTTCACATTTACTTAGTTTACACATCTTTTTCTTTTCTTGTTTAAAATAATTGCAGTGAGCCCAGAAGAAGCAGTTAGAAGGTAGCTGAAATGAGGACATTTCTGAGCATTCAATCCACAAATTATAAATGGCAATACAGGATTACAAACATACATGAATAAATCAAAATACAACTTTGAGTAAGCCAATGAGAGAAACGCATTTTAACATGGTCTAAAGCTTGTAAAATATGATTTTGCATAAATGCGTCCATTTCAAGGTAGGCTATCAAAAAGTTGGCCAATTAACCAAGTATGACAATCCTCCAAGGATTCTTTTCTAGGATTATGTTCAAGTCTTCATTTGTATTTGTTTATCTCTGTTTCTTTAGATGTTCACTCACCTTAGATCTGGGTACAACTGGAAAGTGACAGGAACCTTGACCCTGTGTGGCTTGTGTATGCTGATTTCGATCGCAACCTTGGCTCCTCTCTGCAGCCTATGACCTCTGGACCATTCTGTTTGAGGCTGTGGAGTCGTACAGCCAGATCTAAAAACATAATCTGAGATAAACCAAGAAGCCTGGAATGTGGTGATTTTTTTATTTCTGTAAGCTTTAAACAACAAATTAAACAGGGTTGAGAAAAATGGGAAGAAAATGTGAATTTAAGTTGACACGTTTCTTACTTTTAAAATCAAACACCGTACATTTGCATGTTTACGTTGTTTTTTTCCTAGAGAGGTTTGCTTATATTCCAGTTGTAACTAGGCCAAGAGAAACCAATAAAGCAGTACACAATGGCTCACCATTATACTTACTTAGGAGTAGTTTGTGTAGTTGTGTGTTTCAGATAAAATGCTCTTTGCTCTTTGTAGGTGGTGTTCACATTCTGGAATTTGAAAAAACAAAAAAAGCCACTTATCTTAAAGGTAAATTAATACATGTTGAAGCTGATGATGATGATTTCGATTATACACTATTACTAAGAATTCATTGTATTACAAAAATAATAAAAAATCTGCATTTTAAAGACATTAATTTTAGCTCCCCACCATCTGTAAATACCATTGGTTGATGGAATGCTGTGATGTCAAGTGAACGCAACTAATTGTGGAGGAAAAACAAGGTGAGGTGGTCAATGCCTACCTTATAAGCACAAGCGTATTCATGTTTGTTTTTGTTTTTTGCTCATGTGTCCGGAAGAGTTACAATAAGTGTTTCCGGGTCAGTTACAAATCGTGCAGTTGCTGTTGCTGCTTTAAAGCACGCTGGCAATATACCGGTGCGAGGGACCGGTAGGTAAGAATATGTTATTTACAGCCACATTGACACTGTGATCTTCAACTGTTTACTTATCATTAACGTGATATTTAAAGAAATACAAGAATCATGGTCAAGTTTGGTCATTTGGGAATCTGATATGATAGTGACAGGCGGGAAGCTAGCAAGTTTAACGTTAGCATCCAATAAGCGTTAACTTAACATTTACTATGACTTCCGGTTGAAAATCCACAACTTTATTAATAGCTAGCTAGATAAACGTGAACCATGCATATTGACCTTTGATGTATTGACTATCTATGTGTGCGTGTTAATATATAGTACTGGTTTGTTTCAGTTTGAGCAGAATGGAGTACGTCTACGGGCCGTTGGGCTTGAGTGTTGTCGCAGGATGTGGGCTCGTCCTTGGCTGGTGCCTTCGGGGCCGCTTCGCTCCAAACTCCAAAAGCATCGCAGCTGCAGCGATGGCGAACAGCGCTGGAGAGGCCGCGGTGATGGGAGAAGGAGGAGAATACAAGATGATTATTGTCGTGAGAAATGACTTAAAAATGGGCAAAGGGAAAGTTGCTGCCCAGTGCTCGCACGCGGCTGTGTCTGCGTACAAACAGGTCCAGCGGAGGCACCCGGAGCTGCTGAAGGAGTGGGAGTACTGCGGACAACCCAAGGTGGTGGTCAAGGCTCCAGACGAAGAAACCCTCATTGATCTACTGGCACGCGCCAAAGAAATGGGACTTCCTGTTAGTTTGATCCAGGACGCAGGCCGGACACAGATAGCCCCGGGGTCACGCACAGTGTTGGGGATTGGCCCTGGACCTTCTGATTTGGTTGATATGGTCACTGGAGAGCTAAAACTTTATTAAACATCATCTTCACTCTAAGATAACTAGACTTTTACAATGAGAGTTGGCATTTTTATAACAGTCACATGACTAAAGGCTCCTGGTACTCTTCAGGAAAATTAGAACTGCCATGTATATCATCGCCCAATAATGTTGGTCAACAATTTTGTTAAATGGTTTCGAAATAAATTTAGATTTACTAAATAGTGTCACCTACATTGATTTAAGCCTCACAACACCTACTGTATTTCAAGACTAGTAAACATTGAGAAACCCTGATTGGCTGAGCTAAGATTTACATTAAGATTCAAACATCTTGGCCACTGCATTGCACTAAAGTTGTAATTTAGTCAACAGGACACAAACTGACAAACAAGAAGCCTTTATTTTCAAGTGGAAAACAAAACTGCAGTTTCAATATAATCCTGATTATACATAATCATTTATGTGCAGTTTTATTCTAGAGTAATTCAGATAAATTTAAATTGAATCAAGGATTTCAGTATACACAGAAGCCATTCTGATAAACTTCAAATAACCACATGAGCTGTGACGTTGATTCTGAAATTAGTTGGTTAACTAAAATTAAAAGCAACAGTCAGAAATCTTGCTTGCAACCCAGACAACAGGATTACATCATATCCAGCAGAAACTTACGCACAGAAGTCAAAGCGGTTCATTGTCCCTGCCCAAGTGGAACGCTTCCAAATACAAGCATTTTTAAAGTACAATCAAATATGAATGCAGATGTAAATGGGACATCTTGCACAGGCATTGTTGGAAAATATACTTTCTATTAAAATTGGGTGTTAAATGCAGTAGAGCAAAAGATGATAAAAGTTAGTGTTTCAGGATTGTGGTACTTGAAGCGGCAGTTTTATATTCAAATACAAATTATCTGAATATACAATAATAAATGAATTTTACAGGTGGACAGAAAAAGCTGCTCACACATCAAGAGGTTCTACATTTCTTCTTACTACAGAGTGCAAATCAGATGTTTCACAACAGACCTTTTAGACCGAAGAGGACACGCTCTTCCAAAAGCCCCCCTTCCCCAATGTTCACAAACCATTTTCCATTCAAAAATGAGTGAAGAAAAATAATCTAGACAATATGGAATGTGAGAAATTAATCTTTGTGATTTAACAGAAAAGGTCCTTCATAACAAGGGAGAAAGTACAAAATAAAATAATGTTGGTGTTATAATTTGTATCCTGGAAAGGCAGATGGGTCTGGTGAAGGACTGTAGGTGATGGATGGTAGCTCCAGTTGGGCTTTACATGCCATAACCAAAGCCTGGCTGAGCAGGGGGCGGAGCATAGCCTGCAGGTGCCTGGTAACCGTACCCATACGCTTGTGGAGGGGCCACAGGAACAGTGGGGCCCGCCGTCAACATCAGTTGTGGCGTGCCTTCAAAGAAAAGCAAATTGTTTACTCACAACTTTATCAGCTTTGTACTTATGAAATTAAACTTGTCAGAAAGTTAAAACTTACCATAAACAATGGGTTGCGTCTCTGTTGCTTGCTCTTCCTCTTTTCTGAGGGACTCTGATGTTTCTAGTTTATCTACCTGTAAATGCATTAAAAAAAAACATTCAGTATTATATAATATCAATAACCACAAAACCCGTCTGTCATGTTGTATGAAGTACAAGTACCAACAACATCTAAGAAAATGCATGTCTTTCTTGATCAGCTCCAAGGGATTTTACCCAGCAATAAAGATTATCATAGAGCAAACTCCCATGCCAATATGCATTAAGTTTCTACACTTTTATGCTCCAAAGCTGAAACAGTACAGAATGTCATGCCAATTAATTTACAAAAATAGAGCAAACAGGCAAACTTCATAAACTAATTTTGTAACATCAAACGAAACTTTGTGCAATTTTTGAGATCACTTTCAGGTGTTTTATTTTAATATATTCTTTAAACATGCGTTTACAACCAGTTTATGTGCTCTACATTGGCATTATATCCCAACATTAGATTAACACTCAAAATTGTTTTCTACTCGTACTATTCCCTAATAATCAAACTACAATATATTTGGATTGTTCTTAAGTTTTGAAAGTTCGATATTATGCAAAATCGATTAGCATGCAAATACAAGGCCGTTTTTTAACTAGATTTTCTTGCTTTCACCTGATTTGTAATTGCATCAACCTGAAATGGAAAAATAATTAAATATTCATTTACTATAAAAAATACTATACAATTTACAGTGCATCAATTGTTTCAGGAGAATATTATCTTTGTTTGGGCAGTTTGAACTTTAGATTCACGAACACACACAATGCCCTGCTCACCTTGCTGAGGTATTCTCTCATGACCTGGATGAAATATGGCATAGAAAATTCCATGATGTTGTGCTTCCACGCAGTCTCCAGCACCACATCTGGCCGTAAGAGGTCATAGCACGTGAAGAGGCAGGCAGCAAAACACTCATTTTTGTTCTCCACTAGGAACCAGGCCAGCAGCTCCTCTGCGAGCTCTATGTCTTTTGATTCAGAAGCATACTGCATGGCATCCTACAACAAAACGCCAGAAACAACATGCATCAACATACATGATCTGGTATAATAAACAAACTAAGATAGGAAATAAATACCTTGTAGAGCTTATCCTTCTTGCAAAGCTCCACACTCTGCTTCCAGCGGTTATTGCCCTTGAAGAGGTAGGCAGCAATTCTTCTGAACTCAATCAGCTCATGCTTTTCTAAGCGCTGGGCCAGTGAGATGTTGTCAAAGTTGTCATAGGCATCTATTGACGTTCTAAGTGCCTGAAGAAACAACAACAATTATATCCCTGAACAAAGGAGAAACAAATGATTTGCATTGTAAATTCTCACTTGATAATCCTCCTCTATAATGAAGAGATTGTTAAGTGCTTCATTGACCGATTTGTTGTTGTGGTTCTGCACTGAACGCAGGTATGGTTTAACCAGAGGCAGCTGTTTAACCTGCAGATACAAAACATGTGTAATGAGTATAAATGAGCACTGCTGGTATAATGTGACATTAAACAGGGCGACACCAATACCTTTGAGAAAAAGTTGACAGCACGGGAGTGATCCAGTCTTGGTGAAAGCACAATGAGCAAATCATTCAGTAACAATGGTTTGAACTCCAAATAAAACTGGGTGGCTTTGTAGTACAGTTCCACATTTGCAACCTACAGAGTGAAATAGATACTTTTTAGTAGAAGTAAAAAAAAAAACAGCAGTATCTTTGCATGTGAAATATAAAAGGGGTTCCAATACCAACCTTGGTAATGATGTCTTTAAACTGGCCCTCCTTCCAGGCATCTGTCGGGTGGTTCATCATGGTGATGATGGCATTATCAAACTCTTCATATTTGTCATAGAGGAATACAAGCTCCGCCCACAGGTGTGCTTGTTCCGCTGCCCTCAGGACCTTGGGGATGTTGACTCTGGACCAGAACAGCTCCAGATGCTCTCTCATCTTCTGAGGTTTAAACTTTGAGTAAAGAATAGCCAGCTCTGTAAACATGCCCATGTGTGCACGTTCTAAGCCCAGGGCCGCCTCCAGCATGGTGATCAGCTCCTCAAAATAACCCCGATCCTGGGAGAAGAGATAATTGTGTGCATAGGTAAATACGTGGACTAAACTCCAACCTTCTACATGCGTTTGCCGAATCTTACTTGGTAATAGTTTATGAGCTCTTCCAGCTCGTCAGCGTGCACTACAATATGGAGGCCACACATCTGGGCCAGTCTGAACTCCTGTCCGTCCACACAAGCAAAGCACACTTCTTTCCAAGTGCGTGTGCTGTTGGCCTTACGAGCTCCGTCCACAGCTGCTTGATACTCTCCCAGGTGCACCAGAGTTGAGGCCAAACGCCCGAAGTTGGAGACATTGTTGTACAACAACTTGGCTGCCTCATACATTTTTTCGTCATAGCATCTGTCACCAACCTATAAAAAAAAAAAAAAAAAAAAAAAAAAAAAAAAAAAAAAGGATTAGTGTAACGATTAACAACATCTAGATACACAAATAATCAAAGAACCGACCTGCTGGATGTGTGCATTGTTTGGTCCATTAATAAACTCTTCCAGTTCTGCCAGGCGATTCGTTTTGGCCAAAGCAAAGATCAACTCTGTCTCCACATATGATTCACGGGCCTTCTTACGCGCCATCTGAAGAAATTTGACCAAGTCCTCCCAGTTTCCTGTGAAGGATAATCATGTCCATTGTGATATTTAGTCTCCACAACCATTTTAATAAACAAAGACAAGTTGAACCAAACATCTTACCACTCTTATCAGCAGCCTCCACCACCTCCATATATGCAGAAGGATCATCAGCTTTGATGTAGGAGTCAATCGCCTCTTTCACCAAACCCTTCTGTAGTTGAGCCTTTGCCAACTGGCTCCAGACAGCCGGTTCATTACAGCGTTCGGCAAATTCATATGCTCTGTCCAAATTGCCAACATGTTCAATAAGCACCTTGGGGAAAACAAAGCAACCAATTAATCATCTTTAAGACTTCAAGATAGAGAAAGGGGAGAAAACTCTTACCTGTACAGCTGAAGTATTGACATCAAATTTCTTAAAGATGGAAAAGGCTTCCTCAAAGAGTTCGTTGCTAATTGCAATGTTTGCGATATCAGGAGCATCGTAGTTGTCCAGTCGGTTGATGTACTCCATTACTCGTGTGCGGTCTGCTTTGATTGCAGTAAGGATCAGCAGGTTTTGAAGATTCCTGTTCAGGGGAAGTTTTAATCAAGCATGTGGGAAATAAACAAACATCTCAAATTCTGATTAATAAACACCTGTGTTCACTGAAGACAGAGTTGTCCAAAACGATTTTCTCCAAGAGCTCAATAAGCTCATTAGGCAGGTCTGCTGTCATGAAGGCCTTGACTGTGACCGAGACCTCCTCTGGGTCCTGGGTTTCTGACAATGCAGTTTGGACAACCTAAAAGTACAGATGCGACCAAATTTAGTAAAATCTCAGCTGCCGAATGAATAAATAGCTTTCCATATAAAAAAATAATCTGCGTTAAAACTTACCTGATCAATAAGGGGTCGTCTGAAGGGGTTGCTCTCCAGGAGAACACTAGCCCAAAGATCTGGGTCTTTACGACGAACCAGGTAACGAGACAAACTTTTGAAAAGAGAATTCTCATTGCAAACCTGATGCAAAATGAAAAGAGATAGACATTTCATTTCAAGAAACAAAATTAGAACATTACACCGATCATGACGTTCTCACATTGATCAACTCCTGATCGCACTGGCCTCGTTCATATGCCACGCATGCAAGATGGGGGTCTCTCTTCTCACAGTACTTTCCGACCACACGGCTGTCATAGTACGGGTTTTCCCTCAAGAAACGCTCAGGATTGTTGTTGCTGTCGATGTAAATCTTGGCCAAAGCATTGTGGGTAGCTGGCTCCTCACAGCCTTCATGGATACGAGACTCCAGCCAAGGCAACAGCAGCTTCAGTCTGAGTAACATCCAGAGATGAGAGACATGATTATAAAAGTCTTGTGCGACTACCAATTTGCTACAACATAGTACACCCTGGTATACATAAGTGTTCTGCTCATTTAGAGCAACGAGAGAAGCGAGAGGAACAGGAGGAGTCCACATTGCTGCTGTGGCTCGCCCTGCTCTTTGGCCCAGCGCTCAGACAGAAATGCCTCATATTTAGAGCACATGTTATGAGCCACCATTTATGTGCAGCAGCAGCCACCTCCTGAGCAAGTGTGAAAAGGGTTCTTGCAAGTAACGCTAAACATCCAACCACTGTGTTGGGTGATAAATTTTGCCCGTCGTTGTGCGGAGAAAGGTCAAGTCACTTAAACTGACTGCATCCAAAAAGTCCAGTGATGTTCTCAGTCAGTGCAAAAGCAGAACTCTGCTCCACACAGCACATATCAGGGAAATATACCTTAAATCCATCCATCCATTTTCTACCGCTTGTTCTCTTTCGAGGTCACAGGTGACTGGAGGCTATACCAGTGACTTCGGGCCCTGGACAGTGGCCAACTCGTCGCAGGGCCGACATAGACATTACAGACAGCCATTCACTCTCACATTCACTAGGGCCAATTTAGAGTCACCAATTTTGCCTCTCACATACATGTCTTTCGAGGGTTCATGGGAGTTTGCCCAACCAGTCCACATGTGCTTTGTGGATCTGGAGAAGGCTTTCGACCGTGTCCCTCTGGGTGTCCTTTGGGGGGTGCTTCGGGAATACGGGGTCCGGGGCCCTTTGCTCAGGGCTGTCCGGTCCCTGTATGACCGGAGCAGGAGCTGTGTTCGCATTGCCGGCAGTAAGTCAGACCTGTTCCCAGTGCATGTTGGACTCCGCCAGGGCTGCCCTTTGTCACCGGTTCTGTTCATAATTTTTATGGACAGAATTTCTAGGCGCAGTCAGGGGTCGGAGGGTGTCCGGTTTGGGGACCACAGGATTCCATCTCTGCTGTTTGCAGACGATGTCGTCCTGATGGCTCCATCAAACCCGGACCTGCAACATGCACTGGGACGGTTTGCAGCCGAGTGTGAAGCGGCTGGGATGAGAATCAGCACCTCCAAATCCGAGGCCATGGTTCTCGACCGGAAAAAGGTGGCTTGCCCTCTTCCGGTGGGTGGGGAGTCCTTGCCCCAAGTGGAGGAGTTCAAGTATCTCAGGGTCTTGTTCACGAGTGAGGGAAGGATGGAGCGTGAGATCGACAGGCGGATCGGTGCAGCGGCTGCAGTGATGCAGTCGCTGCATCGGACCGTTGTGGTAAAGAGGGAGCAGAGCCGAAAGGCAAAGCTCTTTATTTACCGGTCGGTCTACGTTCCTACCCTCACCTATGGTCATGAGCTTTGGGTAGTGACCGAAAGAACAAGATCGCAGATACGAAATGAGTTTCCTCCGCCGTGTGGCTGGACGCTCCCTTAGAGATAAGGTGAGAAGCTCGGCCACACGGGGGGAGCTCGGAGTAGAGCCGCTGCTCCTCCACGTCGAGAGCCAGCTGAGGTGGCTCGGGCATTTGTTCCGGATGCCTCCCTCGGGAGGTGTTTCAGGCATGTCCCACCGGGAAGAGGCCCCGGGGAAGACCCAGGACACGCTGGAGAGACTGTCTCTCGGCTGGCTTGGGAATGCCTCGGGATCCCCCCGGAGGAGTTAGAGGAGAAGGAAGTATGGGAGTCCTTGCTCAGACTGCTGCCCCCACGACTCGGCCCCGGATAAAGCGGGATGGATGGATGGATGGACATACACGTCTTTGGACGGTGGGAGAAAGCCGGAGAACCCGGAGAGATCATGTGATGTTGGTCTGGTCCGGGAATCGAACTCATGATCTCCTTCTTGGGAGGCAAGAGCGCTAACCGCCTTTGCCACCGTGCAAACCATTATTATTCGATATTATAAAATGATTCGATATGATTAAATGAATTGGTATATCGTGAAATTATAATTGTTTCACGATATACCAATGTTAATAAATGTTTCACGATATATCAATGTTAATGTTAATAAAACTGGCATAAAAGAAACCTTGTTAAGTTCAGGTAGGCAGTTCCAAGTTTATTTCTGATAAAAACAACAATAAATTACCTGTTTCGCTTTTCAACTTCAGCCACAAGTTCATCAGTGGAGAACTGTCCTCTGACTACAAGGATCAGACTCTTGATGACATCTTCAGAGCAGTCCACATCTAAAAGTCCTCCAATCACGACCGGCAGACGGCTAGGATTGACCTACACAAGTATAAACATGCGAAAAGTATTTTAAACAGGGAACAGATATTTCCCTCTTCGATTGTAGATCCTCTTCATACAAACATCTTACTTTTTGCACATAGATCTCGATGTACTTCTGAAGGTTGTTACGATAAAGATAAAGAACCAGGTCATGGACAAAGTCAAAACGATCACAGACGATGATCAATGGAAGCTGGTCAGTCAGTTTGGCCTCCTGTACATCAGGGAAAAACACAAGGGACATAGAACATTAAACAGACAGTTAACTCATTTAATCCAGTCTATAAAAGCTAAAAAAAAAAAAAGACTGAACTAAGGCTGCAACTAACCATTAGTTAATATTGTTTTTTTTTTCAAGTTTTAATCTAGTAACACTGTGATAAAAAGATTATGAAAATTCAATTCTGGTTATTTTAATTGTCGACCAACCATGATTTGTATTAATTGTTGCAGCGTACTACTCCCGCTCCCTGGAGCTTATAAACTTTGCATTCCCTCTGATCTGGCAACATGCTACATGGAATAGAGTTATGTACTACGCAAAACATCTGACTTTTTAAAATAATAAGTCCCACACATGACGACTATTAATAACAGTTACTTATAATAATAAATACCACAACCAGCCATGTCCACCACATCAGGTTCTACAGCACTGGGGGCACGTGTGTATGGCTTTATGGCAGCATACGCCACCATACAAATGTAAGCCCAAATTCACAAACTAAGGTTTAGGATGGGGGTTCATAAGGGATATCTGTCACTAATGAGTAAGATACATTTACCTTAGACATGTCCTGCCATTACAAAGACAAAGGAAAAAAAGTTAAAGGAACGTGGTAAAGATGCTGTTATTGTAATTCTTGCAAGTCAACTTGCAGCCATTATGTTATGGCAAGTTTGCAGTACATGCAGCATCAGCTTACCACACTTACTCAAAAAAAATCAAACACATTATACTGCAACTACAGTTGCCCCGTTCTAAACATAAATCCCATACTAGTTGCAACATCACCTTCAAGAAGTTCTTGACACGCTCTGGGTCATAGCAGTTGCTCTCTCTGCAGATCCTCTCCACCTCTTTGATCTGGCCCGTCTTACAAGCAGCCTGGATGTATTTGAAGTGAACTTCCGAATCCTGACTGAAGTTCACAATAGAGCCCAGGAAGTAAAACAAACCTGTACAGAAAATTCCACAAATTTAGCATCAATCATCAAAGATATATGTAATATCATCATCATATGTACTAAATCAGATTGTGTAAAAGTGAGAATACATGCATGCTGAAAAAAGAAGCCTAGAGCATTTTAAATGAAGTGAACTTCACCTTCAAAGCTCTTAAAAGATTCAAACAGCTCGGTCAGGGACTGTGTGGTGAGCTGCTCATGGTACTTGGATGCCACCTGGACACAGATCTGCAGATTCTGACGGATGTTGGCTGACAGCATCGCCCTCAGACACTCTAGAGAGTCCTCCACTGACAGAGAGCCGAAGAAGTTCACCAGCCACTACAATTGAAGGGGGACAAAACAATAATTTATTGTATCAATACCTGTGACGCTTTTAAACAATGATATAATATGGGTACCTCTGGGTTGAGGAGGTGTGTGTGCACCACAGCACGCTTGATATCATAAAGGTCAGTGTAGTGCTCCAATGCTCGCTGCAGCAAGCCAGCTTTTTCGCAAAGCTGGGCAATGTGGGCACGATCGTAGTTGGTAAACATTTGATTGCCCAAGATTGCATCAGCAACCTGCAGCAATAAAGGGTTATGAGAGCCAGTGCAGAAACGGTTGTATTGCATAAATAATGTATACAGTATATACATGAATATATATGCAACTTCTGTTCAGATACCTGTGGGGCGTGCATGAGGTTCATTTCCAGGAGGCGAGTCTGCAGTGGTCCTTCTGAAGGGCGGTTGTTCTTAAGAGCATCGAGGAGGAAGGAAGTGCACTGCTGGATCAGGTTGTACTCCATGAACACATCCACAATCTGAAACAACAACAGCGTTATCTCTAGAGACATGCAGACCACTCAAACCAGTCACAGAGGCATCTGTCTGACCAGGATCACCTCTTTTTGGTATGGAAATGTTAAAATGTCAAACCTGTGTGATGTCAGATAAAGGCTCTTCATCCTGTACAAGCATCTGGGCAAACTGCAATCCTTGCTCAGGGTTTATTCTCATCACATTCCTCAGCAGAAAGATCCAGTCAGGTGTATATCCCACCTTAAAGTATCATTATTATTAATACAAGTCAGATACTTGTATAGTATTTCACTAAAACAATAAACAGACCTTCTTTGCATAAAGTACAATCTTGGGAAATTGGCCGGTCTCTGCAAAGCACTGAATGACCTTGTTTGGGACATTTGCTCTTAGATAGACACTAAGAGCCAAGGTGGGGTCCACTGCCTTCACCAGGTCACCCAGCTCTTCTGAACACTCAAGCTGAAATGCATACATTTAGATTAATCATGAAAGCATAGAAGTAGATCTCAAACCCAACAGTCCCCCTCCCCCAAAGAATCTGACTTAAAAAGCACATTTATAAAACACATGATCTCACACAATCTTGGATAATGGAGAAACTGTAAACAAAAGTGCTGTTCAGGAAAAGCTCCTTCCTGTTTGTAGCTCCTAACGTGGAGATTGTGAATACCTTGTCTTCCTTCAGCCACTTCTCTAGGAGCTGCTTTCGCCCCTGCTGCAGCACAGGCCTGCAGAGCTCCAGAGACTCAAACTTGTTGAGCTGGCCCTGGTCCAGAAGAATCCCAAAGTATTGCAAAAGTGGAGATGTCTGGCCTTGCTGAGTTGGAACACTCTGGAACCGACGAATGGTGTCTGGAGTACGCAGGATACCCTAGATGCCACAAAAAACAATTGGTACTGCTGAACAGCTACATTTACTTAAAATACAGTGATATATCTAGAGGTGTGGGTACCTTTGGGGCATTTGCAGCCACTTTAGCAGCCTCTGAATAGTTTGCAGCAGTAAAAAGGTTGTTGAACTTGCGCGCGAAGAGCTCTTCAGCACCTGCTAAATTGTTGCGAACAGCCAAACGAAGAGCCAAGTCTGGGTTTTGTAGCACGTTAGTGATGTAGGGAATGATATTCTCCTCTTCTACACAGACTGAAAGCACCTGTTTATGAGAAATAGGAATCATCATTGTAACATAAAAATACTAAAACATTGGGCTCCATTAAACTTAAACATTAAAGCAAGTTGAAGGTCAATGGATGCAAATAAGTCACTGTAGCACATGGCCTTTGAGTTAAGTCAGATCAAAGACAGGGATTATAAAAGGGGACAATAGGCCAAGAGTGGATGTGAATGTATTTGTATGCCATTTCCGTGGAGGACTTTGTATACTAGAGGTAAGATTCATCTTGATGGATTCATATATCATAATTCAAATAACACATGGTGAACTGAAAAAGACAAATGAGCAGAGAAAACAAAAACCTATGCCATTTTGATGTACAGAAGGTAGTGATTACACTAAGAGGATTAAGTGCACCAGTCAGTGACTGTGACTCCTACTCCAAATCATGTGCCTATTTGTAGTGGGATTTTGTTCAATCATCACAGACTTTGTGTCTGTCCAGGTCACCAATTTAAGCATCATGTCAATATAACGGATAATACCTCGGCATGTGCTGTGTGAATGTTGAGGCTGTAGAAGCAAAAACAAATACAAGACACTGCCCAAGCTTACAGGACCGTCTCTGCCACAGATCAGTTTCCACCCCTTTACTTAATTATTCATATGGTGCATGGCCTGACTGGAACATTATTTATCAGCTGGTTGAATCCAGTTTCGACTCTGGTTCAACAAAGACCTCCCCACGTGAAACACAACCCACGGGATTATCTCTGTTGACAAGCTCAGTGCTGACAGAAACTACCGTTGTTGCCATTATTAACGCTATCCTTGTTTTGGGTTCGGCTAATTTAAGTTTATAAAACCATGTCAGTTATGTTTTCTTGTGGCTCTTGCACAAAGCTAGAGTCATACATTGAACCAAATACAAGCCATATCACAGTCCTACCTGTCCCTTTCTGTTGACTCCAATAATGCCCGAGGTTGGCTCATGTGGAGCTGTAACAAAGATGGTCTCTCCACTGATGCGATTCATGTAGATGCAGGTGCCAGTCTCCAGATCATACAGGTGGATGTAGCCATATTTGGTAATGAGGAAAACCACATTGTGTTTTGAGCTTATCTGCAAGACAATGAGGTTTGGTCAGTGACTTCAGTTGGACATCCACATACAGGACACATTTTATGAAAACAAAAACAAAAAAACAACTTTTGTCTGTTTGTCAACAGTATTACTAATAAATACATACTTGCATTGCCACTGGGAAGTCATTCTGGGCTTCTGGGGGGAAGAACACATCTACTGCCTTCTTTGGAAATGGCTGGTTTCCAGTTGGGGGGGCCCCAACCTCAATGATGTGCAACTGCAGAAAACAAACTCTTTAGACAAATCTCGTGATGTTTTGGGGTTATTTATAAAGTTTTGCTTTGGTTATACCTTTCCTCCAGCCTGGCCTCTGACAGCAAAGCAAAACAGTGTAGATTCCTCTGCATTGCCCTCCATCTTGAACTGCGCAAAACTGGCAGCGTGGCCCTCAATAGGTTGGGAAACCTTTCTGTCTACAGAATAAAGCTGCATGGCTCCAACCACACGGTTTTGCTGAGGGGTGGAAAAAGCCTTAAAAATAGTACCTATATAAAAACAGAGCAAATACTTTATATACTGCATTACCTGTGCCGAGATACCGATCAACAAAAGCCATTTCTGTTTGGCGTCTGTGCGGTAGTTGATAATCTGGCAGCCTGCGAGGCTGGAATGGCGGTCAAACACTTTGACCGGCTGTGAGTCTCCCTCCATGCTCCAGTGGTACACAGCAGTGTCAGTCACGAGTGCAACTGTGTTCAGAGAGATCCACTTCCAAAAGGTGACATCGTCTGTCATTGTGTGTGCTTTCATCTTGCTCTTCATCTCAATGTTGAAGATCTGAAGAGTTTTGGCCGCTACAAGAGTACAAACAAACAAAAAATCATAATTTCCTTTTGACAGACATTTCTAGCAACAATTAAAACACATGAAAACATTATGTTCAAGTAGAAGAAAATGTGATTTTTAAAAATTAGCAGTCATGGTATAAAGTTCATCAAGCAATGGCACCATGACTGTCAGGCAGAAGGTGCCAAACATGCGGTGTTGGAGGCGAGGAGATGTAAAAACACTGAAAGGACAGTCCATTTCCCTCTGTGGTTATAACCAAGTAATTAACTAAATGCTGAACAGTTTTTCTCCATTACTTAATATGTACCGAATAGTGTCATGCAGTAAAATTTTAAACTATTACATAGTTTAACACTAAGGAATAGGCTCGATAATGATGATTTCAATACCTTCGTGATAATAAATATGCGCTTTTTTAGACATTTCCAACACAAAATAATAGTACTTTGTTACTGTATGGTCTTATACCAGTTCAGATCAAGATCAAGATCATTCTAAAACTGTTAAGAATATATAAAATGTTGTCCTGTTTATGTGAAAGTGACTTATCATATAGTTCAAACTAATTATAGGGCCAAAAGTAAATGTACTACATCAGTCATGCAGCCTTTAAGTCTCTAAACCCACCTCAACATCAAATAATCTGTCAGAGAGAGAAAGTGCAAAAGAGTCTAGAAGCAAGAAACAAGCACTTTACAAAATAACCTACAATCTGAGATTTATTCAAAAGCACAAAGTCTGGACTGAAGTCACTACAAGTACCAGCAACAGAACCCACATTGATCAGTTAACCCTGATATGTTGACTAGTTCACACAATTACATGCCTGAATAGATTTAATCATGGCGTTCTACTCACCTGGACAATGTTTTATTAGTTGGGATTAACCAAGCAAGCTTATGCCTCATTACAGAAAGAATTGTTTGTTCATTGATCAATACACTTTTGATGAATGCAAAATGATTAAAAGCTGATGCAAATACATAATTTTTCAACAGAAAAGCGATGAATGACTAACAGCAGTGTCAGGAGACACATGTTTAAATTGGAGGCATACCAGCTTAAGCATTAAAAACCTGTATATAAAACTGATTGAAGTCAGCACCAAGATTCTGGTGGTGGGTTCAAATCAAGCTTTCCACTCAACAACTCAAGCTTGATTTAAAAGTAAAATAATTAATTTGAATCGCAAACAGGTCTGTATGCCAAAATGTCTTTGTTAAATGTAATGACAGAAGTAACATGAGAGGAATATTTGTCAATAACTGCACAATAACGATACTAAAATGGAAAATTACATGACATAAAATTTCCATATTTTAGCAATTATTAAATCACTTGAACGCACAATAAAACAATGAAATGCCAGCAAGCTATAGGTTGTGGAAGATAAACACTGTTATTGAAAAATCTGTCATTATAGTCATAATTTGAATTATTAAATGTCTGAAATACTTTGATAATTGCTTCCGACTTTATCATTCATGCAATTAAGCAAGTAGTTTAATTTGAAGAAAAAGTTATCTTTCCAGTTTTTCTTTAACAAAATTTTACTTCCACAATAACTGTAGTTAAATTTGAACTCACCGTCTGCAAACACATAAGAAAGCGGTAAAGAACAAAAACACAGAAAGACAAAAACAAAAAACAACAGAAAGTCAAAGCAATCATGAACGCTCCACAAAACAGTTACATTTCTCTATAAAAAATGCCTATGGAACGTGCAGGTCAAAAAACTAGCAGAATCCTAGTTAAATGTGAATGACTAACAGATGGTACAAACTACTGCTTGATTAAAATGTTGCAGATTTTAGCTTTATAAAAGTTACGTGAAATACAATCATAAATGTGCTAATGTATTTTAACAAAGGCCCTTACATTTTGAATGAATTATTTTGACAGAAAAGCAAAGTCAAAGTCAATACATACCTTTGAGTGCAATGACCTTGCTGGCAGGATTCATGATGGCGCTGTCGGCGGAGATAGGCCTGCGGATGGGGGTATTGGGGTCGCCCAAGTCAATGATCACCACCTGGGCCTGCTCGCCCACCTTTTCACGCACACAGATGAACTTGTCCGATTCCATGGTGAGGGTGCTAAAGCCAATGTTAGCCGGATTGATGCCCAGGTTTTGGAGCTTTAAAAAAATAAAAAAATGGACAGTCAAACTTACATTCTGTACATTTTTAAATGAAAAAAATAAGTTATTTTGTTAAATTGTCTTAGGTGAAAGGATAATTCATTCATGTTTATAAACCACCAACAACCAGTGAAACAACAGTTAGTGTGGGACTTTGACCTCAGCTCATGCACAGCATGACCAGGTGATGTGGTCATATGAGTGACAGTGCAGTGCAGCCAGAACAGTCAGTTGGGACAGGGAGGAGCACAAACGCCTAGTTCTACGAGAACAGACCATTGCAGTTGAATAACAGACTGACAAATGAGGAAAAATGTCAGCTTTTATACATAACGTTTTGATTGCGCGAGTGGACCAAAAACTATACGAGATGAAACACTATCCAAATCCTTAAATATTCCATTTACATTGGAATTTTATTTATAATAATAATAATAATAATAATAATAATAATAATAATCATAATAATCATAATAATCATAATTATTATTATTACAAAGATGAAGCTTTCTCAATAATTATATTGATCATTTGTACTTTTAGGTCAAGTACAACCATTTTAAAACACAGTGGCCAGCAAAAAGAACATTACAGAACCCTGACGTAGCACTCTCACTAAAGAGGACACAGTTGCACCAGAATTTAGGCCACTACTCAGACACTAGCACTCTAGTAATCCAACTCAAAATGAAGAACTTGAATGTGCTTCCTTCTGTTGCAGCACCAGAAACAGGGTATGAAGTAATCTGAGGGAAATGAAACTACTACATCTTGACAGGCTATTCTCTGAATGTTGCAACTTCCTTGGTTAAGCAATCTTCTAGAAATGAAAACATTTCCCACAAACATCCATTTAAAGTGAGTTGTTAAATTATTTGTCAGAAAGGGAGGGTCTTGCTCTGCATTTACTCCATTTAAGATTAATTGAATCCTAATCAGCAAACACACACCACAATTCCTAGAACTTCAACAAAATGAAGTTTTATCACTTAATGGCCACACCCTCCGGCTGCCTTGGCCCACCCACATTCTTTCACTTTGGCTGACATAGTTTGTCCGCATTGGCACTGGGTTAAATCTCTACCACAGAACAAGTGTAACAAGCACAAGAGGAAGTGTATTGGGTAAACGCTTTCGCCAAGTGACATCACAGTTTGGACGAGGAAGCGTTTTACCAGAGAAAATGATACAACGTAGTAAATGTTCAATTAATCAAATTATAATAGAGATAATCCTCAAGAATAAGCGTGGGCCTCTTAAGTCGACCGGTCCAGTAAAAGCATGTGGTTTGGAGCAGAGTTCAGACTACGGAGGAAGACATTGTACTATTTTTTATGTTAAATGGCACTGATCAAAAAGTCTGTTAAGGTGTCTGTTAAGATGAATCAATATTCTCTTTATCGTTTTCATATTGCCCACCCCAAGTAGTAGCGCACCCAAATAAAAACACTACCCCAAATTGCACACCTCGCCAGATGTTGCAGACTGGGCAAAACACTGGGAAAATGACATCAGTGAAAAGGAATTTGGATAGAAGCAGGTCAAACCAGTGGAGCTACAAACAATGTGGAAAATCACTTATTTATTCTGGCCCGTGCTGGTCTGGTGCCTTTGAATTGAGTGCAGCACCAAATGAGCCTGAGGTACTAGCTTGCGTTTTAAACACTAAACTACGGCTGATCTGGATCTCAATTTCATCTGTTAGTTTAACTTCATGCTCTTCCTTCGTAGAAAAGCATCTGCCTCAGCAGAAAATCTGCTCAGTGTGTCCTGCAAACGAAGAGTTCAAGGCAGCGCAGGGAAGGATGTGCTGTGTAATGTGCTGAGGCTTGCAGCGCTTGATGGCAGTGCTCCACAACAGGAAACCAGGGACCCATTGTATACTGGGACTGAAATAACAGGCTGGTCCAAGCACTGCCTCCTCCACAACCATGTGACCGTAGCGGGTGACATGTGACCAGGAGGGACACCGTCTGATAAAGAGTTTTGATGAAAGGTACAGGGTTTCTGAGGAAGTTCAGCGGTGCTGTTCCCTCTGTCCTTTAAATGCTCCAAATCTTTAGTTTAGGACACAGAATGTCCAGAGTTCAGCATTTCTGTTTCCTCAGCAGCCAGTCACGAGCCATCAGCTGGACCCGTCCCTTCCTGGTTCAAAGTGCGGCATGGATATCTTGAAAGATGACACCTAACCCAGTATGAAACAATAAACACACGCATCTGCTTCAGCGCAAGTAGTAAGATCTTATAGTATATGCCATGTGTTCCAACTATAAGTCATCAAATATGCAAGGACATTTGGATTAGAGACACAGTGCAAACATTATGTAAGCACATACTGGCCTATTAAGCTCAAATAGCTGATAACATTTTCATCAGACATACATCATAACAAGTTCTGCCACAAACTGATATTACAAAAGGAAATGTTGTCCTCAAAACAATGCAAGGCCTTTGAAAACCCCACTTAATTCCATGTTTGAGTCTGAGAAAACTGCCATCATATAAACATGGCTAATCGAGATTACTTTCAATGTCCTCCCATTCTCTTATTTTCTCAAGCATAAAACAGGCATTTGACATGCGATACCAGTCCATACTACACTTCTTTAAATGGATGATGTATAAAAAGCATGCTCAGCACAACGATCAGTAGTTGACAGCTCAAGGAGTAAATTGGCCAAAGTAAAACGAATTTATGAGAGTTTGTTCAGCTAGAAACTAAAAACTGCAAATCTCAACAAAAATACAATTGTCAAAATCAAGACATGGCAAAAACATGGCCACAAACCTAGGACAAAATAATAGTAGGCCACAATAAGGTCAATGTACATTAAGCGTTAATGAAACATGCAGATCATGCATTATTCATAGCGGTTAGACCTTGTACTGTGCAAAATACACAAATCAGAGGGGGAAAAGGGATACTTCTTATCCATAAAAAAAATACAGAAGAGAAAGTATATTAATTGTAAAATCTGGAGCCACTATTGTCATTCTCACAGAGGTGAGAAAAGTTGAATGGCAAATTTTAAATATGCACCATCAAAAAGAGACTTCTGTGGAGGACATAGTGCATCAAGTAGAACAGTTTCTTGACTTGAGAGGCATGGTAGATCGGATAACTTGGAATAAGCTGGACTGAGAGACCAAATTCTTATAATTTATTCATTGCAGCTTGAAAGTAAGTACTCTATGGTCACCGTGAGGACGTGGGATACTATGTACTTTCCTAGTTGTGTCACTTACACAGGAAGATTGAGGAAATATTGACATTAATAGAATGCTTATCTTTTGTGTATTATTAAGTGATGCAATTAACAATTTAAATTACTGTGATTAGAAATTAATGTATTATATTTTTTTTCAACAAAATTGGTTCTACAACTAACTTCCTGTCGTTTGCCACAGAAACTAAGATGGTTTAAGGACAAGCCCACAAACCACATGACGGTTTTACAACTGACCAACGTGATTTCTTGCGCATGGACACAATGAACTATGAAAGCATGTCAAATCTGCTATATACAATTCTACTCCCAAGGCCCATCGCAGAGTAGAGACAGGTGACAAACATTAGTGGTCTAGGAAGGAACTGTTCCTTTAATATATTGATGTTGCCCGCAATGGCAAAAAAAATATATGACTACATAACTTAATCTAATCTGCTCCACTGTAGGTGATTTTTGTGATGTATCTTAAATGCATATTCGAGCATTGATCTGAATGCCGAGAGCATTTAAACTACAATGAAGATAAGAAAGGCATTATGAATAAGAAAAGTGGTAAATCACAAAAGTTAGCAGTCAGGCTAGATGCTAACTATGATAAACGTCATCCACCCAAGTCAGTTAGCATAGCCAGTAAAAGCTAACATAGCTTGTTAGCGGCGTTCACTACTATTAAAATAGACTTTACCCAAATACCCTTCGCAAGGACATCCAAAACTCCTGAGAGGAAAGACAAACTTGCCTAAATCAGCTAAGTGTTCATTCATGCACAAACCTGCAGGTGCTCCTGAAAGCGAATAGGTAAGATCTGAGCCATGGCGGTGCCTCTCACTCTCCCCCGGTCTCTTCAAATGCTAACACACTACTTCAGTCTCTCAGATCCCAGCCGACCAGTCAAGGAGTCGCTAATCTACAGTCTGAACTCTTTAGTCCTAAATCTTACTAAAAATGTGGTGTCAATCTGGTGTTACTTTCTATTTGTCCCTAGACTGTCTCCTTTCGGGCTACCCTGGGCTGGACTGGCTCCTCTGCGCCTCCTGGACCTGCAATGGCGGTGGAGGCTGGACAGCGGAGAAAACATCCCGGAAATAGAAGTGAATTCAGTCGGGCGGAGGAATACAGACTTTTAAAACTAGATTATATCCTTAAGAATACAAAATGTGTTTGTATAATAAGTTGAATTTTATCATTTTATCTAGTTATTATGCAAAAAGTACAAAGAGCAACAGTTTAGTACACGTGCTATTGAGCAGAAGTGGAACTATTTCTCGGCTTTCGCCCTTTGATTTTTGCCACATCATTTGTCTTTGTAAAACTGCGTCATTCCTACGCGCAGTGCACTTGTTCCTTTCAGCCAATCAACAACAGCACTTGAATACAACGGAGAATTTTAGGAATGACCGTGATTAAAATATTGAACAATAATACACTGCCCATAGTATACCTCACCTTTTGTATTATTATTATTATTATTATTATTATTATTATTATTATTATTATTATTATTATTATTATTATTATTATTAGATCAGATAAGCCTTTATTTGTCCCACAATGGGGAAATTCCATAATATATTAATATGTCTGCGCTTTTAATGTATGTTTGCTAAATAATTGCTTTAGTGGACAAATTGAAAAAGGGAATCATGTAGATTAGCGAAGGTTAGAATGCACTTTTTTGCAACAAGGCTGAAAAAAATGAATTTGGGGAAGCAAGGAAACAAAAAAATAAATAATGCGCTGACAGTCCAAAGGGAAATGAATAATTTATTTTGCAACACCCTTTACGGACTAAAGCTTTGCTATAATTTACATGGAACTACGTGTTGCACTGACTTTCATATAGGCTCCATCAAATGAAAAATAATTCCAATCTAATTTTGTCCTGTGATACTGAGTTGCAATGTTTGCATCCACAATTTTCCTCTGGAAGATACAGATCTGTTTGCTCAATGTCAAACTGAATGCTTAAATTGTACTAAAATTTGAGATGGAATCAATGGTTTAGCTGCAGCCTAATGGGGTTACCATTGATAAGCAGTCCTTCTCGTGCAAAGCCAGCTCAAGCCCCAGTTTGTTTGATGATCTTGTTTCTGAGGCAGTGAGTGTTGTGGGGGCCATCCTGAATGACCTATTCACGCTGCAGTTGCCATGGAATCAAAGGCCTATAAAACAGACACTTTGCTCTCAGAGAGGCTGTGTGTCATGATAAAAGGGAGGCCTTCGGGCTTTTTACAAATAGGAAAATACAGCCTTGGTTTTACAGAATTCATTTTTAAATGTGGTTGAAATATATAATGAGGGGAAGTTAACTTTAAGACAACTGTTATTGCAGATCTTCAGGACATGGATGCAGATGGAGCTCTGTCTTCTGATGTGTCAAGGACAAAATCTGATGACTAGGAGCAAACTGATGCTTGGACCTTGAACTCAAGGCTGCTGCTCCAGTCTGCTATTATACTTGTATCGCATATCAAAAGATATTAGGTAGGCTCAGTGTTATTCTTAGACATTTTTGCATGTAAACTATAGGTCGAATATTTAGGTTTTGAAAATGCTTTTTAAAATGCTCAGAATTCAAACGAAAACCACATTTCAACGTATGAATAATCTAATTATTCTGGTTGGGAGCTTCATTCAGAAGAATGATCAGTGAAACCATCCAACAACCTAAATGTTGCCATCTAGTGGACTCTGGTTTCTTAAGCTTGACAGGTACATCATAAAAAGTGGCAGCATGCATCTAACCCATTTACAATCTGTCATATTCTAAAACATAGTTTATATTATGACCTTGTTAATCAACTTTTAATCCATAACAAAGTTGAACTGTAAATGTAATTTACATCTCTTGGTGAGTGGGTTCCACAGAAGCAGGTACTGAGGTGGGAGGGATCTACAGGCGCTGGGCTGGGGATCTACAGGTGCTGGGCTGGGGGGTCCACGGGTACTGGGGTGGGAGGGATATTCAGGTGCTGGGCTGGGGGGTCCACGGGTACTGGGGTGTGAAGATCTATAGGTGCTGGGCTGAGGGGTCCACGGGTACTGGGGTGGGAAGATCTACAGGTGCTGGGCTGGGGTCCACCTGGGGGGTCCACAGGTACTGGGGTGGGAGGGATCTTCAGGTGCTGGGCTGGGGGGTCCACGGGTACTGGGGTGGGAAGATCTACAGGTGCTGGGCTGGGGTCCACCTGGGGGGTCCACAGGTACTGGGGTGGGAGGGATCTTCAGGTGCTGGGCTGGGGATCTACAGGTACTGGGCTGGGGGGTCCACAGGTACTGGGCTGGGGGGTCCATGGGAACAGGTGTGAATGATGGGCAGGTAAAATGAAGCAGCAATGAATCATGTGAAATTAATAAATTAAGAAATGCTCTATGTATAGAGCATTTAATAAATATTCTTGTGATTGTTCATACGCACTGGTAACCTTTGAAATCAACTTTGTACAATACATTAAAATTCCCAGTAGATGGCAGTATTTTTAGGCTAATTTGGTTGGAGCTTTGTGCTGTGACCAAATCTCTAACAAAAGCTGGAAACAGAAATATAAAAATACAAAAAGTCCATAATTTTGTCAAAAGTGTTTCACAAAATAATAAAAAATTGAAGTGAAATAAATATATATATATATAATGCCAGCACGGGAGTGTGAGAGAGAGACGAGAGCCAGGGCCAATATATATAGCCAGAGCTGGATTGAAGATGAACCACAGACGAGTAGTTAGGCTGCAGCTGATGGACTGATAGCTCCTCCCGGGAAGGTGGGACAGCTCCAGATGAGTGACACAGAGGAGGAGTTTGGGTACAAATATGAAAGCTCATGGCAGTCTGGATCCACATTTTCTCTGGTCAAGTGTTTTCATCTGCTTCCACTGTCCCAAGAGTCATGATGGGAAATATGGACAAGAAGACTCTAACTGAAGGTACACATTTTCTAGTTTAAGCAAGAGATGTTTAAAAGTCGGGGTCAAAAGTCAGGTCATTGCTATGTAATTATTTTTATTGTGAAGGATTATAAGACAAATTATAAATAACATTCATAAGAAAAGGATTTTAGGGAATCCCTGTGAAGTTATTATTTGTTTTGATTTAACTAACCACTGTGTCTAATATTTAAAGATTGTATCTGATACTGCCCCCTACAACTTCTACTAGTTTACAGTGGGGAAAGTCAAACAGGGGGCCATTAGCTGGACTTAAGTGCACAGGCTGAAGAGCTAGGATAGAAGAGAATGTTGCATGTGTTTCACAGTTGACCTTGTTTTGTGCACTCTGAGCAAACAAAAAATGGTTATATTGTGACAAGGGAGCACGGACTCTGTTGCTTAGTAAAAAGATAACGTTAAAAGTACAGTATATTTGTGTTCTGTTTTGTCCATTAGAAGGGTTTTGTAGCCTATTATTTTGTAATGACACTAAATGTTGGACTAAAAATACAATGTGTTGTACATTTCTTTAGATATGGGATAAGAGAAAGGTTTGTTGAGAAAATACTGTTCTTGACTATTCATGATACAGCCATACAGTTGCAAGAAAAAGTTTTGCACCTTTCTTGATTTTTTATGGATTTTGTTTGTTGTTTGTTTTGTTCTTTGGCATATTGCCTTTTATATCACGGGTTCAAAAAATCCGAATAGCACCAGACAAAGTCAAATTAGCCACACATTAAGATAAGATAATCCTTTAATGTCCACACAAGGGGAAATTTCATTGTTACAACGCAGTAGAAACAGGAGGAAAGGACATTATGCTTTGATCCAAGAAATAATAAGATAATGATAAGAACAAATAATAAACCATAATTCATTCAAAGACCTGCAGGCCTCAGCTAAGTGCTGCGTTCATGTCTCAATTATAAGAAAGACACTGAAATAAACTATTTTGTAAGTTTTGCCAAAAACGTTTTAACATTTTGATTCATGTGTGGTCTATTGCATCAGCTGTAAAACAAACACCGCTCTTGATCAAAAGAGCACTATGCCTACAATCACATCTGGTGGTGGCAGTGGGATGATGTGGAACTGCTTTGCTGCCAGAATTTCAAGCTTGGCTTCTGCGGGCAGAAAACCACACTTGCGTTGTCTTTGTGAGATATTAATATAATTTATAAATATACAAGGAAATCAGAAATGGAGCAAGTGTAGAGTTTCTTGCTGAAACTATTAATTATCAGTTAGTTTCCAATCATTTTCGTCTTGAGGGGTTGACCCCTACCCGTGTACTAATTAAATTTACTACAGTTATGTATTGTCAATTATTTCTATTACATTTTCTTGTTTTAGTTTGTTTAGTTTTTAATTAATCAAATATGATTCCATTTCACCATCTTTTATTCCAATTACCTCCTGCTAAATGCTCATGTAGAAACACTGAGCTAGAGGATTTCAGGCTTCTAATTATAGTATAGTTACTTGTTCCCTCTCAATATTTCTTAAGACCGCTTAAGGCCCACAACAAAAGAAAGGGTTGAGTTTGAAACTTTTTTCTTAAGGAGGTTCCAGAACTTTGGGTTATGTATCATGTGGTCGAGCCCAGTTTTATGACTATCATAAACTGATATTGCGTGTCAAGGTTTCAAAGTGACTGTTGCTGTGTCTCACAGTTCAGTTGTATTTCAGACAGAAGACAACACTTATCTGTGTAAGTTTTCCAATGGCAGGCAAACTGTTTAGCCAGCATCTGAATTGGAATTGAAAAATTGGAAATTTGTCTTTATTTTCTGTACACAGGAATTGTAGACAAAGGCTTCACAAGGTAAGCATTTCATTGACCATTCAAAACATTTATCATTATGTCAATTTTCTACTGTTTAAAAGACTGTAAACCTTTCTGTTCATTATGATAAATTAATCCATGCAAATACCTTATGTCTAGCCTCTCTAGCAACATTTCTTTAGGTGACACTATTTTCTGTACTTTCTTAACTCTTGACTCAATAGAAAATTCCGATTTAATCCGAAAGAGGGAATAGATAATCCCATCATGGTCATCACAGAAGACAGAGGTACCTACTCGGAACAATTTGATAATACGGCATTGTCAGATAATAATACTTTAGTGTTTTACATCTCTTGTCAGACTCTGCGTCACCCTGCCCACGCTTGTGTGTTCTCAAGCAAAAACAGGGGGAGTTGTATGGCTTCTACCTCCGAGTGGAGCAGGGACGACCCGGCCACATCCTCGGAAATATAGCATCAGGGGGCATTGCTGAGCGTAGTGGGCTCAGGGATGGAGACAGACTTCTGGAAGTCAACTGCAGCTTTGTGGACGATGTTTCACACAAAGAAGTGAGAGATACAAATGTTTCAGTGTTTACCAGGGCATGTTGAAAGACTGAAAACTGTGTATGATTTTGAACAGGTTTCAAAGAGGATGAGGTTAAGTGGAAATCAAATGTCTTTATTGGTGTTGAGTGGAGATGACTATGAACAGTCCAAGTCAGAAGGTCATGACCTTAAACATCTGGCCTTGGTCACCAAATGTGAGGGCTTTAAATTTCCAAGACTATGTCACATCAACAAGGACCCTGTGTCTGGTCTGGGAATGAGTTTCACTGCTGTGGAAGGTAGTCCCAAGTTCATTACTTACTTAAGATACTGTATAATTGCTCTCCCTTTGCTCTATAGGGCAGAAGGGCCATTACACTGTGAACCTGGTCACTGGAGGAGCAGCTGAGAAGGCTGGAGTGTGCAAGGGAGATCGGCTTGTCTGGATGAATGGAGCAACTGTAGAAGATCTGACACACTCTGCCATAAGCACGATGGTATTGTGAATTATATTTCACTAACACATTTCACCTTGACACATTTACATTCATTATTATTGCAGTTGAAAAAAGGTGGCAGTCAGCTCACTATTCTGGTGGTTGATGCTGAGAGTGAGAAATACTATAACTCCCAGCGCATACCCATCCTCCCAGCTATGGCTACACCGCATAACCTCCCATTTATAGCCAGAAAACTCAACTTGGTGCCAGGTAAAGATGGCTATGGCTTTCGACTGCGCCTGGAAAAGCATCCATCGGGCCGTATTGGTAAGATTGCAAGAGACATTTATTCTTGGATTTACAGTTGAGTAGTGACCATGCTGATTTTCTAGCTCATGTTTTGCGTGAGATGGACCTTGATGGCCCAGCTGAGAAGGCCGGGATACGAGATGGAGACCTGCTGTTAGAAGTAAATGAAGAGGCAGTGGAGTCTCTGAAACATGAAGAGATTGTAGACATAATTAAACAGAGTAGACAAACAGTCACTCTTACCACTATTACACCCAAAGGACTGGACTTTTACTCCAAGGCAGGCTTTTTGCATTGGCATATATAGAGATCATTCCTGACTGATTGAAGTTAAAACTAATAATTTATTTATTTTACAGTTGGGTCTATCTCCTTT
This sequence comes from Eucyclogobius newberryi, assembly GCF_026437365.1. Lineage (NCBI taxonomy): Eukaryota > Metazoa > Chordata > Actinopteri > Gobiiformes > Gobiidae > Eucyclogobius > Eucyclogobius newberryi. Next base: position 20,703,742 of record NW_027315779.1, on the reverse strand, counting down.
GCTTTTCTGTGAAGAGGCCATGGTTCTAGAACAAGATAGCAGTGTACCAGCCGCTATGATAAATGTAGATAAGGAAAACGGCAAGCCCAGAGTCTGCACTGTCCAAAAAGGATCTCTGGGTTTTGGCTTTAATGTCAGTTCGGTTCCAAATGTGCCTGGAACACTCATCAGCCAGGTTAACACGACAAATGTTTTTCATTTCCTAATGCTATAACATAGTACAGCAGAGTAACTGTCATGTATGCTTAGGTTGTGGATGGTGGTCCTGGGCAGAAAGCAGGACTACTTGAAGGGGATTTATTGTTGGAGGTTAATGGGTACAGTGTGGAGGAGAAAACTCTGGAAGATGTAAATATGCTGATGAAAAAAGACAAATCTGTGTCACTACGAGTTGTGCAGAAAAGTGACCCAAAAAAGCCAGGCCCTGAGCCCTGCTCCAATCAGGTAACGTGTGCTTTCTGAAAGTTTTCTAATGAAATGTAAACAGCAGAATTGAATTTGTGTTTACTCATGTTAATAAACTGATCAGGAAACATTTTGTCATTGGCAGGAGGATGATGAGACGTATTTGTGAATGAACATTTACAGAAATGGGTGCTCTGGGGAACAAGGCTGTATTGTGTTGTTTGGGGGAAATGGATCATCATGTATTTTTTTTTCTAAAATAAAGGTAATTTTAGTTGGCACTATTTGATATCAATTTTAAATACCTACAGCTAATGTTTTATGTGAACTATATGTGCAGGTTTGAAATAAATACATTTATTGATTGGTGGAGCCAAATAATAAAAAAAGTAAATATAATTTGAGGAGAGCGTGTATGTTTGACAGACCTTATGTGAGAACCACGCTGAGGGAACATTGTTTGTCTAGTAAAGAAGTTAAATTATGAAACAATTATTGCGATGAATTAAAAAATGCTACTTCTTTATTTCAGTTTAAAAGGATCTTTAAGAAAATAATCATAGAAAAATATTTATCAGATTGTTATAAAACTTGGAGTGCTTGTGGAGGATACTTGTGAGTCGATGAACTGTCCGCTTGTGTACTATAAAATGTCCACCAATGTTGAGAGTTTGAGAGAAGGGTAGGCACAATAAGCCTTGGCTTCTGCCTACACCTGGTCAAATAACATAAATGTATCTCTAATTTTGTTTTGTGCTTGAATGTTGAGCGCCTTTTGTTTTTGACCAAACCACAATAAATAAATAAATTATATATATATATATATATATATATATATATATATATATATATATATATATGTTTTGTTTGTTTGTTTGTTTGTTTCTTCTTTTTTTCATCATTTGAGTCGTTGTTGCTGCTTTTGAACTTTTTGGTCTATGCTTTTAGTGCATTTTGTTTCTTCTGCCCTCTGTTGGTCCAAAGTTGGAAGTAGTGAAACGATATTTTATTCCAGTATATTACACCTTTCTCGTGTTGAGATGGGTTTACAAATAAAACATACAACCAGAAAATCCTATGAACTATAGTCTTTTTAACCAGAAAATAAGTCACTGCTGCTGGTGTCCATCACAATTTCGGTGGGCGACTCATGGGGCGACTACGCTACAGCGGCTTTTTTTAGTACAGGCAGTATTGTGGTCACGCCTAGGGTCCTTCTGCTGGAGGTGACATTCAGGCTAACGCTAGCACAAGACAGAGCTTCAACATGGCCCAAGCAGCGCAAAAACTGGTGGCCAAAGTACCAACTTTACTCGGCGGTAAGTTACTGTACATTGTTTTATTCCCATAAGTGCATTGAACAGTAAATTACGCAAGTACATTTGTTTGTCGTGTGGCTAGCTCCTGCTGACGCGAGCCAACCTCACGTTAGCTACTACCTTCATTGGTTGTTTTGGTTTATTGATTATTTTGATGCAATGCTTATTATCCACAGATCATACAGCATATATGTTTAATCACGTTTAACATATTCTCAAACTTGGAAGTGTAACTTAACCGGGGCTCTCAAGACTTTTACGTGAAGCGATAATCGTAATATTATTCAGGTCACAATATAGTTAATCGTATCGTAACAGAAAAATTCTAATCGCGACAATTTTAGAAGCAAATTGTAAGTTTTTTTTGTTCAATGTATGCTTTAGTCCCATTTAACTTTATTTTTTCTTCTTTAGTAAGTTCAGTTTTGTGAAGCTGTTCACAAAGTTGAAGGACAGTACCATGTTAGACAAAGGGAATTAAAGAATATTAAAGATTTCACTGTTGTTTGGTCACAGTATCTCGGTGTTTTCTCCCACAATAATGGAAACTCTGAAATCTGTCATCAAACCTAACCTATTGTTGTTTTTCTCTCTCAGCCGCTGTCACCTACTCCAAACCTAGACTTGCCACCTTTTGGCATTACGCCCGTGTTGAACTTGTTCCCCCTTCCCCTGCTGAGATCCCTAAAGCCATTGAAGGGGCAACTAACCTCATCAAGGCTTTTCAATCAGGACGACTGGGTCAAACCACAGTTAGAGTATGTTCATTATTATTTATTAAGTTATGTTCATATAGTCACTTCACCGCACTGATGGTCTTGTTCTTGTGCCCCACAGGACGCCTTCAGAAATGGACTGGTGGCGACAGAAGTGATGATGTGGTTCTATATTGGAGAGTGCATCGGCAAAGGAGGCATTGTTGGTTATGATGTTTGATGTCTAGACTGTTTACATTTCTGTTCTGAGCGTTTTATGCTCAAATTCCATTAAAACTGGGAATCAATAAATATTGAATTATATTGGTTTTATGGTCACTTTATTTTCTGAAGCTTTTTTATTGGAGAAAATCACAGCAGTTTCAGAATTGTAATGTCTGTTTATTACAAAATGTGTTAAGTGTGGTGTTTGGGGCTGGGTACTGTTTAAGGGTACCGTGCACCAGAGCCTTTGTCATTGAACAATATTCCCAAACATAGGAACTTGCTTTGGTGATTCAGTGCAACATACAACAATGAACAATAATGAAAACAAGATGTATAGAATCAAATGGGGCATGCATTGATGACATTTTTTATAATTTACTATAAGATAAAAATAGTCTTGCTATGTACACAATGTGCAGGTAAATTTACAGATGTAGTGCATAAAGTGAACTGCAGTGTTTAGAAGTGCTCATAACCCGGCAGAGTGATGGCCAAAGGAACCATTTGAGGTTTTTGCCAATTGTATCAATACTGTACATGAGTCAATGCCTCGCAGTGTTTCATTTGCTCCACTACACCATCTTGTGGTCAAAACATGTAATGCATGCAAGATTGTAGCGTCACAACTATTGGAAAAAATAACACCTACGCACCAAATATAAATCATCTACCCTATGATGCATACTTATTTCCATAACAGATGGTGTCACATGGTACAACAAAAAGGCCTGATTTAGTCTCGTTCTCAAATTCTAATTAAATGTATTTTACCTATTTAGTTTGATTGAAATATTAATTGGAACTCAAATGGCATTTGTTGTTGCCATTTGCAGTTCCAGTGGGCTGTCATTTTTAAATCCTGGCAACACAAACAATTGTAAAAAAAAATGTTAACACAGAAATTTGAATGAATGAGGACAGACTATATTCATCCAGCTCTTTATTTTTCAACTGTTACAAAATAAGTGATTTATACACTGGTAAACAAATTAAATTAGTTTAAGTAGAAAAAAAAAATGCTAAACAATTAATTGGAATATAGCAGGAACAGATGAGTACTTGACCAAGCAGTGACTGGTAGTCAATCATACTATGGCCTGTTTATGGTCAAAAGGGCAGGTGCCAGGAAAATTACTCTTACACATTTTATATTGTGTCAAATATTGTTCTGAACATGAAAAGACAAACTTAAATGCAGTGACAAGTTAATAAAACTCTACATGTATATACATATAAAAAAAAAGAAAAAAGTGATGAATGAAGTTTGAGTAAAATAGTTTATTTTCTATAGTATTGCTGTAATGAAAGTCTGTATAAAAGCAATGGCATAACTGATATATTTTATAAATATGGTTGTTCTTATTTGACGTTACAAATCTTCACAGATGTTCCAACGCCAAAGCCAGGGTAGACTGGTTCCACAAAGTTGGCCTCAAACCTGTGCAGGAGGGTCATGCTACTGCTAATGGCATAAAAGGCCACTACACCGGCTGTGTGGTCCAGGTACACCCCGATCCTGGGAGAATGTGGGCCACTGACTGCCTTGTCCACTCTGTTGTGCCAGGCAGAGTAACCAGAGTCAGAGCAGAGCAGGCTCCAGGACTTGTCATTGTATCCCAGCAGACACAGTGAGCCTTTGCCTTTACGGCTGAGGCTTTTGTAGGCCACACCAATGGAGAACTCCCCGCTCCACTCAATCTCCCAGTAGAAGCGACCACTGGAAAGAGCTTCACGGCACAGCACTTGAGCAAAGCTGTCAAATCTCTCTGGGGTGTCCGCATAAGCCTGAAGATCCCTGGTGCGGATGACTTTTCTACTGCTGTCAGAGATGTATAGCTCTCTGTAAGCTGTGTTTGGGTCCAGTTTTAATTGGCAAAAATCTAAAAGGAACAAATAAGAATGCAAAATTACATAAGCTCATTATTAGTCATTGTTAAGCAATAACGCTGCATACATTTTAAAAAGTCTCCTCTGTTCTTAGGCTCTGGCGTCATGGGCATGCTGTCCACCGTTATCATCTCTTTGCCTGGAAACAAAACACACAATGTTAACATGACCATACTCCCACTGTTTCTCCGTCATCTATTATCATGATGTCACACTACTCCCATTTCTATTAATTTACAACAGTCTCTGTTCTCCACATTAGCCAGCAAAATATTTATAAAACACCTGATAACACTCACCTCTGCTCCTTCGGTCAAGTGTTCTGCTTTCTGTGGTATAGACTGGGACATCATTCACTGTGACATACAATCAGCATCAATTAGCCCCTTTTATAGAAAAACTATACTTTTTCTTCTCTGTTCTAAGCTTCATTGGTCAGACCTGACTTGGAGATCTTCAGCAACTCCTCTCTGCCAAACTCCTCCAGTCGGTCTTTGATCTCAGCCACAGCCTTCCTGACAGTGCTAAAGGAGAAGTCTGGGTTTACCGTTACTCTTGGTATGAAGCCATCATCAGTGGGGGTGCAGAGGTAATTGAAATTCTAATGAAAAAGAATACAACAGCAAATATGACTACATCAGAATAGCATTTCTTTGGTGGGTTTCTGAAGCCTGGAGGTCACATGTTACCTGTAAAAAGTGTATGTGGTCCTCTGTGCTGTAAAGCTGCTTAAGTCCAGTTTCCTTCTTTTTCAGTTCATCAATCTCCTGCTCCAGTCTCTCAATTAAAGCCTCGGCCTGGTTAAAGGCGGCCTTTTCGTTGATACCGATCAGTTTGGTGACCTCTGACCTCATCCTCTCAATCGAGCGAATCATGTCCTCGAACATTTTCTGGCTCTCTACCATGGCTCTTTGCGCCGAGTTCTGCCCAGGAAATCCAGGATGTTAGTCTCATACACAATAAGCATCTGACGTCACAACACCCTTACATATTTGTGTCTATGATAAAATACAGTTCCATACTTTTAGAGAATCCACAGTAGTCTTCAGTTCTTCCAGTTCCTTCATTCGCTCCTGGCATTTTTGCTTTATCTCAGCTTGGGAGATTCCCAAAAGTTTCTGTAAAAAAGAAGAAAGAAGAATTACTTGCACCTGCTTTGAACATTTGTGAGACCCTATCAAAGCAAACTGACTACAATGGAAGCTTTCATGAATTTACACTGTGTTTTTTCAACACAAAATCATGTAAAATGTATCAGCTGTGGTTTGTTTTTGCTTCACTGTATTGGCCTCAGTTGTATAAGACTTAACATTCTTTCTCATCAAAGTATATGCAGAGGGGCCCTTTGCCATTTAATAAACCCTACTCCTTAATACGCTCAGAGAAAGGGGGGCTGAAAAATCTCTGATGGCATCCCGGTCATTTCAGGAATGTGAATCTGCTGCTGTCTGACTTTTAAAAAGATGTTTCAAGGAGCACACTGCAGTGACAAGCCCAATAGACGGCTTTTCTAATTCCGCATTTTACTCGAGCCCACCAACCCATTCTTCAAGATAAGCTTGAGGAATGTTGGGAATCTCGGGAGGGGGGATGATGAACATGAGAGGGGGGGGAAGAGCAAATGAGATGTGTTGGAGAGTCAGGTTGTAAATCTCCGTATGAGAGAAACCAGATTCAGAGTGTAGCAGGGGGAAACAAACTGATGACTTATTCCTTCAGCAAGCCTTAAAACCCTTTAGCCCATATATCAGCATGCCATAAAAGCACCCTCCCACCTGGTTACTCATCCACGGCACTGTTAACCACAGAATGTTGTATATCTGAAACGGTCTTATCTTGTTTTGCTTTACAGGCATTGTTCCATCACTTGAGCATGCATGGCTGTAATGTAAGGTATGTGAGTGCTACATGATCATGTGCTTTCGAAGGCCTTGACTCCCTGGCAATCATCACTTGACTACACAGGCCCACCCCCACAGGTGGGAACCAGCACAGTATGTTGAAGGAGAGGAACTTTCTGTGTATCTATCCCACAGCTGGAACAACACAAACTCTGAAAGCAGCTTGTGATAAGTAAGATACTCCCCCGACTTTGAAACAGCGAATCAGAAAGCTGAATTTGTTTTGGCGGTGAAAACCTGCCAGGGGAGCTGATAACATGGGTGAAAAGGGGCAAAGTACAATTGCTATTTGTGGTGCAAGAGCAGAAGTTTGAAAAAAACAACAACTTGCTTTCACTGTGATAATTAAGGCTGTGTTTGCCTAAAGAGTCAAGTGCGCAAACAGCCAGAGGCGTGAGCTCAGTCACACTTCTCTTTTTAAAACCACAAGTAAAAGAGGAATCAGAAATATTTCTTACCTGTTTCTCGCCCCTCTCTGCCTCAGCTGACACTAGGTCGTGGCCCCTGTGCTCACTGACAGTACACAGGGCACAGATGCACATCTGGTCTGTCCGGCAGAAGAGCTCCAGGGATTTCTGGTGCTGAGGGCAGATCTTCCTGTCCAGGTTCCCCAGCTCATCCACCAGCTTGTGTCTCTTAAATGTGGCTGACTCATAATGAGGCTTCAGGTGCTTTTCGCAATAAGATGCCAGACAGTTCAGACAGGACTTCACTGCCTTTAGTTTTTTCCCAGAGCAAAAATCACATGGGACATCAGTTGGACCAGCGACACTGTTGCCCTGTGTGGAGTTGACAGTCAGGTTTCCACTCTTCTTGATTTTTTCGGCCACCATGCTCAGAGTGGCGTTGGGCCGCAGGACAGGCCTCTGGGTGAATGTGATCTTACATTGTGGACAAATGTAAATCCCTGTGTAGTCGGCCTCGTTCCAGTAGCCGCTGATGCAGTCCATACAAAAACTGTGCCCACAGGGAATAGCCACAGGGTCCCGCAGCAGGTTGAGGCACAGAGAGCAGCTAAAGTAGTCTGAAGATGTGTGGTCAGCCATTGTGGCGGTGAACTCTCAACTGTGGCAGACTTGTGGGAAAGAAGTTGTGAAGCAGATAGAGGATTTCGTCTAGTGCGCCTGGAAGCCCGCCTTCTCGAGTGTGGTACAGCCTGCCACAGACAGGACCTACTTGTATTTCTGAATTCCAGAGGTTATTGATTGAAAGCAGACAAGGCCCTCCCCTTGTGCTGTGAGTATACTGAGCCCTGCCCAGTTCAGATAAGCAGGTTGAGCAAGGAAAGGAGGGAGAGGCAGGCAGAGTGGGAGCAGCCTACAGGAAACGGAGCGCAGCAGTGACATTTTAATGAATGAAATGCAAAAGTAAACAATAACATATATGCCTAAAAGGTTATCACATTTTCCAAGTAACCATTCTTTTATTCCTCTATTTCTCTAGTGGCTCATCAGTGGATGTGTTATTCACACACTCCTCACAGCTGCATTTCCACCTATTGTTATCAGACAGAATTCCCATTGTTTTAAACCGGTTACAGTCCAGCAAACACTAGCCTGAGGTTGTAGAGGAATTTTACGGACCTCCCTGTAAGCAAACAGACAAGCACTATGCACAGTTCTACTTTGATTTGAAAAGATCCCGACTTTTATTGCGTTACTGTTACTGAAGTAGTAAAGGTGTTTGCAGTAAGACAGAGATGTCGTATTTGCACAGTCACCTGTCGGACCAGTGCAGTAACCTTTGACACGTAGCAGTAGAAATATTACACTTGTTTGTGCAACATGTACAAATATTCAAACAGGTGGCAGCATTCCTTTCCAGACAGTTGCGTTGTACTTCATATACATATAGTTTTTCAAATAAAATTACTCTTTTTGTGGCTATACACGGGTATTAAGTTCTAAGAAAAGCTGACTCTCTGTTTTGCTCTTCATCCTGTGCAGCATGAAGTCTCAGCTGACATCACGGCCCCAAATTAGCATTTCAATTAGGCCAGAACCACCAGTCTCCACCAATACTAATGCACCTCTTCTATTTCTCTGCCACTTAGGATCAGATGAAATTCTTGGTTTTATTCCAAGTTGTGTACCCTCACTGCTTTTAAAATTAAAGCTGAAAAAAAAAAAAAAAAAAAAAAAAGCCCAAGCTCCACCTCTCATTGGGCATTACTTCATACACTTGGTAGTTTCACCTCACCATATTTGGTCAAGTTTCTGATAAGCCAGTTTTCCTTCCTTCCTCTAGAGTTGGGAGGGCTCTGTGTGTGCTTACAGATTAACTACCTGTTATTGGAGAAAATCACTGGGAGTTCATCTAAAAAAAAAAAAAAATTGCTTTAGTATTTTTTGCTGCCATAATAGTCTTCTACTGCGACATTATTGTTTTCATATTAATGTTTGCGATATAAGACACACTGATTAGTTTAAAAAACATTCTAATTAAAATGTTATGTCCGTCAGAGCCTCTGTGGTTATCTCGGCTCGCTCAAGTTCAAGGTGAAGGGTCAAACTTCATTAAGGAGCCGTGAACATTGAAGAGGCACTGTACTGGGGCGGAGAGTGGGCAACGCACCAATGGGTGTTTGATCAAAGGAAACCAGGCTCTGTTTCACTGAGAAGCTGGAATCAAAACAGGAAAACACCCCATTTGAACGCTTTGTCAGGAACAATGAACAGAAATGGAGTTCAAGAAGACAAATATTTAGAAGATTACAACTGCCAGAGATCCCTGCTGTTACACTGTACTGGAATATAAGAATGTATATATTTTAAAGAGAGAGCGGAAATGCACTTGATGATTCACCTGGAGTAACCCCATGCTTCAAGTAAAATGATGGGATTTGTCTTTTAACTGTCAGATTGCAGATTTGTTGACCTGGTTTATGTGATTCATGTCTGTTTAAGTACTGGGCCTACCCATATGAAACTTCAAATGGGACATACTTCAACATCTTCTGTCAGTATAAATAAACCAAAAGGACACTATTTTGGCAGAATAGGTTCAGAAAGTGGTGCCATAATTTAAAACCAAAGATGTGATTCAATCTTCAATCACGCATCTTTTGGGTGATTGAGTCAGAGGGTATAAAATCAGGGTGTATATCATTGTTTTTTCCTCAGCACTTTAAAATGAGTTATTGTGACAGGTCTAGTAGAAAGGACTTTAAATAAGCCATAAGATTAATATTGCATGTTTGTGCAGCCAATCTGTAACAAATGATGATAACGTTCAACATTTGTGGATTTTCTCTTTGGATATTTCTTTCACAAACAGTGAATATCCCAGAAACCTTTTATATTAAATTGAATGTAAGAATTTTCGGCTTACAGGAAAAAAGTGACCATATGTCTGGGCTTGGGAGTTTAAATATGACCATGTGACAGACATGAATACTCTCCAACCTCTTGTTCTAGTGGAAGGTCTGCCACCTGCTTGTCTTCATGGAGATGTCATTGCTTTGTCTCCATAGAAGGTTCCATAGTATAACAAAAAACATATCGCCCTGTTTATTCACCATGGGGACACAGGGAGAACATGCAAACTGCACACAGAAAGGCCCCCCTTTTTAAAAACATTTTCAAACAATTTACAAGCTGGTGATGACACCAGGTCAAGTTACAGGTCAAATCTGTGGAGAGGCGACACCACTCAGGTTAACAATGCATGTTTTTCAAGGTAATATTTGATAATAATAACACCTGTAAAAAAAATGAAATATATTTTTAATGCCATACTGTGGAACATCCCACACAAAGCTGTCACATTTCCATGGAGACCAGCAGGTGGTGTATCCTCCACCAGAAAAGTTAAATTATGCACCTTTAACTGCAGCTTTGTTTTATTTCAAAAGTTTGGGTTAGGTGGACTAAATTATATAACAATTGAATAGATTATTTTTGCAAGTGCAGTGGGAAAGTATTACTTCTTAATACCTGAAACCTAAGCTTCAACTCAGACAAATAAACTGGAGTTCTCCCAAAAAACATTTTTTTGTTCTTTAATTTCCTCTTTTTATCCCCCGCCACAGCTGAAAATACTGTAGCTCTGTAGCTCTGAAACATCATATTATTGTAAGATTAACTCAGCAATGTTTCAGGTCTGGAGATTCTTTTTCTGAAAATGTATAATTATATTTACCCTATGATGTATGAAAGTATGACAAGTATGCCTGTGGTTACAACCTGTTTCTAAATGAAATATGAGGGGAGAAATTGTCATTGTTCGTGTTAGAGGTGAGTGAAAATAAACATTGAACTGAGGGCAGCGCGCTCTGTGGTTTAACCCTCATTCTGTGCCACAAGAAAAAACATTTCTATAATTTAGTTCTGCCAAATGTTTTAGAAATATACATAAGAAAATAATCATATATGTCACTTTATATTTTACATAGATATATTTTTCCTTTTTTTTGTTGATAATATCTTTAAATTTTCTTGGGTCATATAAATACATTTCTTTGCGGACAGTTTTAACAGCATCTTTAATTATTACATCCATCCTATCCTAACTAAATGTTATAAAACTGTTTTTGTCTTGTTTGAACAGTTAAGGGCAGCCCACAGCCCCTAAAATGCCTGGCCTTCTTCATGCTGGCTCCAACACAATGGAATCTTTTAGACAAGCTTTCTCGGCCCTGCTATTATCTGAGCTATCAAGTGTAGTTGCATTCCTCTCCATTTCAACAGACCTGAAACTCAGCTAGGTGTACACAGTGTAGATAAAGTATATGAGCCAGGCCTTTAAATCAGGCGTGTCTAAATATAAAGTGGTAAGGCAGTAAGTAAGTAGTGGAAATAATTTGAATGTAGCTTTTCTAATCTAATCTAAATTGAGCCCTAGATCTTTTTGTTAGTGCACAGACATGATTGCTGTAACTATACTGATAACTACATTTATAATTACTCACAGCAAATAAAATGCAGTAGACACTGTATTAGAGGAATATTTTTGTAATATTATCACTCACATGTACTTGTTCTATTACTTAGTGCATACAAAAGTACATAATATGTCACTTATGATTATGAAATACTTTCCAATGACACAGCAATACTATACTATATTAATGTTACATGTATTTGGCACAATATAATTGATGCACAAGAATGTAGAATGACACAGTAGATTCAATTACCCAAATTTATATTATTATAACCACATTATATATTGTTCTACCTAAGAGCGGTAATAACATGCAACATACTAACATTTAAATAACCAACTAAAAAAGTCTTAAAACAGTAAACATTAATACTCTTGCTGCTTTGGTATTATTTTTGAAATAATACTATCCAATTCAATGTCTTAAGTAATGTCTTAATGCCTATGGCCATAGGTAGCTCCAGGGTGCTTAAAACCTCTACTTACATGTTAATCAAGAGCAACTTTTGCATTAGAATAATACATTTCCTTCATTACCTGCACTGATGGAGGCACTTTGACCTCTCCTTGCCCCACCCTTGTTTGACTGGTTTCGGCTTAACCAGTTTCACATCTTACTGTTTACTCTATATAACTTGTGCCTCGTAGTGCCAGTGAGCTCACTTTTCTACTGGACTGACTCAAGCCACTTCACGCGGTCTTGGCTGTCACAGAGAGTTCCGAGAACCAACTATTTTTCCCAATGTCTTCAGATCAGGAGGGCTGCTATCTCTGCAAGGAATACCTCCGGGATCCAGTGTCCATACCCTGCGGACACACCTTCTGCTCTGTTTGTCTTAAAACCTACTGGGACCACGCTGACCACACCGGTACCTACATTTGCCCTCAGTGCAGAGTCACCTACAACAAGAGGCCCACTCCGAGACGGGTTTCAGGCTCACGATACAGCAGCATGCAGCGCAATTCCAGTGAGTCCTTTCCACCACCTCCTCCCTCGCCTGACTACAACTATGCTGGACCCCAGGATGTAGGGTGCGACATTTGCATCGGCAAGAAGCACAAAGCCATCAAGACTTGCTTGATGTGTCTGGCATCCTACTGCGAAAAACATCTCAAGCCTCACTTTGAGTCAGCAACATTCAAGAGGCACAAGCTGGTGGACGAGATTGGGCACCTGGACCGCCAGATCTGCCCCCAGCATCAGAAGGGCCTGGAACTGTTCTGTCGCACTGACCAGATGTGCATCTGTGTGCTGTGTACGGTCAAGGAACATAAAGGTCACGACATGGTGTCTGCAGAACAGGAGAGAGCTGAGGAACAGGTTAGTAAACTTTACTTTAAGTCAGCGATTGTGTGCTATGGCCAATGGATTATTTGTTAGATGTCGTAATACAGTGAACAAACTGTATGTGAGGTGTTTTTAACATGTACACATCAAACTTATCATAATAAGCATTTTGAGAACTTTACACCAATTTAGTTTCACCACCAAATGACAGGATAAATACGTTTTTGTTGTTGTTGCAACCGGAAGTGGGATCTGGGTCTGTCTTGTGTTTACAGTATATATTAGAACAGATTGTCACTAACAAGCCAAAAGCAAACCATTGCATCTATGGTTTCTTGCGTGATAATGTGGTAGGTGTTGCATCATCCACATTTACAACATAGAACAACAAGAATAAGACCTAGTTAAGCCCAATGGGACACACCCACAGCTACGTACCTTTCATTCAAGCTGTTTGAAGTATGACAAAAATGATATTATTAAAGAGCCTCCATCAATTGTTGTGTTGTTTTATCCCCATAGCAACGATTGGGTGCCACCCAGGCCGAGATCCAAGAGAAGATTCACGATCGGCTCAAGCAAATGGAGGAGCTGAAACAGGCAGTGGACTCACTTAAGGTTTGTGCCAGCATAAGTCATCACACAGATAATACCAGACTAACCACTACAGAGACAACATTCCTTCAGGCTGTAGTCACGACAACAGTTTTTTTGGCGTGCTCGTAAAAATACACCTTGTGACTCAGTTGATTAATGACACGTACACATTTTTCCTGTAGAACTCAGCCCAGAGAGCGATGCAAGAATGCGAGAAGATGTTTAGCGACATGCTACGCTCAATTGAAAGAATGCAACAGGAAATGACCAAGCTGATTTCAACCAACAAGAGGGCAGCACTGAATAATGCAGAAGGTCATGTGGAGAGATTAAACCATGAGATTTCAGACCTGAGGAGGAGGGACACTGAAATTACCCAACTGTCCAAAACTGAGGACCACATCCACTTTATCCAGGTATTAAGCCATAGACAAACCTTCAAAATGGACAAACAAAACCACAACTTAAATGTCATTAAATATGTATAAATATTTTTTTTAGAGTTACCACATGCTAATTGCGCAAACAGAGGCTGAGGAATTGCCCACAGTGACCGTGAACCCGTATTTCACCTTTGGCCCGGTCACAAAGGCTGTCTCAGAGATGAAGCAACACCTGAACGAATTTGGAAATGATGAACTGGTCAAAGTAGCAAAAACTGGTAATTTTCCTTTAACGTTCTATGTCCAAGTTTGATAACAGAATCCTGATTGTAATGCAATTTTTTTTTCAGTGAACAAAATGACTTTCTGTGAACTTGATGACCCTAAAAAGAAGAAATCTCTAAAAGCTGAGGCCATAAAAGGTGAGTCTATTTAATATGCTCTATCAAATTTATATTATACTTAATTTATTATAGAAATGTGCTTATTGTAGCAAATGGACAGAGCTATGCTCAGGAATGTCCTCTGTTTGAAACAGGGCTTTTGTGCAGCACTGTCTGGTGTTTGGCCTCAGCTCAAGCATGAGCGTATTCATTAGGGCCTAGTCTGAGTTCTTTCAGTAGCTGCATGGTTAAATGTTTACTTTGATTAGGAAGTCAAACTGCTGGTGCGTTTACAAGTGCACATTCCGCTATAATGGACTTTAGCTCAGTCTATTGGTGTAGAACTTCCCCTGTCCATTCAAGCGACCAGAATGTTAGTTTGAATAATGGGAGAAAAAGTCAACAATGTCACTGACTACATTTTCATTCTACTGCTTTCGACAGCTGATGAAGCCGCCATGTACAAGTCTGTGCCAGTGCCAGTTCAAGAACCTCAATACAGGGATGACTTCTTACGATGTAAGTTTGAGTTTTTTAGCCTCTTTTTTGCTAGACCTTTTGGCTGTTCACAGTTATGGAACTTTAAAAAAAAAAATGTTTGCATTCAACAAATAGAACCTTACAAATAGAACCTTTACCGTAATGAGGCAAACAGTATTAATACTTGTGGCATTGCAGATCATAGATCGGACAGACATAGCCGACCTCGGCGGGTGTCCCATCAGCTCTGATATGCAGAAGACAGACAGGTGACACTTATTCCCTAAAGTCACTCTTTTTCTATGTGCAGCCAGAGGGTCTTTTTCCTTTTAAGTAGTTCTAAGCAGAAGTTAGTTAACCATCTAACCTGATGTAAAGAACAAACGTCAAACAACAGTGACCTTAGAGGGGATAATGGTGGAGGGCTGCTCCCAATTGTGCTCTGAACAGAGGCCGTTGGTGTTAAGTTTTCTCATGGAAATTTGAACTGAGCCATTGGAAGCTATAGTAAGTCATTGTTTCCTTCCTAGATGCCTGTGAGCTCAATCTGGACCAAAACACAGCCTACAGACAGCTCTACTTATCCAAAGGCAACAAAAAAGCCACCCTAAAGAATGAGCCCCAGAATTATCCAGACAGCGCCGCCAGGTTTGACTCACTGCCCCAGGTGCTGTGCCGGGAACCCCTCGCAGGTGGAGCATACTACTGGGAGGTGGACTGGAGTGGAGAGGGAGCAGCCATCGGAATCACCTACAAAGGCATCAAGAGGACGGGTTATGGAGACAGCTGTCGAATCGGCTACAACCGAAAATCGTGGAGCCTCTTCTGTTCTGACAGCAACTACTCAGCCCGCCATAACAAAGATCAGATGGAAATAAACGCACCTTACTCATCCCGTATTGGTGTGTTCCTAGACCATGTAGGGGGTGCTCTGTCCTTCTATACAGTAGGGGACACCATGTCTCTCATCCACCGATTCAAGGTAACCTTCAGTGAGCCAGTCTTTGTAGGCTTTTGGGTTTGGTACGGGTCTGCTATTAGAATCCTCCAACTGTAATGTAACAACAAACTGCTTTTGAGATGCTTTTTAGAAGGAATATACATAAACAATGCATTTTATTAGCTACTTAGCAATGATTTAGATATGAGAGGTTCTGTCTGTAGGAGTTTTGTTTGTAAGAGTTTTACTTTTATAAGAGTTCTTCTATTAAGAGTGTTTTTTTAAAACTTTCTATAAGTTATCTGTTCTTTTCCTCTGTATCTCTGTATCAAAATTTCCCCATGTGTGGAAAAATAAAGGCATATGTTATCTTATTATGATTTTATTATACTTAGTGTCACAAAATATTTTGAATCAAATATTTCAAATGTGACTTGAGGCAAATTACCATTTATTGTCCTTTATTTTAATTCTTTAACTTAACACGCACTGTGCTGTAAATGTAAAATATGTTTTGATCTTTGTAATTTTTCATCAATAAAAGTGTACATCAAACATGCACTCAAAATGTATATTATTCCAAATTAATCTCTGGCTCTGGATTGTTTGCTATTAATATAATTAGTAACATGCTTATGACCTCAAAAGTCTTAAAAGTGTGTGGAAAAAACACGATATGATTGAACCACAGTTATGTGCCGCTGTGACGCCATCTACTGGCAAGGCATTTGTTATGACCACTGTTAAGTTTGCGGCACACCAAGCTTTTTTGTTTCTGTCTCTATGTAATAATAAAATGTAATAGCCTGTGTGATGTGTGCATTTTGGGCATAGAGCTCCAAGACAATGTCAAATAATCCACAATGATGCAGACATCGTCTTGGAGCTGCAGTCTATACCATTGCCCTCTATGCCCAAAATGTCCTAACAAACTTTTTGGGCACATAAATACACACATCACACAGGCTATTACGTTTAAAGGTAAAGTAATGTTATTCATAGTTTTCAGATCTTATGATCTTGTTTGTGTTCTGTGTTCTTGTAGACAAGACGATTTGACGCATTTTAACATGCATAAGCTCTAGCCATTATCATTGTCCTTTGTGCTAATTCTAAAGTCTGACATGGGGAAGCATTTATCAAAGGCCTCCTCCCTCATCCTCCTCACCTGTACCTCCTCCCTCCTCCTCGTAACCCGTACCTCCTCCCTCATCCTCCTAACCTGTACCTCCTCCCTCATCCTCCTCACCTGTACCTCCTCCCTCATCCTCCTAACCTGTACCTCCTCCCTCATCCTCCTCACCTGTACCTCCTCCCTCATCCTCCTAACCCGTACCTCCTCCCTCATCCTCCTCACCCTCCTCCCTCATCTCCTGTACCTCCTACTCACCTGTACCTGTATAAAGCGAGGTTTTGTAAAAAAAAAATAAAAAAAACAATGTCCTCACTGTAAACAAAACGGACATGGACCATTCAAATTTTGTGTGCGTGGATGAAAACATTGGGCGCCGTGGAGGGGACGGACATGATCGCCGCAGCTGAGGAGGGGACGTATGCCACAGAGGTAACAATTTGTACATTGAGTAAACAAACATTGTTATTTTCTCTTCAGTGCAAGTACAATTAAAAATAATATCTGTTATTGTATATTTTCTTAATTCTGAAAGCTACTAGAATTAAGAACATTTAATATAATAATATATATTATTATATAATAATTATTGTTATTAGGCCCGGGCCCCAGCAGGGCGGAGGGCCTATTGCTCCCGCGACGCTGCCGAAATAGTCAAGAATTAAAGCCGCGGTTGCTGTAACACGGTCGCCTTACCACGCGACTGTGTTTTGATTGCGATTGCCCCGACACTGCATTCTCTTAGACTTTATTCTTTAGACTTTATTCTTTAAACCCCCTCCCTGTACCCCGTCACCTAGCAACAGAGACCCGCTGCTAATGCTGATGCTAACGCTAATGCTAAGACCATCGCACGAGAGGAAATATTCCATCAAAATAAAAGAGGAAGAGGAAGTGAGGGCATTACTTGCGCCCCTGTTGGCCAATTCTGAAAATACACAATATATGCTATGCACTTTTTTTCATGGCGTCTCGAGGAGAATATAACCCATGAGTTTCAAACAATGCTGAGTTTTTCACACAATGGGTAGGGGGCGCTATAGAGTAGATTTGTTATATGGGTATTAACTATTTCCAATCAGACCCAAAAAGTATTAGTGAGTGAAATATGAGCTCCGTAGATCAATTCCATTAGGCATGACTTGTCCTTGGAAAAAACAGGAAATTAAGCCTTTTTTGAGGGCGTGTTACTCAGAGAAACTTTTTGAATATTTATTAAATTTCAATGTCTTTAGATGCAAAAAGTGTTGTTGTTTTGAGCTCGATGCTGCCAGGCGTGTTTTACTCGTCAAAGGTAGCTCACTGTCCCAAGTTTCATGTGCCTAGGCCAAAGATTAAAGGGGCTTCCACACCGCCGCGACCGAAGCGTCCAGTTTACATTCAAAGTCTACAGCAAACGCGCGTCGAGCACGTTTTGGCGTTATCCGCGGTGCGATTTCTTCGTTTTTGCGGCGCGATTGGTGCGTTTTCTTACGCTCTCGACACTTTGGAGTGCGCGTATGGTCTGTAGCCTCCTGCCTGAGGGGAGTGGCTCAAATAGTCCATGCTCAAGGTGAGAAGGGTCGGCTGTGATCCGACCTGCACGTCCCAGGGCCCTGGAGACGTACAGGTCCTGCAGAGATGGAAGTCTGCAGCCAATCACCTTCTCAGCAGAGCGCACAATGCACTGCAGTCTCTGGCTGTGGCTCCAGCGTACCACACGGTTATGGAGGTGAAGATGGACTCAATGATGTCCGTGTAGAACTGCACCATCATCTCCGCTGTCAGCTTGGCTTTCCCGCAGGAAGTACATCCTCTGCTGGGCCTTCTTTGTGAGGGAGCTGATCGTGAGCTCCCACTTGAGGTCCTGGGTGATGGTGGTGTGACTTTCCTGTAGTCCACAATCATCTCCACTGTCTTCTGCGCGTTGAACTCCAGGTTGTTACCGCTGCACCAGGACACCAGCCGGTGCACCTCCCTCTTGTAGACAAACTCCCCGTCCAAGATAAGCCCGATGAGGGTGGTGTCGTCTGCAAACTTGATTAGCTTTACGGAGTCGTGGCTGGAGGTACAGCAGTTTGCGTACAGGGAGAAAGTACACAGCCCTGTGGAGCTCCTCTGCTGATAGTCCGAGTGTCTGAGACATTTTTCCCCAGCCGCACGCACTGCCTCCGATCCGTCAGGAAGTCAGTGATCCACCTGCAGGTGGAGTCAGGCACGTTGAGCTGGGAGAGCTTGTCCTGGAGCAGAGCAGGGAGGATGGTATAGGTTCCCGGGGAGTCCAGATGCTGCAGGGTGAAGTGGAGTGCCAGGTTGATGGTATCGTCCACAGACCTGTTGGCTCTGTAGGCAAACTGCAGGGGGTCCAGCAGGGGGGGTGAACGACTTGAGGTGGGAAAGGACCCGGCGCTCAAATGACTTCATGACTACAGAGGTCAGCGCCACAGGTCTGTAGTCAGTAAGTCCAGTGAACCGGGGCTTCTTGGGGACAGGGACAATGATGGACGACTTGAAGAAGGCTGGGATATGGCATGACTCCAGGGAGGTGTTAAAAATGGTAGTGAAGACAGGGGCCAGCTCACCTGAGCAGTGTCTTAAAGGCGTAATGGACGATATTTCGGCGATTTGAGGCGGCGGAAATCGTGCGCATGCGCACTCCCCCGTGCGGACTGATACAACACACACGAGCGTTTGTTTATTAGCGCAACAGAGCGCATCGCATCGCTCGTCTCCCGTAGATTTCTGTCCACTTCTGCGTCAGCTCGAACTGTCTTTCTCCGTCTTCATTTTGCCCCGTACACTGAGGGAACTATATTATGATAGATCCATGCGCTTAGGCACGCGGAAACGTGAGGACGAACCGCACGCGGCTGCAGGTGAGCGGTAGGTGCGTTTTATGATTGATACGTGGCAGGACTAATGATTTATCCACGCCACGAGGAAATATGATAAAAATTTGCTGAAAAAGATCGTCCATTCCACCTTTAAGGTGGCCGGAGTGACACTGTCTGGTCCAGCAGCTTTTCAGGGGTTGGATTTCCGATTGTTTGCTTACATCCTGTTCCTGGACTGTGGGGTCGAAAAGTCATAATATGTCAAATATTTGTTGGACAACAAAGAACATGAGGAGGTGTTGGAGCCCTTTAAATTATTTTTTTCTTCTGTGGAAGACATGTGGACATTTTGTGAGGAAGTGGGGTAGTATGGTTTTCTGTGGATAGGTAGATGAACGAGTGTAGTGTTGTAAGAATGTAATCATTTCATCTTTCTGTCAAGTTTTTCAGTTTTTTCAATATTGTTTATTCTATTCTAATTATGATTGTTTGTGGAGCCAAAATCAAACAAATGAAGAGATAGTTCTACATTTGTAAATCAGATTTTTGTGGATAAGCAGTTTAAGAAATTTGCTGTTAATGATACAAATATATGTGGTTACAAAGTCCCAGCCTCTATCTATATATGACGCATACATAGCAACTAATCAAGCATTTCTTCAAACCAATTTTCATTATATAATATCAATATTACTATAAGCTACCAGTCTTTAATTCAGTTTGAATGTTTTCTGATTGTGTTTAAACAAATATTTTTTACTCATCTCTTTCGCAAATTAATCTCACAACTAAAACACAATTTATTAAAAATAGTAAAAAGAAATAAATATCGCGGGATATTTTATTTTATTGACGTATATATAGAAACCATTGAACCGTATTCCGTGTGAGCAGGTGGCGGTAAATGCACATTTTTAGTTGGCTACCAACCACTAAAAGTAACACCACAACAACAGTAGCAACGATGTGTTTTCCGGACTTGTCTGTTAAGGTTCCTCACTCTGGAGTAAGGTCTGCAGCCACTCTAGTACAAAGTGGCTTTATAAAAAAGATTTGAGTTAGTGAACTGTACCTGTCTTTGTGAATCAGCCACACTCACATCACAAGCAGGCGGCGCTGCTCTGGGTCCGACACGTGTGTCTTACAGGGCATTCAACAAAGATTGCCTTGTTTCTGGTCGGTGACATTTTCCGTGCGCACCACCACAAGAAGCGCCGCGTTTTCCACGTTTAACAGTAACGTGTGCTGACTCAGGTGAGTCTTGGTGTACACTATTACTTTTAGTTAACGGTTATACCCGCCTGTTGCAGAGAAAGTAAACTTGGCATCTCGGGGAGTAACATGTACAACACTAATGCATTAGCTAACGTTACATTATTAGAATGAATGAGGCTAACCGTGTTGCTAGTGCTAGCGATACCGTGTGGGTCTCCTGTTTCCTATTGCTATCAGTTCAGTATTAACTTGTTTATATGTTTTTTGGAGTTGTTGTTGATAAGATATTCAACTTTCGAGTGTCTCAAAACAAACATCTTAACAAAATCCGTTGTTAACTCTTGTGTTTTGTTACGTTCGTTACCTGTCACTATGACAACCAACTCTTGAAACATAGCTAGTTAGTTAATGGTCCTTGATCTTATTTATAACATACGTAGACGTGTTGCTGAACTGGTTTCGTTTACATTATTCAGTTTTAATATCCAGGGACCATCTCATTGACCATAATAAACATATTTCATGAGAATATGAGCCATAAGGCATATACGACAACGAGAATATGAATTATTGTTCTTTAGTTTTTGATATTCGTTTCTGGTTTTGTCTAAATTGCAGATGGCGAATACAAAAGTCCCAGAAGTTCGTGACATAACACGAATTGAGAGAATTGGTAAAAGCATTTAGATTCTTTTTTATTTAAGTTTTTCTATATTTTAATCCATATGCTTTTTAAAATTATTATTATAGGTGCACATTCTCACATTCGTGGCCTTGGTTTGGATGATGCTTTGGAGCCGAGACAGGTAAACTTAAATCATGTTTGTCTGCAAGTGTCATAAATGGATAATATTTATTTAAAAGGTTTTGTAATTTATTCTATGTTCTAGGTGTCCCAGGGGATGGTGGGTCAGCTTGCCTCACGTCGGGCAGCAGGTGTCATTCTAGAAATGATTAAAGACGGTCACATTGCTGGGAGAGCAGTGCTTATTGCAGGCCAGCCTGGCACTGGAAAAACCGCAATTGCAATGGGTGAGGAATTAACAAATGAATGAAGTGCAGAAATGAGTATGAACATTATATTATATTATGGTCTATCTCCAGGTATTGCCCAGTCTCTTGGCCCCGACACTCCTTTTACAGCGCTAGCAGGAAGTGAAATATTCTCTCTTGAAATGAGCAAAACAGAGGCACTTAGTCAGGCTTTCAGGAAAGCTATTGGTGTCAGAATCAAGTAAGATTTTAACCAAAACTTCAAGTGAACAATTTCCTGTTGTATTCACTGTCGTTTTTTTTTGTCTCACAGGGAGGAGACTGAAATCATTGAAGGAGAGGTAGTGGAAATACAGATTGATAGACCAGCTACAGGAACGGTAAGGTAGAGATTTGATGCTTTAGTAGTTTTTCCATTTGTAAACTCTGAACATTTTTCTGTTCTAGGGGGCTAAGGTTGGCAAGCTGACCCTCAAGAGTACTGAGATGGAGACAATATATGACCTGGGCAATAAGATGATTGAAAGCCTTAGCAAGGAGAAGATTCAAGCAGGGTAAAGTGATCCCTTGTGACCATTTTGAGATATCAGTTTTTTCCACTTTTATAAAAAAAAATCCTTCATATCCACAGAGACGTTATTACAATTGACAAAGCCACTGGAAAGATAAGCAAGTTGGGTCGCTCATTCACCCGAGCCAGAGATTATGATGCCATGGGATCTCAGGTATGAATTGCATTTGCCAATATTTGTCAGCATTTTCAAATTGAAGATGATATAACAAGCACTGTTTTTCTTATGTTTCCAGACCCAGTTTGTGCAGTGTCCAGAGGGTGAGCTTCAGAAAAGAAAAGAGGTGGTACACACAGTTTCTCTTCATGAGATTGATGTCATCAATAGCCGCACGCAGGGTTTCTTGGCCCTTTTTTCAGGGGACACCGGTGAGATCAAATCTGAGGTCCGGGAGCAGATTAATGCCAAAGTGTGTGAATGGAGAGAAGAGGGCAAGGCAGAAATCATCCCTGGGGTTTGTACCACATCAGTGAAATTATCTGAAAGGTACATAGTGGAGATGTTTCAAAATGTTGTTCTTGTATTTTCTTTTTACTTTCAGGTGTTATTTATTGATGAGGTTCATATGCTGGACATGGAGTGTTTCTCATTTCTCAACCGGGCCTTGGAGAGTGATTTGTCCCCAGTCCTTATTATGGCCACCAACAGAGGCATAACTCGGTAATTAATGTTTTTCCTCACACTCATAACACAAATGAGACCCCCCTCAAAAAGAAATCTAAAGGCGCTATCCACTCCACAAGTGACTCTAAATCAGTGATTTGAGGGTCCGGGGGCAACCGAGGGGCCTCAGAGGGCATTTGTTGAAATGTACCTTTTGTAAAGCGGTATTAAGCCCACTGTCAATATTATTTGCATTTTAATGTCTATCTAAAATTGAGAAAAAAAGACATTACAACATAATGTTGGGGATCTTCACATTGATAAAGGAGCTGTTTTGCACACTTTGGGAATGACTGTTCTAAATCATTAAATACATTTAATTACATACCAGTTATTTTCTCAAGGCTGTTGTAAGTTAGTTTGCTTCTCAAATTAGTTTACCATAAATGGTTAAAAATACAATGATGAGTCTGGCTGCCAAGCTACCGTCTTTATGGATGTAAAATTAAGAAAGAATGTCAAACTATTCATTCGCATTTTAAACTCCAAAACAAAACTTTTTCATTTTGTTCTACAGCATTCGTGGCACAAATTACCAGAGTCCACATGGTATTCCCATTGACCTGCTGGACCGACTACTCATCATCGCCACTTCTCCCTACAATGAAAAGGAGATGAGACAGATTCTCAAGATCCGGTACGACTCCCATATGAAGTACAGGCTTTTGTCCCCCTGTACTTTTGTATAAAATATGGCTGTATTTTAGCTGTGAGGAGGAGGATGTGGAGCTGAGCGAGGAGGCACACACTGTTCTGACCCGCATTGGCATGGAGACTTCACTTCGTTATGCAATTCAGCTGATTAGCACAGCTGGCTTGGTGTGCCGCAAACGCAAGGTAAATACAACTTTGAACATTGTTAAATTATGGTTCAACCAAAAAGCAATCTAACCAAGTAGACAAAACTGACTCATCTGTCTGGACTGGTTTTCAGGGCACAGAGGTACAAGTGGAGGACATCAAACGGGTTTACTCCCTATTTTTGGATGAGGCTCGATCATCTCAGTACATGAAGGAATATCAGGAGTCTTTTCTCTTCAATGAAACGCGTAAGTTTACTTGTAAAATACTATCCACTTTCTCATTAATTTGTTACTATTTGTATAAATGTATAATGAACCTGCACTGCAGTCTGATCAAATGTTTATTTTAACTCGATGTTTATTAACGATGCAAAGGTTTCTAAATAAAGTCAGTTCATTGTGCGATGTTTTTTCAAATAATGCATTGTGTATAATGAAATAATTTTTTAAAACAAACATAGGTACTATCTTCAATATCTTCATCAATCCATTTATTTCACAGAATCGGGTTCAATGGATACCTCGTAAAGATGCCTCGCCTTCAGTGTTATGTGCCCATTCCAATGTCAATTCAACATCAGGTTCTCCTGAGCTGAATTGTAATTCTTTGCCTTTTTGTTATTCAATCTACCCTCCTGTCTATTTAGTTTGTGAAAAAACCCTGCTTACCTTTGGTTTATTTGTGTCTTACATCTATTTTATTAAAATAATTCTGTTTCTCAGAGCCTATAATTGTTTTTTTTTTCATAGCTTTACATTTTTTAAACTTAATTTTATTAAAATCTCTTGTCATTATGTCTGGGTGGTATGGCCTGATGTGTATATTGAGCATTTGTTGGGTCTTGATAATTCCCCTTTCAAAATTGATGCACATATCACTAAAATTACTAAATTATTACTTTTAACAAGTTAAAAAAAATAATGTTTTTTTGTGTTTGAAGTACAAACAGAACCAGATTCACCCCAGTGTGATTTAACTGAAAATAAGTGAGGATAAGCTTTCCCTTTGTTTTGTGTCTTAAAAGGAATACAAATCTACAACTCATTCAATTGCTTCCATAAGGGGGCGCTCTAACACAAGTTTACCAAAGCACATTTCAACCTACCTGTAGAATTAGAATCAGAAAAGGTTTATTGCCATTGTTAATGAACAGAATTCACAAATATAGGAACTTGCTTTGGTGATTCAGTGCAACATATAACAATGATAAAATAACCTACACAAAATAAAATGGCATGAAAGAAAATAAGTGTAAATCTACTATAGGATAAACACTAACTCAATACTGAAGTCTTGTTGCATTGCTCACTGCTAAATCTACCAAGGCATCATTTTTAAGGTCACAACTGAGAAGGTGTGAACCTGTTCAGTAAATCTGTCTGTCAATGCTCTGCATGCCTCCTTTCTCTTTAACACCTGCACAATTGCCTAATAAGCAGGCGCCATTGCTCTTGCAAGCATTTTAAGAAATAGTTTGTCCTCCCCAATAATCAACAACTAATACAAGAATTGTCATTGGACAACAAAAAAATCCTTTCCCAGTGGAAGACAGTTGGAGAAGCCTGCTGCCAGCCCTGAATCCCCTCGGTCCCACCAGGCCCATGTCAGCTGTGCCCTGTTTACCTCCACATCTGATGGATTCACAGGATGTAGGCCTGCAATAAATCTATGTAAACTACAAGGTGATGCATTTTTACATCAAATATGCAAATATTTCTACTTGTAGCACAAGTAAGCAGTGTTATTAGTAATAATAGGGAAACAAATACTTATCTTTATCCAAATCATAATAGAACATACTGTGAAAGATGCTCCAGGAGGATGTCTGACTTGGCACATGTACAGTATGGTCCACATGCCACTGACCACAGGCTCCATCCCTGCTCAGCATGCGCACATGTGGTGGCATTTTGCCTGAAACACTAGAGCATTCATAAAGCAGTATATTTCTAGATGGACATATCATAAGAGTTAAATCCTGCACGCCTATGTCACTAACATTTAACTCAAATACTCCCTAAGAAAATATTTGGTTCTCCGAGTACCACCTGATCCTGGCCAGGTCTTTATGGGACTATCATGACAAATGAGAAACCAACCTATACGTTAGGAAGAATAACAATCTCCTAATATGACATTAAAGTGTTTTTTCTCTATGGAGACAAAGAGGTGAGGCAACTTGGCAATGCAGATTTGTGTGGTGGAAACCTGACTTATTTTTGAGCAATAAAAATGTGTAATAAAAAAAATTAAGATAAGTGGCGGACCCTCCACTCCAGTGCACCTTTGACTGTATATCTATTTTAATTAGTGGGTTCTTGAAGCAAGAATTATCTATAAAGGACCCTCCACTCAAGTGCACCTTTAACTGTATATATATTTTAATTAGTGGGTTCTTTGAGCAAGAATTCTCTATAAAGTACACTATAAAAGCTTACCCAGTACAATACAGCTTATGTTGGAAATGTTTTTTTACTCTAGTTACATTACAACAGACAGGGATGTTCTATGGTTTCAGAATGATGAGAAATTAGAACTTTTGCCATTGCAATCAACAATTTTATAAAAAAAAATATTTTCAATGGGAGAAAATCTCCAAAGCTGAAACCAATGAACACCCACCACTTTCATCCTGACCATTTGCCCTTCTACTGCCTTTCGCATTAGCTGCATTTAATTAACGAGATGTGCTCTATTAAAATCAATCCTGTCAATGTCATTGATCCAAAAATATTGTCAGATTTAAACAGATACACATGTTGACCTGACCTGTTGTAAAAGCTGCACCTCATTCTCTTTTACTCAATAAGGCGTTTGAATAAGTCAGTTTTCGTTTATCATTGGCCTCAGTCTGTCTAGTATCAAAGTTGATGTATAATGATCTTTTAATGTTTTCCATCCTTCTCTATAGTGTATTTCTTCACCGCACCTCATTTTCCATCTCGCGGCATGTTCTAAGCATTTTTTGCACAATTTGCTACATGTGTGTCCATTTCCAGAAGTTCTCAAGGAAAAATAAATGTCCACCCTTCTCTTCCATCATCCTCCTTTTGCCGCCATATGTGAAAATGCAAAGTATATAATGAAAAGTGGGGTCAGTGGAAGTGCACACTTTTTCATTATGCAATTTTCTGCTACTGCTGACTTTATGTATATTTATATTTTTATATTTTTGTGGAACCTGAAAAAGGGGCTAACTTGAAAATTGTTAGCCTTTTTTGGGTCCAAATTAGGGTTTCTACTCTCCAGACACTGCTACATCTGGTGTCAATGGCTCTGTCCTCAGTACATCTCAAAAGACATTGAAGACCCCGCAAAATCATAATCAACTTTTTTCTAATTTGACTAGTTTCTCATTTCATTGCGTTGCACCAATGAAATTTCCCCATGTGGGACAATAAAGGAATATCTTATCTTATCTTAACCTTCTGTGCTCTAAATGTTATCTCTACTATCTACATTATGACTTTATTTGACATTTTTTGAATAGGCCTGTATTAATTTGGCCTGTAAATTTTATTTGACAAGACAATGTGAAATAGGGGAGACGCGATGATGTGGACATTCAACATATTGTCAAAGTTGGAAATCACTCTACACGCTACAGCATGGAGCTTGGCATAATGTGCTTCTGCCTAGACCACTCGACCATCGGGCAGCATTTTTCAACATAAAGAAAAAGGAAAGGAGTAAGGAAAAAGTAATGTAAACACAATGTCTCACAAATTATGACTTTCACAGGAAGTATACATGTCCTATAAAGTATACAGGTCATTTTACACAAGTATTTTATAACCATCAATGGCTGATATAAAGTTGCATTCCACATAAATGAAAATGGTGTAAACATAGAATATATTTCAGTTGTTGTACAATAATAGTGATATTAAAAATCCCAATAGATTCTCCCAATTTTGATAAAAGAAATGTATTCCTTGTGTACAATAGTTATTTTTATTCATACTTGTTGACAGTGACAAAGGTAATAGAAGTCACCATTCTAGCAAGATAAAAATTGTTTGAATGTAACTTATAGGCAATTATGCTGATGCTAATGAAATGGAACAGACTAGGAGTAGTAAAGTATACAAGTACTCTATTTTACTTATCCAAAAACGTTTGACATTAATTCATGAAAGAAATGCATAACAAAACATACAGGTACTAAAATAACATTAATTGAATTGAAATTAAATACATTTCTGTTGTTTTTTATCCACATTTTTGCAAAACGTTCTAAATTTAGTTAGTTAGAATATACAAAAACATGTAATATCCTACGCTCTTGCTGCAGCTACAACATGGGATGTGTCAGTGTATCAGAAGCAATTTGTAATTTGTGTAAAAGTACATTCATTTTCTGACTGAAAGAGAAGTATTGTTCATATCATTGACTGTGAAATTATTATCACAATTAAGTATGTTCCTCTGATGGAAGACTTTAGTTTGTGCTTCCAGTTTCCTGCTGTTGGTATGATGTAAGATGTAAGAGATACAAGAAACTGAGCTCTCACTCTCTTGAGCTTGGATAAGTCCATGAAGAGCTAAATCAGGAAGCAGAATTTCATTATAGGTTCAATGGTTTCTATTTAAAGAAGACATTTTATCTGAATGTCTGATTTTATGAACGTTCAATGAATCTTCTCTCAATTTTCTACTGGTAAGAGATTTATTATGTTAATCCATGGCCCTGTAAAAGTCATGGGATGCTTTGGGAATACTGAAACTGTACCCTTCAGAGAAAAAATAAAATACTGAAGTACATTACTAAAGGTACTTAAAATTAGAGGAAGAATGAAATAAAAGTAACCGTATTTTTGATTAAAAATGTGTTGGAAGTAGCAGAACAAAAAGTATTTCATGCAGTGCTGAAACGTAATCTTGAGTCCCAAACCAGGGCTCTGATGGAACACTGCTGTAGCATATTTAAAAAGCCCATTTTAAATCCATGGGGACACTTTATATATTCAATAACTTTCAAATAAAGTCATTAAATATTCCCTGTCTCTGTCATGCAGCTCCACCTCAGTCTTGGCTGTATTTTCAAGGTCTCTGATTGTTACAATTGGCCCTGATTATACCCTGTGAATTAGTGCACAGCCCATTCATCTAAACCCCAATCCCATTCATTCCCTTTGTGGACACAAGTCATTCATGCTCCACGTGTGCCATACATAACTGCATACATGACTGCCCTTATGCACATCGAACCATGCAGAAATAGCCCTTTAGAAAGTCAGAGAAAACATTGCTTCTAAAAGTGGCTTCACACTGGCTAAATAAAGCATTCTGGCCCAGTCAAGCATAAGGTTATGATTTATTCATAAATCTTTGGTATATTTGTAGCCCGCACTGCGCACTCTTAACAGTATCACTGTTTCTCATTGTCTGTTTTCGTTGCATTCTCATTAGTGATATTATGCAAATCAGCTATCCAGGGACCTCAGTGAGTCAGTTGGATGTGATCATTATAAGTGGCCATGGGGCAGTGACATAGGATAATAGGCCCCGCTGCTGCGTACAGTCCACATGGTCTTCCACACGAGCAGACAGCGAAGACAAGAACATGTGTTGGGTTCATTAAAGATACAGTGGCATGTGCAGTGCAGTTGTTGATGTAGTCTTTGACAGCTGAAGGTTAGCCGCATCCTCAGGCTAGTCGTCATGGAGGC
Source organism: Eucyclogobius newberryi (assembly GCF_026437365.1). Taxonomy (NCBI): domain Eukaryota; kingdom Metazoa; phylum Chordata; class Actinopteri; order Gobiiformes; family Gobiidae; genus Eucyclogobius; species Eucyclogobius newberryi. Next base: position 20,674,488 of record NW_027315779.1, on the reverse strand, counting down.
AGTGGAGCCTGAAGATGCAGGGCTCAATGATGGGAAAAGAAAGGGAGGAAGTGTGCACGATGCTAATGTTTTATGGCTGGCTTTTTCAGGGTGTAAATAGCAGGATATTATGATTACATATAATGAATGATACGCATGATTTGCAGAACAATATTTTGCATTGATAAAAATATATTGGGTATGAATGTATTTTAATTTTCATGTTGTTATTTTCATTACTTTATTCTAATTTTCTTACAAAATGTTGAAACCAGTTTTATAGCCAGATGTGGGTTGAGTAGCAAAACATTGCGCTCACTGTTACTTCAAAATAATATTACTCATGTTGTAAAAAGTATTTGGTGAAACTACAACTCAAATAAGAGCAACTGTAGTAACTCTCTGGACATAACATCGGATTTGTAATTTGATTATATGAAGCTAATCATTAGAGGGACCAAACATTTAATAATGAGCAAAATCAGGTATTTTAAAAGGACAGAACACAAATATTAGAAAAAATAAATCATATCTGAAGGAGCGGTGCAAGAAACACAACCATTTAATCATTGTCTATAACTTTTTGCACGTGTAGATTTACTAGCAGCGGGAAAATAAACCAAAACCTTTACTTTACTTTGTGTACATACTCTCTAAAATATATTACTCAAGTATAGGAGTAAAACTATGGGGTCTGGAAAGGAAAATTGTATTCATTAATAAAACGTTGCTCAAGCAAAAGCATTTGAGTGACCAACCTCTGAGCCCTGGTCTTTTAAATGTTTTGCTCTGGTAACCTTCTACTGTTAGACCAAGCGTGTGACATTGCATTAAAGCTTTCACAAAATGTATGAGGGGTTCATGTTGTTTCTTTATGAATAAGATCAAATTGTAACCTTGCCTTTTTGTGGAAGATGTTTGCCTGAACAAGGCACTTTGAAAACACATTTCTGATTTATCCTGGAACAGACAAATAAACTCTATTCTATTCTATAAACAAGCACAAAATGACAAGACACCAATGGTGATACCAAAGATATAGGTTTATCAAAAAACACAATTTGACAAAAGTATTAAATACATTATTAGTTTTTAGACACTAGTTTTTTAGACAGTATGACAGCTTTAGGCAGTGGAAAATATACTATTTTTAAAGGTCTTGATGCTGGTAAAATTTCCATAATTTGTTTTTGAGATAATGCATTCCCTCATAATTGTAGTGGTTAAAGTGTATGCATTTCCAGCTCACTTTGCCTCAAGTCAACCTCTAATGAAGCAAAAAGCTATTCTCGTCACTTCCCCTCAATTGCACTGAAAGCCTGGAGGTGCCATGCTGGTTTTCCCTCTGTTTCTTTTAGTAATCGCTCATTATGAGTGATGAAATGTGAAGCACGGGTCAGTGGCTCTTTAATACGTGCGTTTCTTTGACTCACACACAGATGACATGATGATACCACGCTAGAATGCTTTCTTCCTGCCAGGTGAAAACCACGGCTTCCACCACGCTGACTGTGGAGGTTACTGTGATGCAGTTTGGGAAAGATCTGTGGGTGCCAGTGTGAGTGAGGTGAGACATTCTCTGTGGAGGTGTGATGCCGAAACTGAATATACTTGTCTTCCATGTCTTTGTACAAACAGTCTATTCAGATCGGAGACAAAATGTGTGAACACTTTTTTTTAAGTTTTCACTGTGTGTAATGTTTTTTTTTTATTTTTTGCATTGTTTTTTTGTTTGTTATTAGGCCATGGAGGCAAAATAACTAGTCAAAATCTATTCTAAATCAAAATGTGCATGATTGGAATAAGAGCACTTAGGAAGCTCACCCTAACACGGGGAGAACTTGCAAACTCCACAAATCCAGGACCAGGAAAAATAGCTCTGGTTTTGAACAAACTGAGATTATTTGACTTGTTGTGGAGCTCTTTTTAAATATGAATATTTATCCATTGACCATAACCATAAAGCCAATTGGACGTTGGGATGCATTTATTCCAACGTTAATAGGGCATTGTGGTCAATTTACGGCAGACTCTCAAACCAAATATTTGCTGCAACCTTTAATTTGGACCGTTAACACTTATATATAGATGCTACGGACAATGCTTCTTTGAAACTCCCAGACCAATGACATTTTTGGTCATTACCTCCACCAGAAGTTATTTGCAACCTGAATTCACCCAGTCGCGTGTACAGAATTTGCCCTCTGTGAGCGCGAGAGGCAAAGTCCAAATGGAAATTCCAGTGCTGGTTAGAATGGCTGCCTCCTTTCCTGCCGACGCCCGCTGTTTCTTGGCTGCCTCATGACTGGAGATGTGTTGACTTTTGGATTGGAGCGGCTCTGTGTTACATTGGGGTACAAGACACACTGGTCTGGCTCAGGGAATGGGTGGTGGCCGCTTTTGCACTGAACAATTGATAGTTCATCACTTGGAGTTTCCTCTGTAATCTTACTCCTTAGTCCACAGCAAATGAGTAGGCTTTAAAATGAATAGAAGAGCTGAAGTGTTTATTCAAGTCAAACCAGGACTAAAGGGTGATAAATTCAGGATGATTCAGGAACAGCTCAAATGGCCCATTTCGGATCATTTTAAAATAGAGAACCACATTATGAGCAAACATTGGGACACAGAGGTCAACAAACATCGTCGTTGGATTAAGGAGGCTATTGAAATACGTAAACGTACTGTTTATGAAAGAAAAGGCATGAATCAGGAAGTTAAAATCAATCAGATGTTTAATCCCTACCATGTACAACACGAATACAGATAAACAGAGCTCGCTTATCAGCCGTCCCTAACAAATGTGACCGGCGACTTAGACGGGCGTCTCAGAATTCACGCCGATTTCCCTGCTCTGCCATATATTTATAACATTCCTCCTTACAGTGTTCTTCCATGAGCTTTTTCGCACGTCCGTGGCCTTGAAGTCTGCAGCCGCTCCGGGAAGGTGTCCGTCCTTATCAGAGAATGTCTCAAAAGGAGCAGTGAGTGTCTCAAATGGACAATGGAGTATGTGTTGTGTGTATAAGGAGTTAACCCAAGTGTAATGCAGTCTGAAATGAATATAGTTGGTTATACTTTGAATACAGTCTCGTAAAATGAATATAGTTGGTTATATAATATAGTAATGGTTAAGATATTTAGATTCCCCTTCTGTGCCGATAGAAATGTGGACTATAAACCGGGATGAGGGAGCCTTTTTACTCTCTCACATCTGGGTTACTGTCCTGAAGAAGTTGGACTGAAGATGGCGCTGTTGTCCTGCCCCTTCCAGTAGGAAGACAGCGACAAAATCTGTGTATATCAGCCGAAAATGATAAAGTAAATTATCAGAAGACCAAACGAAGCTCATTGGACCTGAATGACTGATTAGGTTGGAGGTAAATATAGAAATAAAAATACAGAAGTAAAATGAAATGCACTGTACATTGTAGTACAAGTAAAACCTAAAGTTGGACTGGTGCCACAGTTTGAGAACCATTACCCCATTAAGCTCAGTGTCTTTTTTGTAATTTTCACAAGCCCATTAGTCTGGATGAGCTCCCACGTTGGCCATACCACATTGCTTGCATGTCAGCACACAGGGGGCTTTACCTGAAGGCTTCCTGTATGGGTAAATATTATGTTTTTCTCTTTATGATGTCCAGAGCGAAGCTTGTCTTGTGCATAATATGTTATGTGTCTCTAATCCACGCAGGCACCAGGAGATTACTTTACAGGGCTTCACAGAGGCCTGGCTCATTGCACCTGAACAATACCCTGCTTCATTCAAACCCAATCCATCCCTGGTCAAGATAGAAATCCGCTCTTTGTGAGTGAAGATGAAGGCAAGAGGAGGAATCTGCTGCCAAAGTCAGAAGAGCAACATTTATCTGATTATCTTCAGAGAGGATAGAGCAGAAAAGAAGCCTTATCCTTGTCATTGAATTAACATAAAGGGCTGCAATAGGAGTTAGACAGTTTTGTGTGTCTGCATGGCCTATAGTAGTCTATGGTTCCCGGTACTTACCGTTGCGGAAATGGTGCATTTGTTGTTGCTTTGTGCTCTTGTTGATTTGTAGTAGAAGTCTTCTTGTATCATCTTGTGTATCTCATAAAAGTAAGGAAAAAAAATATGTTGAAAATGATGTTATCAATTGAATTAACATTATATTATTATATTTGATTCACCCCACTTCAGCCCAGCAGTTGCTATGCTCCGCTCCAGCCACTTAAAACAGTCAAAACTAATATCCCCAAAATGAATAAAAACAAAACCAGAGTCAAATAGAGGTATGAAGTGATTAAATAGGTTTATTTGATTTACAGACATGTACATTTGTCTATCAGCCCTCCAAGGGAGCATCACAGTTCAATTCTAAATATTATCCTTAGAGTATTTTTTATTATTTTTTTCGCAGACAGATGTCATGTATTTCATGTACTTCCTCTAAAAATAAAAATAACCTTTGTTTTCTGCTCAACATCAGAAATAGGTCTATTTATACAGGATTCTTGTATGACAAGAAAAAGTACATTCTTGGTACATCACCATAGCAGTGATGAAGAAGATAAAAATACCTAAGTAATGGACAGGTTTTTAAATCAGCTCAATTTGGCAAAGTGACACTTAATTCAATGTCCCTTCTTAAGAGATATGACACTTCAGGTGTATAACAATAAATGAGAGTAAGACAGAAAAGTACAAACGCGTCCCTTTCCGTGCACAATATTCTTATTTATGAATATGCATCGAAGTCTTACTGTGAGCATGAATGGATGTGAGGTTAATGCTATGCTTCAAATAAATCCCTGAACGTAACATGTGCAAAATGGTTCAAATAACATCATGCATAAGAGCTACAATACCACCCACTTTCTCGCTCTTTCTGTAGTCTAGTGTGGAATATGTCCTTCATGATCACAGTAAATTGGATGGATATTGATTTGAAAGGTATTGTGTTGTGATACAGGCATTCATACTGAAACAAAACAAAAAACATCCCTTTACACATTATTCTTCATGACAAATAAATACATTGCATCGAAAGCCATCATTTACAATATATTAAAGTGGCTGCATATATAGCTATATATAGATCTCTATTGTAGTTATAAAACTCATTTGGTAACATAAAAAAACAAGTTCATGAAATAAGAAGCTTAAGAAGTATACCGGGTTGGATTCAATCACATTCAGTTAAGCTAAAGCTAATGATGTGGCAACAAGGACATAGCCCACTCAGAGAGACACAGAGAGCCGGTGACTCACGCTCTTACATCAATGCAACACGATTCTCCATTTATTCTTAAGGTCGCTGCAGCCTCGGCCCACTGCATTTGTCACAAGTCCTTTTTATCCATAAAGAATCTTTTAGATGTATTTTTAAACCTCTGATTCACAAGCCTCAAGGTTTTTCAAAAAAGTCTGAAAGTTGTTTCGCTTTTATGATGCTTTGAAGATTGAGAATCCAATCTGTACCAAATAATTAATTTATTGATCAAATGTGAAACAATCTGGCCAATTATGACTGGAATGACTATTGTGGATGTCTTGCCAACCGACTATATTTTGGGGAATGAACAAACAATCGTCTAGTTAGGTCACACGCCTTCGACACTGCTGTTGCTCCATAGTTAAAACAAATGAATGTTTTCACTTTGAAATAAACTGATGAAACAACTGACTTTGACCCACATAATATTCGGATTTTGGGCCGTAGATGCAATAGCAAGAGTAAAAGAGGAGAGACCTCTGCACGTTAGTAGTATTTAAAGCAGGCAATTAAGAGGACTTTGGAGAATTTCTGGTCTAGTTTCAAAGGTGAATTCCTGTCTTATCTGTTATCAATGAAAGGACTCCTCATCAGCACCACCAAGGATTTCCTCTTCCTGTCTGCAATTTAGATTTTTCGTCTGTTCGTATAAGTGATGACGGCGTCTTTTCAAAGGTTTTTCCTTCTAATGGTGGAATGAGATACGTACAATTGTAAGACTAACTAACAGTCACAATGGCCCTGATTGTGATGGGACTAGACTGGGGTCTGTAATTAAAGTGTCTCTCCATGTGGGCGTACGTCCTACAACCACTCTCAAGGTGGTGTGGGAAAGTTGCGTTGGGAGTGATGTTTTTTTTCATTTTGCTTTGTTGATTTAAAAAAAAAAAAAATGTGGAAAAAGCATATACAATATAAATTATAAAACATTATCCAGTGTCCTGTTCAAAATCATAAACCTTCAGAAACGATAGGCAGTAACATCTTACACACACATTCACACACGACAGGAAAATGTCACAAGAAATACAATCTTGTGAATAATAATAACAATAATATAATAGATGTGCATAAATCTCTTGTCTGTCGTTCTCTGGCACTAAGCACTAAGTTAAGTGCTAAAAGCGAGTAGTAAAAAGACAGGAGGGTCAAATGAAACACATGACTCGAGTCTAACAATGTGAAAGCTCCAGTTTGATTTAAGGCTGGTTCTTGGATGTTGTAACACTTTTTTGGCTCGGTTATTGGCAACGGTTGCATGTAATGAGAGTAAAAAGGTGGGAAGTACATTTAGCACTTTTATCAAGGAATTAAATGTGCACTATGTAACTGTACCGCCACCTGCTTATCGCCATGGAAATACCATTGCGTTGCCTACAATGTTCTACAGTATGGTGTTAAACGTTTCCATGGCGAAAAGCAGGGGACGTCACCAGGTCCGATCTGTGGAGAGGCGCTCACTGTAAGAATGCATGTTTTTCAAGTTATTTGTTAAATAATCAAAACATCTGTAAGTGAATAAATGTGAAATAATAAGTTTAATGTCATACTGAGGAAAATTCCAGGCAAAGTAATAGCATCTTCCCCCACTAGAAAAGGTACACAGTGCACATACTGTATACGTACTTCATCTGGTGATCTTTTGAGTGATGGTTGGGGCCAAATAGTGTGTGTATTGGAAAAATGAAGTTGAAGTAATGACTAATTCTTGAATGCAATATGTTTTTCGAATTGAACACTTGTAGCAAATGATCAAAATAACACATTTTGCACACCTCCATTCACAGGTGCATGTAACCAAAGCCACTAATAAAATGAGAGGTTGTTGGTGATCAGTGCAAAGTTCCTAGGAATGTAATGTTATGGCACTTGGTGCAAAGAGACGACCAATATACCAGGCAGACACGCAGACAGAGACACACTGACAGGCAGACAGACAGGCAGACAGACAGGGCAGGTTCATGGCCAGCATTCAGTAGTATGGCATCTGAGGAAGAGGAGGTCACCCTTCGTCCGCTTGTGGAAGGTTCAGTGGATCGTCACGGAGTCAAACCGTCTGTGATTTAGAGCGTCTTTTACGGAGGGGCAAGACGCACCCTCATTCCAGTTCAGAGCTTATGCAAAACAGAGCCAAAACAGAAGATGATGATGTTAAGGAAGAGAATGGACTTAAGAGGGAAAAGCTGCCCCTTGCATCTTGTCGTCCATATTGGTGGCGCCATCTTAAAGCTCTTCATACTTGTCCCACCTGAGAACAAGACAAAAAAAATGTGTTGGTGGCTAATGTCTGTCTTCTCCATGGGGTGTTTAACATGTTATTATTATAGAGCAGAAGAGGGACAGGATCCAAGGCCATCTGTGATCACGCCCACACAACAAGACCAGTGACTGACCTAAATATTTATCACTGACATACTGACATATTACTGTTTACTGCAGCCATCTTCAAATTTGTATCCTTTTTTTTCCTTTGGCAAATGAACTATATCTACATTACAAACCCTGCGTTGTTTTGCCATTTGATCAGAGCAGGAACAATGCATTATGATGGGATGTTCGAATCAAGACCTGAATTGTATGCACTCGAAAAACTAATTTAAGTCACTAGAAGAAAGTACAACAAAACATTGATGTCATTCTCAACAGATTGGGAGGTCAGGCTGGCAAAAAATACACAAATATATACGTAATTACATATACGTAAATATATTGTGGTTTTTCGATGCCTGAATTATACTTCTACACAATGAAATTGACATGTGAGAGATAAATTAAAAGGACAGTGGTACGAGTAGTAAGAGGACTCCTTAAAGTACTTAACATAGTACAATAGCCTGTTTGCACTTGTGTGGTCTGCGGTTACTGCGCTACCTGGCACATGAAACCCACGTCTCGAATCTTTAGCCCTTGATAAGAGTGTGAAAGAGCAGAGCTTTCTTCAGCTGTATAAACATACAGCACTTATACTACGGCAGCTTTACCGTATGATGTGAACTTCCTCCCTATAGGAACTTTAGGGAGGAATCATAGGACGTATAGGGAGGAAGTTATCGAATAAATGCAAGCAAAATGTCTCTTGTCAAGTCTCTTGCCGATGCATTTGACAGCAAAGAGCGTCAAGGTGTCCTCTAGTCGAAATGTGGTGCAAGGGGGAATGACAAAAAAAATGGCCAGGGAAATTTAATTGGATCCTGGATCTTGATGCATCTAATCTCCGGCTGGGATTGCATTGGCCGGAGATTAATAGCTCGCAATGTATAACAGCTTAAGTGATTAGTGTCTTGCTTTATCCTAATTGATACAGAAGTCGCTTTACTTCACGTTTTACTCCATCTCCACTTGATATTATGGACACAGAGGCTTTAGAAAATGTCTCTATTGGTTTGGTTGATCTTGTCATGAAGCATCTTGCAGTGGTCAGTGTTGAAACGGTGTGAAAGGGTTGTACGAGCGGCTCAACTCTGAACTCTATTGATCTGTGACTGAGACGTCCCCATAGAGCAAATATAAACCCGTCACTCAGAAGGATTATGTGCTTCAAACAATATGAAGAAAATCCATTTGTGCAGAGCGTAGGTAGAAGCTTTGTTTTGCCAGAAGATTGAAAGGAAATATTGGAAGGAAAAAAAAAATTGAATTTAGTCTTAGAGGATATTTCTCAAGCCTTATTGACAAAGTGGTCTGTATTAGAAAATAGAAAATACTAGGCTAAAAAGTCGTTTTAGTGATTTAATATGTGATTTAAAGAGTCTACATTGAGTAAACATCGAAATAAATCTCCACTTGAAATCATCTACTGCAGTACAGTTATTTCACTCTCTCACTGGTAAAAAGTCTGACACTGCTCTGGCCGTAGGGGAGCAAACTTCTGCAGTATTTTGTACCCTACTGCATAATGTTTTGCTTTTCACCAAATATCACTGGCTCTTTTAGATTGATTTCCTCCCTGCAGTAAAGTCATCTCCTCTCATTTATCAGTGTGACATGCAAATCAACCCACAAAACTCTGACAGGACGTGGGACACATAATCCATCCAGTCAGTCAGCAGTGTGTGGGTTAGAGCAGAGAAACATTTTGAATTTTAATATTCATAATGTGAAAGCATCATCATTATTCAAAGCTTTTAGGTTTAACATTGTTAGGGTTTTCTATCAAAGGAAGCCATAATTGAGATCAATAGTAGTAGCACTTTGAGGATGTCTTATTTTTGAATTTAGGCCAGGTGCTTATGTAACTATGGGAGATGCACCGTTTTAAAGAAACCCAAGCAGACACAAATAGACTGGATCCACAAATTTGCCAAATTTATGGCTCAAAATTTAACTGACAAGAATCACTTGACTGACAAGAATGCCCTCATTTTTTCAAAAGTTATTCTGAAAAACAAATTACCTTTATTTGAAGACATCTTTCTTTTGACAGTTAAAATGCAAGTTCTAAACACAATTCTAACCTCCAGCTCAATTTAAACTAGTTTAACAAGTTACACACAGTTTAGAATACAGTGGTCGCACATGAACCCAACCTATTGAAAGCAACATAATATAGCTACAAACAATCCAGAAGAGATATTAAACAATTGGTGCTATGGATCAGTTTGTGACCACAATGCTATTTTGCAATGCTATCACTTCCACTCAAAACCAGAATTAAATTTAAGAATTTTGTTTTACAGCTCTTTCCTTAGAGACTGACCACAACAGACTAGGACTTATTTCAATCTTTTAAATGCCTGATCAACTCATTTTTCTGTCTATAATTAATCTGAGCACCTCCTGTTTCCAAATCTAAAGCTACGAGATTAGGTCATCCTCTGCACTTCTTGGCAGCTCTGTGACATTTTTCCACCACAATCGTCCACAAATACTACATGTACTTGCAAAGGGCATGGAATCAGACAACTACGGTACTACTTCCTGAAAAATATAACCTGAATACTCTCTTGCTTTGATTCCCCCAACTTCACATTTAGCTGCAGATTTATGTTCGTGCCAGTCAATTTCAACCACGGTATGTTTTATGATATCATTTTATGGATATACATTTTCACATTCAAATGTTACAGTCTAGGATTTCGTAAGAACATAGACACAGATGGATAAACAAAGAAACCTTGGCCTTTTTACTCAGTACGATAACCTTTACAAGAGAGTCTCAACGCATTCCTTGTCCCTCTTATCATTCCGAATTTAATCTTGTTATTTCTTTAGCCACAACTGTACCTCCATTGTCCTACTTTGTAAGGTAAGGACTGGTCGGCTGCCAATATTTGTGTGTTTTTTACCAGTTAATAATTTGTGAGCGAGACGTTTGACCCATGCGTGTTTCTGATAAAGACAGGAAGCCAGCTTTGTAAAGCACAAGATACTTTGATCAAATAACACTCCCAGGGTACAATGTCTACAGAGTCTGTAACCTGTGCTATATCGGTCCTTCTACTGTCTGGTTAATGAGAAAACATAAAAGAGTGTCCTTGCTAACAGCCACTTAAATTACACGTAAAAATGATGAGTCTGAGAAGCACTGGAAATAAAAGGGAAATTACCTTGTCATACCTTGACAGAAGATGTCCGTTGTGTGAGCTGAGCCAAACTGTGGAGAAAATAGAACAGTTTTAGTTTAGTTTTTTTTGTTTTTTCAAAATCAATCCAATGTATGGCATGGTATATTTTCAGCATCCCAAGATTTGCCTATCGATTGGGAATTGTTTAAAACCCCAGCTCTAAAATAAAAGCTACAAAGCTATTCACTTCTTGTTAGAATTGTGTGTCACACTTGATGACTCACACTGTTTCTCTGTGAATTGAACCAGGACTAGATCAAATAGTGCTCTCACACATCAGTAACTTTAATTGTGAGCTTGAATATATAAAAGGGTGGTTTAGAGACACTTTAACAAAGCTATTACGGGCATCTCAGAAATAATAAAGCACAATCCGAGTCCAGAAATAGAACGGTTTGCTCCAGTGAGTAACACATGTAGTCCCGTTTCTATTATAAATAGCTCTGAGTATCCGAGGACACACTGGAGAAGCTGTAAAGTCTGGGTGGATTTTAAAATGGGGGCTTTATTGTGTGAATGGAGGTCTAAAAATAGCCAGTCGTGGAGGAACAGCCTCGCTTGTACCGAGTTGTAGATGTAGTTGTAGGCACATTTATGGGTTTCACTGTGCAGCGTTACATAAGAGCCACTGTTGCTACCGTTAGATGTTGGGATGTTTCTTAAACCATTTTCCACAGGTTTTTGCTATATGTATCCTAGACCTAGTACTACTGCACAATAAATGTCAATTATATTTTATCTAATTAGGATCAAATCGAAATGTTAAGGTTATAATGGAATAATAAACCACTATAACTTCCATATGTTGACAATGCAATCCCTATAGCCTCCTTATGTAGTTTCAAAGTCACGACTTAGTGGTTGAGTATGGTTCAAGTGAACATTTGCCATTTGGCCACACTTTGCTTTCATATGGTCATTGGGCCTAACCACAAATCAGGCCACAACCCCATATCTATTACTGGAGTGAGTGCAACTTACTTTACTGTTGTTCTGCTTTTCTTCCCTCATCATATAAACCACAGCAGGATCTACCACTGCTGGCTGCATATCTGATGTTTTCTGACATTTATTTTACTATATACAATACAATATTATAACTTGGATATAGTCAAAGCCAACATGTTTCACTGTGATGTTGGGACTTTCCACAGTGGTTATGATGTTATCTTCCATGTATGCTACTGTTAATGTACTTATACACTTTTTATATGGGGCTCTGGTGTGGGAATGTTAGACAAAGCTGGTGAAGATAGATTGTAGAAAGACATCAGACTGCCATCCTCCCTTCAAAAGGAAGGAAGCTATTTCTGAGAAAGCTGGCACCCAGGGACCAGGTCAGTGTGATAAAAAATAGGAAGAAGTCATGTCTGAAAGAGGATGAGGGTGTTTGAGTTTGCCTTATAAGGGCACATTGGCAGGGCACGTTGGCTACTGTACCTTATTTTCTTGTTCAAGAGGAAAGTTTAAAAGCATGAAGAAGGGCAGTAAAAACACCAACTACTCAAACTTTACTTTAATGGATTGATGGATAAAACAGCCAGTGTCAGCTTTGCACTAGTAGCTGACATGCAGTTTCTGCTGTTCTCAGTTGTGCATGGCTGGCATCACTGCCACTGTTGAACACTGTATGACTTCTACTTGTCTGGCCACAGACAAAGTTGTTGACCACAACAACTTTAGTTTTATTTCCATAAAATTGTAGCATTATATAGTAATGTCTAACCTTAAAATATAGTGACATTCACTGGAATTGGAGTTGTGTGTCAGATTTTCATGCAAACTATTCCAAATACCAGAATGACCAGAGGATATTGAAACATACTTAGGGCTGGGTAGTACAAACTTTTAGAAAAATCAATTTTTCTGAGTACTTGCAGTGGCTCACTCACAAAATTGCCACAGGGACATCCAAGGACATCATTAAATATTTAAACAAATGAAATAAACTAAATAATAGATGGCATAATGATGAGTTACTCCAACAATATGCAAGTCACTTACTGTTTATCGGCTTTCTCCCTGTCATCCAGGAAAAACAGCGCCGTGGCCAGGAAGAACATCCCCCCCAGGACAATGATGAAGGGGCAGAGCATGAGGGCATATCCCAGACTTAAGAACTTCCACAGGGTTGACGTAGCATAGCTCTTCTGAAGGCCATCGGAGATCTGGAACGCCAACAGAAAACACGCAATGACAAACAAGCCAGAACCTCAGCTAGCGATTTAAACTAACACTATAAAATTGTTGTACATATTGTGGTTTATTACAGCACCAGTGGATTTGTCAGTTACCAGAAATGTACTTTCATTTGACTGGCTGTATTTTGTAACACTCAAACCACTTTTTCCACTTTAGAAGGTTTTTGCTTGAGCAGTGCTGTCTACTACTGATTTGTGCTGAAGAAACCAGCAGCTGTTCTCTTCTGGGTGTGACTGACCCCTCCTGTATCACTGTACACTCACTATACTGACAGCACATCTTGATGGGACAGGAAGCTGCTGAGGGAACAGCTTTTAGCAGATTAGAGTAGTCCTGGTGTATGTTGCTAGTATGAGCGAGGGGTTTTCCTGTTTGGGAGTAAGTACGCAGAGCCATAGGTCACCCTGGCTGGAGAACATTGATTATATGTTGCAGTCAGCAGAAAGCGCTTCTCAATGGGGAGAGCTGGAAATGTGCTGACAAGCAGATGTTACAGGGAAGGCCCTTTAATTCACTGCATGCTCTTGTGGATATACAGTGTTGCTCCAAAACGAAATTGAAATTAAAAACTTTTGTGTTTGTTTAGCTGTGTGTGGCCCAAACGGCTTTCATTTATCCAACAAAATTGCAGAAAAGTTAGAAAATGTAACTGAACTAAAAATACTAGCCATTTCTAGGAAGATTGCTAAGAGATTGTCCCCTACCATGCGCTCGTATACAGCGAAAGTCCATTATGTGCTTCTCAGGGGACGGTGATGGGACAAGTGCCTGTGGGTGCGTGCCAGGGAAGGGCTCTCTTGTACATACAGTATTGCCACTGACATCACTTTGGTAAAAGAGACGAGGTATTTTTGGTAATATTCATGTTGTTAATGGTCCTAACCACAAATAAAAAAAGTTTAACTGAATACAGGCTTGCACCAAGATCACATCAATACAATGTGATCACAGTACATTTTTTAGTTGACTTTGCTCATTGGGCAAAACGTTTAGCTAACCGCCGGTGCCTGTTGTGAGCTAACGTCACCGACGCTTCATCACACTCGAGTGCCAAACCTCGCTTCAGGAACTGAGGCAGTGAATGTGACGCACTCTGAGCCCTGTGAGGTTTGTGGAGAGGTGAGAATGTCCCAGGACATTCGGCGTGTGTCACTGGAAGGGGAGGCTGTCCCCCAGTGCAGATGACCGGAGGGATTGAGGGGGTGAAGTGTGCGTGTTTGTATGTATCATCATTGGAGGCAACATGATGAGTGTGCTGTTGAAATCTCACTGCATTTGAACTGTGCCATCTATAAAAGGGCAGTGGTTCTTTTTCACTTACCCCTGTGTCAATAGTGTCAGGAATCTCTGTGTTTGTCAACTAACACTGGGGATTATTCAAACTTTTGAAGCATAAAGCTCTTACTGTTTCTTTTATTTGGCGCTGAATATAATATACATTTAAGAAAAATACACACAGCTGACTTTGCAGCTGTAGTGAATCAGTCAGGCCTCAACAGAGCAGATTCCCTAGTCAAAGACTTCTACTGCCTTTGTTAGCTTGACCCAGGCACTAAGCCAAGGGCCACACAATATAACACAATGCAAACAGACAGAATAAAGACAACCTATCATTGTTTGGCTGCACAATACAATAACCACAGACATAAAAGTTTGGCTCAGTAAAATGTGTGGGTTTTGATTCATATTCACAGACCAAAGTAGTTCAGTAAAGCAGAGCAGAGATTAACCTACTTCGTTTGGCCTCACAAGTATAAAAATATGCACTTGTGAGCCATACACACCTTCATTCTGGATACATAAATTAGCCATTCACTTGTGCTCTGTTCACTTGACTGTTTTTCCTATAATGAACAAGTGAGTGCTACTTGGGGGTGGGGACGGTGTTTACTGCGACCTTGACAGACCAAGTGCCCCCGCTAAGTGTCCCCTCCTTCTCCAGAGCAATCAAATACAGTAACACTGGCCCCTTTTGGGAGCTACAAGATTTACTAGAAGACGCACTGACAGGCCGAAGACCGCTGCTCAAATCACAAGTGTGTTCAGCCGTCCTCTTGGGAGCGTGGCTAAAAGCTCCACTTGTTCTAGTCTTTGCACTGGCCCACTTAAAGCTCATTTGGCGTCTCAATGTGTCCTGTGTGTGGGGAAGGGTGCTCTCAAAGATACTATATGTTCCACCATGTATTATATATTAACCAAAGTCTTATGTATTGAGTCTTACCAGTCCTATGAGATACGGGCTCCCTGCGTCTCCCAGAAGATGAGACGTGAAGCCCTGGAAGGCCACTGCTGTCGCTCGCCGTGTCGGGATGACTACAAACTGCACAGAGACATTAGGTATAAAGTGCATGAGATCAGGTACAAAAATTACAAATAAATAAATAAATAAATAAATAGATAAATAGTCAAGTAAAGAATTATTCAAGTATAAATATTCTATTCATTGGGTTATAAACCCTTTCTAGCTCTAAATTGGAAGCAAAATGCTGATTTATGTTAATAGGCCTGGGTTTATAATCTTATAGATTCTAGCATCACCATTGCTCTACACCAAAAAAAAAGCAATAATCAAGTAAAATAAAAAGAGGCACAAGTGAGTCCGTTCTTAGCCTGCATAAAAATAAATTATTTAATTAGAATAGTGGCTCTGGCCAAAAGCCTCTGCCAAAAAAATACTATGTGCACTGCATATATAGTAATGCGCATTACAGGAATTTTCAGTGACCAAAGAGACCAAAGTGTATATTTTTATAACTTACCATTAAAATGTCAGCTGTGATGGCCCAGTTCAGAAAAAGTAATGTTTCTCCAATGAAGATGCACACCTAAGGCAGAAAAAAAAAGTAGATTCAATATTCTGAATTATGAATGACCGTATACAATTTGGCTCTACAAAAATGACCAGTAACAAATAACATTATCCAAATGGAGGTGTGTTTTTCTCAGATTGTGCCGCTGCATGTGAATTTAGGACCGTCTAAAAGCGATTTGGTTAGTGAGGTTCCAAAACATGTCATTATGTTGTGGCCCAATTATACATAGATACACAGGCTTTCATTTTGGTCCTGTTTAGTGAATCGTTTAGCCAATAGCATGATAATGAGATTCTGGTAAAAGCCAGATGTTGGATGTTTGTTTTTACATGTTGGATTGGGTGGGGCAAAAATATCATCTTTAAATAACAGCGTTAAATTCAAATGTGGTATTCACTATATATATGCAAACGTTCTGATTATATATGGGGTGTTAGCAGCTGGTGTTACTTAAAAAACATATGGTTCTTGCTTACAGGGGAATCTTATATATCGGAATTGGCTGGTTTGTGTGTTTCCTGCTGGGGAACTACCCTCGCTCAGATCAATGTTTCAGTGTGGAGAAATGTGACACTCAAAATGTAGATAAAGTGTTATTTTACAGACTTTAAGAAGATATATTAGCAATCTTTTGTCAAACTCGACCTATAATCCGATGAAACAACCAAAAAAGGTCAAACTGGGCAGAACTGGTTATGTCACGCCTTCAGTAGAGTAATTTCACACATCTGCCAATGGTTTGCTGTAAATACTTAGATCTCACACAACTGCTCCTTTATTCTCAGACATTTCAATATTCGAGCTGACAGCTGCAGGAGTGTTGTATATCATATTTTCATTCATCATTGAAAGAGTGTTTCATGTTTGAGTTTAAATGTGCAAAATATACAGAGGATATGAAGTTAAGAATATTTCCTTTTCACACAGCCTGTCTAAATCAACAAATACTTTTAGTATTTCAATCTGCAGTTTTGGTCAGACTAAATATAAGATTACTATTGCAATTGAACAGTATATTCATATTTAAGGCTGTACGTTTACGTACATTTTTGTTCAAAATCTCCACAAACTACTCAGAGACTACACTTGAAATGTCCAGAACGGAAAGATTTATGAAGCCTGTTGTTTGGTTAAAACTATTTTCTTGTTAATTTGGCCACTTGGTCTGATTCTGTGATAAGAGTGTGAAATTTGCACTTTGAGTCCATTTACACCATTGTTTAAAGACTGTGAATTGTGAGTGACACCCTTTTCCGCCGTTAAAATTGCACTCCACCATGCCAACTCTCACTTGGGAATCAAAACAATATAGACAAAGCACTGGCACCTGCAGCCACTTCTAAAGCCACTCTAAACATGCAGTTAAGGTTAAGAAATGCCAAGAAACACCCACTATTTAGCACAGCCTTTCAAAGTAATGGCATCCTGAAATTGCTATGAATTCACTTTGACAGTATCAGACATAACATTTCCAAACCTTATGTACTTCCTCCAGACTCAAGAGACTTGATCGTTTGGTCGCAGCCATAAAAAACTCTTACTATCTCATCACACCTCTTCCTTCCTGCTCAAATCCAAACGTTAGAGAGGAAATGACCCTTACATAAGCTCCAATGAGGCTCTTTTTGGCCACCACAAAGATGAGGCAGATGAAGATGGCTGACCCGAGCATGCTCACGGCGCACACCAGGGGGTCGGCACGCTCGGTCTTCTGACGACAGAGTCGAGTGGTGGCCGCCCCGATGACCACGCCCAGCAGTCCAGTGACGCAGGTGATGCCCCCAAAGATCATACTGTGAGACAGGAGTGGAAAAAGCTGTCACATCACTCACACTAGGGATTAACAGAAATTGTACAGTGTTAACAACAGCATAATACTGACTTGTGAACCTGTTGTACACATGTAATATGTACCATAATATTGTATGTTTTATTTAAGATTATGTGCTTTATTTTCTTTACATGTTAAAAAAGAAGGCAGTTTGTTTAAAAAGCAATACAAATTTCCATCTTAATATCTTAAGTTTTAGTTTTTAAATCTGCAATTTGAGATGGATAAATACATATTTACCGGTAAAAGGCATTTAAAATATTACAAAACAATTCATTTCTGTGTCCATTCAACAACCACACAACAAAATAAATGCAGTAGAAGTAGAGGATTAGACATGTTTCTGTAAAACTGAGGCATCTTTTCTACACCAGGTTTTATATTACATACTGAGTTAAAAGTCTTTGACCACTCACCTGTCTGTGCTGTTGCAGATCTGGTTCTTTCCACACGGTACAGCGGTCTTTTGAACCTCCTGGGCCCTGGTCAGATACAAAGGAATCCACATACCAAAAGCACCTGTGGCGAAGGACACTGCCGCAGACGCAAGTGATGAAAATACATAGCTCCGGCTGTGGACAGACAAAATCCAAACATCTGATTATCTCGTCAAGCTGTCTTTATCGCTAACGATCACTTGCTTATGTCTGAGTTGCTTGAAAAGATAAGAACAACAAATATCTGCTTTTGTTGACATTGAGGTTTTTGTCACAAAGGAGGAAAAATATTAGTGTAACACAGAATATTATGCCCTAATTATATGCTGAAGAGAAAAATAACACTTGAACACATTCTCAGAAGGTGATAGTTGCTCATCAAGACATGAATAACTGAGGCTAAATATAGTTCCTACTTTAGAACATCAGAGGCATTTCGATAAAGACATTTTGAGAACATAATTTAGGAATATATTGTAAAGCCCACTGTTTTGGGTTTTATGGTTATGGACTGTACTGACTCAAAACTGCCTTTTATAGAGCAGACAGCAGCATTAAAAAATCATTAACTCTCCATCTAGAATATTTCAAACTTTATTTGGTTCAAATGTATTTAAAATCCCATGTGCAATGGAAATAATCATTTGATTAGTTTTGATATGTGTGTATAAAATAAAGTGTGATTTTGTTTCACATTATGAGGACAAATCTTGACTGGGCTGTGCTTGTTTGTGTTGACGGGGCCTTACTTCTTCGCCAGCGCCTTCATGTCACAGCACCAGGAGGTCCGGGTCCTGATGCGGCCCCCCATCTGGTCTGCACACCCCCGTTTGGGCTCCGGGACGAACACAAGGATCAGCGTTCCTGCAGTGATCCCCAACATCGGAGACACCTGCAAGCGCACACAGCAGACAGCGATTCACAGCGGTTCAATGGGAGTGGCTCATCAGATCCAGGACAAAGCAGTCTGTGTCGACAAGCTCAATGCAGAGACACTGTTTGCCGTTACGCCTGACATCCTATACAAGCCCTCTGAAACCAAGAGCATGCCCTTTGCTCTCTCTGTGCTCTCTATGCTCATACACTTGCATGTTTTAGCATGTGAGTCTGAGAGGCGGAGGTATACAAAAGATGTGGGGAAGAGAATTCGCTTTAGAAATAGAAAAAACTCACCAAGGCAAAAAACAATTTCATCTGTCAAGGGGCATTTGCATTTGTCACATCATATTATGCAGTTCATATAGTACAGTCTTGATATACAAACACATTATGAGCTCTCATTACAGCAGGACTTCTGGGGAGGATGTGGATTATATTGTGGATGATAAAGCACTTGGCTGTTTGTATTGTGTTGTGGTTGGAGCTCAATATACACCTAGAGTGATTCATTGTTTTCCCATACAATATGCGGGCGCTGAAAATAATTGGATTAAATCAAAAGCAGGGAAAAATTGGCTTTTGAAAGACGCTGAAGAATACCATTTTCATCTACGCAAGAACCTTTATGTTTATTGAGCTGACACCCTGACTGACGACCCTTGACCTTGACTCCCTTTGTGCCCATAAGACACTTCCGGTGCTGTCCAATCACACAAATGAGTAAAGTGCCCTCCCGAGCTTCCTATTCCTATGCATGCACCTTGTTTATCTTAAATTCATATTTGAATAAAAAACAGGGAAGTGTAGTGACATACAGGTCAAAAACACACGGAAGCGTTCAAGTGTTTTTTCCTCAAAGCAGGATGTATCCCAGAAGCAGAAGTTGTTTCATGTCCAAGGATGTGTTTTCACCAACATGCCACACCGGTGATTAATAAGCTTTGAGATTGTTTTATAGGAATGTCATTGTGCCCCGGCTGGAAGTTAAGACATAGACTTCCTGTTTCCTGACGATTGGTGAGGATTCATGCGTAGTAATCTTTCCCTATACAAAAGAGCCCTTCAACGTCAGTTCATGGCCGCTGTCAAGGTTTGTTCTGAACATTTTAAGAGCTGACCCGAAAGTAGAGCTCCTGTAGAGGCGCCCGTTTCATTGGACCGCCTCATTACAGCTGGTATTCCTTACAGAGCTGTTTACGGCAAAATGTTTTGTCTCCTTCTCAGCAGAATCCTTATAAAATACGGCTGTGACAACAATGATTTATGTGCCTTATTTAATACAGTATCTGCAAGGAAATGTGAAAGCAGACCACAGAAAATGAACAAAATCCATCTGTGCACTCGTTTTACAGGAAATGGCCCTCAAACTGTGCTTAATTAAAAGTGCTTAATTATCAAGTGCTCAGCTTATTATGCAGTGCTATTTGTAGACAATGGCGTCCTGAAATAATTGGTCTCTTTGTCTACATGATCACTTGAAATTTTAATATTTCCGTAAGCACTTTTCCATTGTAAGCAAAACACTATATTTGAGTCCCTTTTTTCATGCATATTTAAGAGTTTACCAATCTCCTTAACCCTTATGAAACTGGTTATTTGATCTAGCTTGACCAAACAATCAGCACTTTTAAAAAACGGAACTGCCTTTATCTATATACTCTTCTTTAGTCATAAAGTGAGGAAAGATATCGGCAGCTTGTCATTTTCACATGTACCGACACCTTTTCAAGAGAGTGTTGAATAAGATGTGTTTTAGAGCAATTAGAAGGAAAAGACTGTATTTGCCCTTGAAGTTTCTTTTCTTTTTTGTTGCAGAATCTAAACAGAGTTGATGCTGAGGCATGATGATAGCTTGCTCATCGGCCTTGAGCTTTCTCTCATTGCGTGTCACTTCCACGCAATGTCACGCCCGGGACCGCCTGTTCAGCCATTTGTTATGCTTCTGGCCTCCTCCGATCTCGCAATGTCCTCTGACCCTATATCTATGACAGCATTAGCATCACAACCTCCAGGAGGGCCCCATCTTATGTTTATGGATTTGATGAAGCTGATGATAATGACTGTCTTACCCGCAGCGCCCAATGCCAGTCTCCTGCTGCCACTTTTGCACTTGAGCCCAGGATGTAGCCCAGTCCACTGCAACAAGAACAAAAAGCACATTTTAGCCCAAATGTAAGTTGTATGATTCACTTTTGTTTCAGATAGTATGGGGTACAAGGTCTATAATTCTAAACACAGCCTTAGACTGCACAGGCATTGCTCCTACAGCCGATCAGGACATGAAAACCTGCAAGCAAAGCTACCGGAACTTTAAAATCTTGTCTTTTCACTGCGTCAACCACAAAAGAAAAATGTACATTAATAGAATACACAATATGAAGAAATAACCCTCACTTTAATTTGGTCTTTCAAAATTGTTTTAAAATCAGTTCTATTTCATTAAAATGCTATGTGTTACTTTTCTATTGTGGAATCCACTCACTGGAATCTCAGACTCAAGAGATGTTTTTGCATCATATTAATCTATCTGGAATTTGTTCAAGGGTTTTTATTGCTATAAAATACCTTAAAAAACATACATTCTTGCTATGTCACAGATTTAACCTGTAACTTGGCCATCACCTGCTTGTCTCCATGATAGTCATGTTTATTGCCATACTGTGGACCAATCTTGGTAAAGAAATAACTTTTTCATGGCAACAAGCAGGTAGCAAACCATTCATTAGAAAAGTTACAGAGAAACTTTAAACAGCTCCATAAGTTGAGTAATATCATTCATGATGGTCAGGCTGCATTTACATAAGTGAATTATTCAAATATTAGCCTTGTCTGTCACTTTCACATCTATCCTTTGCCTATGCACCACACTTCCTGTTTGCTGTCTCATTACAGTCGCGTTGAGCGCTCGTCCACTTGACGTGCAGGCCTTATGACAGGACTGCTGATCAAAGTACACTGCCAGCTACTTGCTTTGTTTTGATGCCACAATTCGCAGGTGTTAAACATTCTTCCCCGAGCATAAAAGACAGTCTTTGATTTAATGCAGTTATCATAGCTTGAGGTTGGAAGTTGACACCGTAAAATGTAATTTAAATACTGTTATACACGGAAAGATCAGATAAGATAGATGATCCCTCATGTTGTGATATGCTTAGCTGCTGAATAATATCTATTTTGAAAGGACTATGCAAAGAAGGGACTTCCGAAACATCTGTTTGTCTTACATTTTTATTTGTCCTTGGATATGTCCTAGTCAAATTCTCAAATAAATCAATCTTTCTCTATGGACTTTTAGAGAATAAATCCCAGAATGCTTCCAACATCTTAATCCTTTTCATCCTTTTCCATCTGTAGCTGCTTGGAATAGTTTTGAAATCAACAAGATTTGTGGCTTCCTAGACCTCTTAAAACTTGTTTGTCTAGTTCTTTGGCTTGAATGAGAGCACTTTGAATGTGAATGTGAATAGCTGAGAGCTGCAATGGATTAATGATGAATGGTTGTTAAGGAAATGTATTTTATCAACCTTGTCCAAAACCTTTTACACAACATATGTTTGTGAAAAAAAAGATGGAAGCGGGCTGCAGAAGTTGCCCCCTAGAATGTTACTGACCCAGACGGCATATGACTAACAGCTTATCGCCGCGCTCCAGAGTGGGCTTGGAAACTTCAGCTACAACAATAAAGAAATCCAACACCTCACTCAACCTGTCACAGCCTTCAAATTATAGGAAAAATCTGAGAGCAGAGGGAACACCATTTCCTCTTGAGCTTTCCTAATTTGTTGGGCGACTTCCTTGGAATGGTCATAACAGCCTGACACAAACAAACAAAAGAGGCGGATGGTGGAGTGCAGACGCCATGCTTTCACCTCCCATTGTCATTTGTCGCCGGTCAGTTTACTCTGTGACCCAAACATTTAGTCTGGTTAGTGTTGTGCAAATTAAAATATATATATATTTACAGTTTGGAGATAAAGACTGCACCACTACTCTAGTATTATAATGTAACATACTGTATCTTAGCTGCAGTTGAGCCAGACGGCGCTGAAAACCACAGAGTATCACAATAAACCCAGAGTGGCGCCCCCAACCATATCCACAGCAGACTCATTTTTTATTTGTTACTTTGTTTTCTCCCTTTGGCACATTTCATGAACTGAAGAGAGTGTAGATTTGAGCTTAATATTGCCACCATCTGCGCTCATTATCACAGAATAAGTTGGAAACGACCCAAGATCAGATTCACTGCTCTTTTGCTGTCAGGTGAAGTTAACTTGAAGTGTATTTCTGCTCTTACCTCCCCAGTGGAATGGCCAAGTAGAAAACAGATAGCATCATGGTGCGGCTGTTGTTGGTGAACAGGTCTCCGATGATGGTGGGTGAGATGGAGGAGTAACTGGACTCACCGATGCCCACCAGTCCTCTGGACAGCACGAACAACCAGTAGTACTGCAAGAAAGAGTAGATTTTGGATGAATTTAATGTATTCTGTTTAATAAAGCCATAAATTCTACATAACAGTTATTATTCATCATTATTTAGTATTGTCTGTCTATCAAGAATGGCTATTACATTAGAATGGCTACATGTTGAGGCTTAGATGTCGCAATTTTGAGAAGCTAAATACCACGTATACTGTAGTGTTCATTCAAAAGTATTCTGATAATGTATTTACAAGTAATGAATGAGTAATGTTTATCAGACAGCAACATGTTATTCACCGGCTCTTATTTTTTAAAATAATGTTTTTTACAATGTATTTCTATGGAAGTTTGGCACATTTGGCACATCTGGGCAGCAACATGAAGTTTTTACATTCAAAAGCTATTGATTGAGTTTCTAACATAATCAAGCAATTTATGTAGGATTTTGCCATCAACTACTGGGCCAAATAATGCTATAAAAAGCATGCTATTACATTCGAATAGGGCTAATAGTATACTTAGTGCAGTAAGCAATGCTATAAAAAGCAGTAAAAAAAAAGCAGGTGTCAGCAGCTGGATTGTTAAGTGTTTCTATGGCAACGGCTTACTACTTGATGACTGCTTGTGAAGCTGCAGCTCTCAAACACACGAGGCTGATGCACACTGTAGTTATAACGTGCAAGTGTGACATGTACGCTAGATAAGAAAAATGGATCCAGTCATTACGTTTATATATATATATATATATATATATATATATATATATATATATATATATATATTTCGTATATTTCGTTCCACATAGTTACGTTGGTCACAAATGTAGATTAGTTTCATTATGACTCTTTGGTTTCTTGTTTTAAAATGCACGTGGCATGGTGAGATTACATTTTATATTTTTTGAACCACACACACTGCATTTAGTGTTTGCCAGATGATAAATGGATTGCAGTAAGTCTATATTTTACTCTCATTTCTCCTTTGTTAGTGGTATCTTAATGGTAGCCATTTTGGCTTTGTGGCTTTAAGGCAGTAAAATACATTCAGTGACACAGAGACAAGTGCATGGAGCTATGCCAGTAAGAGCTATGAGAAAAATATTTTTGTTTTCATCTGAGTTGGTATTTTATGTATTATAAACAGTGTAAGGCTTTTTTGCACCCCTTCTCACATCTTCTTCTCACATGTGAGAAGGGGTGCAAAAAAGGGTAATTGAAAATAACTTCTCTTTTATTTAATAAAAGAGAAGTTATTTTCAATTACCCTTTATATTTTCAATAATTATCCTGATCTAGTGCAAAATACTTTTAATTCCTTTTCTTTTGCCTCCTCAGTCCCAGCAGGGCCTTGAATGTGTAACGACAGCAGTCAGTATTAAGTGGTTATTCACTGGGCGTCATGTCTTCGATCTCTCATGGCGATAGTGTGTGGGTCAGTTATGTAACAGTCATGCACACTATAGTCCCATCTGAATGGCAGGCCTTGGGACAAGTCTCCGGGACGAGGTTAAACCTTTGTCAGAGCACTGAAGATACTGTGACTCCTGGCCTCCCTGACATCCCACCATCACTTAAACTGGAAAATTAATGTTTTCAATAGGACTCCTGCTCGGGCCAATTTCTGTAGTCTTTTTGACATGGGGATCATCTATAGGAGATTTGAGGCAAAGGCATGCACCCACGGGAGCACTGACACACAGAGCTCTGGGCTAAGTGTCAGCAGTGAGAGGGATTACTCACTGGAGACGCAAGGCTGTGGGACGCCATGGCACTTCTCGACCGGAATGGGACACATATCTTGACTTTAAGGCTCAAACATTCCTTCATTGTGAATTCGCCATTAACATTTTCATGAGGAAGGAATTTGTCAGATCGAAAATGCTATAGTTTTCCATGTTTCTGGATTGGTCTCACGTCTTCCAGTCTGCTATAGCAAGAACGTTGCCAGATTGCCAGGTAATCAGTTCTGGCAATGTGTCTCATTCAGACTTTTACAGATATTTTTTGGATATAGAGAATGGTTTTAGAGCCATTAGACTCCCAGTTATATCAAGTATGAGATGTAGATATGTATTTCATCTGTTTCTAGTGTTAAACTATAATCCACAAAAAAGGTGCCATGTTCTTACACAGCAGGGTAGCAGCCGTTGCTCTGCATGGGGGGGCACTTGGAGATGTCAAATCTATATCCACTTGTCAAGGAGCACTAAAACAACAGGCTCTTATCTTCTAAAGCATTGTAATGGAGACAAGTCTGAAGCATGGCCCTTCATTAGTTGATTGGCTGGATGCCAGAGAACCCAGGGTATGGGAGCAAGAGAGCGAGACGTCTGAGAAGCAGAGAGGCTGTCTGGCTCCGCGGGCATGTCATTCTCTTTCACAAGCCCTGATATCAAGCCTATCCACATCATAAGAGTGTAATTAGCTTGTCATTGTAGTTCAAAGAGGCAGTGGCAGACTAATAGAATAGTATGATTGGCAGGGAGTGGGTCTGTATATTGGCCTGTGTGCGTGTGTGTGCGTGCGCAGAACCTTACCTCTTTGCCAATGAACGAGCTCAGCACAGTAACAATGGACCAGAAGAAAATGCCGCAGCTCAGGATGACCTTTCTGTTGAAGCGGTCGCCAAGGTAACCGAAGATGGGAGCCGCCACCATGAAGCTGCAGATGAAAACTGTGGAAAACAACAAAAAAAGGAAGTGACAAAAGTAGTGAAAGTGATGAGATGTAAAATGTGTTTAAGGACGTTGACATTAAAATCCTTTAGTCTGAACTGAAATCCCCCTAAAACCTCAGTTTCAGGCAGGAATCCAGCTTAATAAGGCAAGACCTGGGCCGGATCAACTGTGATACTAGTGAAGGACAGCCAAAGGACTTGAGAATTCTGCTATAACTTCATCTGCACTTCTGCACTATGAAAACCTGGCTAAAGAATACCTGATATTGTGCAAAGAGAATAGCTTTTGTGGTTTCAAAAGATTACATTTACAAAGAGCTACCGAGAAATAAAATAATACATCAAAAAGGATCTTTATGGAGATACAGCTAATTTTAACCATTTTAAAGTCCATCTTTAAGTATGATGCTATTAACAAAACTTTTTATTCCACAGAGGGAAAAGAGAGAACCATCACTGTCATAAATAATTCTCCATCTGAAACGGCTACATAGCCGGCCTCATGTCATGGTGAAAGCTACATGAGTGCTTGTCCAATGTAATGCCTAATTGCCCCTGCCGCCTCAGGACTAGACAACAAGGACACTTTTTAATGGCTTCTAGTCAATATTTATGATGGTGCAACTATCTCCAGCCTGACTGAGTTTTTCATGCAAAACGTTTCGCCATTGCAGAGGAGAAAGGGCAGGAGATGTTACTGTTGACAGCAGCGAAGGGAGTTGGGGAGTGTTTTGACACATCATCAGCATAAACACACAGATACAGAGGAGAGATGAGAGGGGATAGAGAGGGACTGTTATATAAGACTATAAGGCTCCAGCATTGTGGTGCTACAGCTGCGCAAAAGGATAATCTGATCACAACGTAAATGCAGTTTCGGAGGGTGATATAATAGCATGATACATGTAATCCAGGTATCCCTCGATGAACCGGGCAGCCAAACGTGACAAATACCAAACAGGCCAAATAATGTGGGCTTTGTTTTTTGAGGATAATAATCTTCATAATGTAAATTATTAAAATATATTTTTATATTATCATACATTGTCATATAAACCAGATGAAAACAGAGGACACATTTAAAATCATAAGGAGCTGTCAATATAAATACAATTGCACAACTTGCATGTGTTACTCATTTTAAAACATGCATTTAGAGTCTATGCAAAATAGCCTGTTAAAAGGACCCTCATTGGATAAATTGCACATTTTCCAAACCACTTCCTTTTCCAATCTACAGTATATTAAACGGTACATGTGATGAGCTATCCAAATACAATTTAAATGTTATTATGCATAATTTCACACAGATTGGCCGCTTTGCTGTTCATTTTAGGATAGGTCCAGCTGCTGCACATACAGTACCTTTACAGTAACACCAGCACTTTACAAGAGATCTCATTACACCTCCCTGTGGCCCTCAGAGGCAACTGTTGTTGTGATTTTGGGCCTTACAAAAATAAATTGATTTGATTTGATTTGATTTGATACACGGGGCTCTAAAAACCATTAGCAAGGTCACACAAATGGCTCAATCTTGTGGCCTAGAGTTATAACTAATGTGTTTATAAGGTGCACGTTTGGTTTTGTCTGCACTTGAGGAGAGAAAAATTAGATAAATTAATGCTATAAACGTCACTACAACTTTTTAAATCAAGAGTGATCAAATGAAGATCAAGTACCATTGATGTTCCTGGTATAATACTCACAGCCAAATCCAAAACATGCCAAACAGCACACAGCGTGCTGGAGCCTAGATGTCGACTCGTGTCACATTTAGTCTTTATAGAAGCTCACCGACTCCCAGGAAACTCCCTGTCATTTTAAAGAGTCTTCATAAAAACCACTGTTCTCCAGTCTGTCTCCACCGGCTCATAGAAGAATCTGTCACAATCTTCCACCTCCCTAAAGGGAACCATTGATTATGTCTTTATGGTTATATATGGCATTTATAAAAAAAAGTGTAATATGAACTGTCAAGATGTATCCCTTTGACAGCCGCACAATAACCTTAAAAATGATGATGATGCAGTTTATTTTGGGACAATGTTGGAAGGATAAAACAAACATTGCAGGCAATACTTAAATACCTGGTAACACCCAAAGCATGTCCTAATCCATAACCACAAGTATTCAAATTTACAGAGAAGGAAGTGTTTCATTATACCTTATATGGGCGTCCTAATACAATAGATGTTACGACAAGTTCCAAGTAATTGGACTAATGAGCCGTAAACAGCACCCAAATATGACACACATATGAATATATGTGGTGTGTCCACACGGGTCACATTCCTGAGCTGACCGCTATTGTTTGACTGTTTATGCAGCCAGCCGGGTGTTTGTGTGATCTTGTGGTGCCATTAGAGATAAGCACTGGCAAAAGACCAAACATTGAATTGGATGTTAAATCAATGTAAGTGTATCGCAGCAAGAGACTAAAGCCATCAGACAAAACAAGAGATAACGACTTTAGCCTCAATTTAGTCTAAAGTAGTTTTCATTACAGTAGGCACAGTATAATGCCGTAAACATTATGGAAACTATGCAAGAAACACTGTGACTGTATTATAATAAAGAAATCAGCATAAAAAAATTGGGACATGTGTAATCCAACCTGTCATATGCACTTTCAAACCTCAACTAATACATTTAAAGACATTGTTGTTAGATTGTCATAATATAGTTACAGTACATTGAGATATTCATTTTGATCAATATCACTTACCCCTACTTTCTTCACCTCTGGAGCCAGATACATACCAAATAGACCTGGTTTTAAACTCTAAACTTTACAACACACCATCAACTCAGCCATGTGGACATCTTGTACACAAAACTTGTTTACATTCTACATTGGCGTCTTACATTGCTGTACATACATTTAGTGTATATAGTGTGTTTTCAATGGTTAATTATAGTTCAACAGGTAGTTCACTGGTATGCTCATAAGATTGTTGGAAAAACAAACATGTAATTAGTATAACCTTAGGACCTCATACACTATCTGAAAGGGAAATGACCCAAGTGGAGCCTATGGAGAAACTCAAACAAGCTTTTCAGTATCAGCTCCTCCTGACATCCGGCCTTTATCATTAGCCTTATGTAACATATTCCTCCTATTAACGAAGCACAAACCTTCACACAGCCTGTTTACCTCATTAAGCTCTGTGCACGTTAATGTAAATTATAGCAGACATATTTGTTGTATACTTACGACACAGGCGCACAAACAATGCAGCAGAACCCTTCACTGTAACCGTGTTTGAAGTATTAACAGTTATTTATTAATCTCACCTTGTCTGACTCCAGGAGACTCGAAATAAGGACAAATATACTGTATAATGAGCTACGTTTTGGAGAGATTTTTTTCCTGACATGCAATATTCAGGTAAAACCTTAGCTTAACCACAATATCTTCACCATTGTGAGGTAGGACAAGTGCCTAAAAGTGATCTGTTTGGATTTTTCCAAAATTACATTGATCATTGGTCATACAAAATACAAAATACTTTTACAATAAATGTTTAAGCTGTTACGTTCATCTCGTTCTTTGTTGTAGGTATTGTAGAGGCTTGTATATTCTCCAAACACAATGATTCTAATTTCAGCTCACACGACTGCCACCCTTGTTGCCTAAATTCCCATTGAAATTCTGAGCATATTTGTTCCTCCCTTCACAAGAAAATTACATCAATTACCTCTCTCTGGAAATTCAGCGGCAAAAGAAAAGTAGACAAAGTAACAGCTCAAAAGGTGTTGGATGTTTTCTCAAGTTTGAAATTAAGTTTGTTGTCACAGTGACACGAGACAGAGGTGACTCATTTTTTCAGCATAGCTTTGAGAAGGAAGTTAATTATATTAACCTCACCTTAAAATGTAATGGCAAAAACTTTTTCTTTTCTTTTCAAATCTGGTTATTGAAAACAATGGTTGTCTGCACCGACTCTGTCACATGATTTACATATAAGACTATTGATTGATAATAGAAATGTTAGAAAAAAGACTGCTGATTCAGCCAATCCCGTGTAATCAATGTTTAGTCAATGTGATTTGCCATTTAATTAATGACAGTTCACGTCCAAACTAAAATTTACATCAGGCCTGCTTGTTATTTCAGGTGGAAAAACGCAGCTCTTGAACTGAATACAGATCTGTACCCGAGGGCCTGCAGTCTGTTCCCCCACACAGTACACATCGAGGGGGGGGCTCCACACCGGACGTCCAGCTTCTGTTTGCGATTGGCCCGCATTATAACAATACCACTTAGGATGACTCACTGCTCCTATGATTCAGTGGGATGAAAAGAGCGGAAGCAGATATAGTTGATATTCACATTTCCCTATGAAACACCAAAACCCACCTGAATACACATTTTGTGTCATTTGGATCATTCTAACTGTCTATGCTTATTCTCATATTCGGCCTAATCCACTCACACAGATCCAAACCTATTATGACATCTTGAAGGGATTAATATCGGATAAGCTGCTACCGCCAACTAAGACTTGTGACAGCGGTGAGATTTGTTGATATGGAGTGATAATGCTGTATCAGTGTTAAAGTTACACCATTTGGATACGTAAAAGGAAGTGAGGAAGGACAAATTTCTGTATGAAAGTATATATAAGCCTACACCTAGGACTTAATTTAAAACAAAAGCGATTTGTTTTGTCATTTATGTTTTAATGGAAATATTTTGATCAAAGTTTACATTTTAAACATCAACATATGAGAATGACTAAAATATTGACTGAAAAACTAATAAATAAATCATTTTATAGAGGTCTAGACTACAGGGTTATGATTTTTCTTGTTTGCAAAGACCTTAAATGACTGCAGTCGTGGTGATTTACTACTTGCGAGTTGCGACCATTCAAATGGCAATTTCGATTCCATTACGATAATGTATTGCGGCCCTAATAACTAACCAGGATTTGTCCCTAACTATTCTACTTTTGGTAACAGGTAGTTCATATCATTGCTGCTACATATCCACATTTCTTTCTGTTCTGAGAGACCTATTTTAGGAGAATTGTTGTCAAAAAATACACACACACCGAAAATACCAACAGATTTAAAATTATTTTCAGCGTCAACTTGCTGTTGCACCAGACATCTGTATTCGCTTCTTGACACACAACACCCGTCGCTGCAATTTTGTGTATTCCTGCAGTGTGCCTTGACATTCCTCTCATGAAAACTGACAGAGTGGACAGAAAGTCTAACCTGATTCTGCCGCAGACAGAATTAGAGAAATGGGAGAAGAGTCTGCGAGTCCGTGCCTGTCTAATGGCCTCGTCTTGTCATTTGGTGCCATTTAAAGCGGCTCCAAGTGTCACTCGGACCTGTTCACCTCCAGATGAGCCGTGTTCCCGGGTGTCAGCGTTCATCAAACATTCTGCCTCCACAAATGCAGCACTTCCCTCGCTGCCTGTTGTTTATTCACCTTCCCCACCTGCGTCTATTGGCCTTTCTGTCATGACAAAGCTGTGTGCAAAGTGGAGGTGAATAAACTGACTATCAAGGACAAAGTTTGCATGTCAGTAAACATATAAAATAAAGGTGCACTGTAATGTTTCTGGTGCTGGCTCCGTCCCCTGCTTGTGTCCCATGAAGACAGGGAGGTAACATCGCCAAGTCAAGTTACCGGTCAGATCTGTGGAGAGGCGACCTCACTCCGAATGCAAGTTTTTCCAAGATATTTTTGAGCAACAAAAAGTGTAACTGAATACATGCAAAATAGAACAGTTTAACACCATCTCCATGGAGAAATGCAGAATGTGGGTCTGCACAGAAAAATTACAACATGCACCTTTTAACCAAGGCCTGGGGATGGCACAGAGGTCATGCTTTTGTGAAAAAATGTCTGTAAACATGCTAACAAAAAATGACTACAGAATAAAATATGTGAATATGTTGGTGGCAGAGCGTTGTAATTTGAACATGTAATTGAAAACCAAATACCACTGTCAAGGAACTCATCAGAGACAGACTATGCATGGCACTTTAGGCATCTGTTAACCCTTCTCAGGACAGAAAATTGATGCTCTGTCGTGCATTACTAAGACAACTTCCTCTTATATAAGACCCATGGGAAAATAAAAGAATATCAGCTGGTTTGCTAATCCACTGCACCTCCCACTAAATCAGGCAAAACCACATTCATACTTAAGCTTAAAACGCCTATCATTTAATTATGAAAGTGCTTAATGGCTTATGCTTCCCGAGCAGTGTTTTAGTTATGAGGCAACAACAAGGTGTTTTGGATGACTTCATCTTTACTATTCAGGCTCAAAGCATTGGCTCATGATGCGTTTGCAGGTACAGGAATTTTTATGGTGTTTTCGGAAGGAAATTACATTATAAAAGCAAACTTTTTATGGTTATTTACATTACAGTGCATTCTATAGTGTAGGATAATGGTGCACTCTGTCTAGTTTTGAAAATATCAGCATTTTCAAACAAAAGTAGTTCAACTTAGCCTATTGGTTCAAAATTGGTTTTACTTTCTTAAAAAACTGAAGCAAATCCTTAAATTTTCCCTATATAAGTACCGGTACTATATAAAATCATTGTTGATGACAATGAATCACAAAAATGAAATTATATGTTGTCTAATTGAGACGGCAGTCATTGCACAGGAAGATGTTCTGTTTCACCGCAGATGTCGAGAATTAGACAGGAGTGGCAGGAGTCTTTTCTTCCTCTAATGATTAATGGAGGAGGGTGTGACACATGGCTTTAGCCAGAATGAGACTCAAGAGTTAACTTAGTGACGGAAACTATGTTCCGCTTACGTACTCTGCATTCCTCACATATTTGATTTGAATTCATTCATACTTTTGGTTTCTGTCAAAGTAGAAACTGATCATTCATCAACGTATGGCCAGATAAAGATGACTTTACCTTACCCGATCGAAGGATTTATGGTGGAAAATTGCTCATTTTGACACAAACCAATGAGTATAGATTTTTGCCTTAAAGCCATTCTTCTCAGATGCTATATCTTTGGAATCTCATTCAACTCCAAGAAGTAAGAGAGCGTGTTTCCTGCTCTAAGTACAGGAGCGACCTCTTAATGACAAGCCCCATTTGCAATGACAGGGCCTTCTTCTGTCTCTGAGTTGATGTTATTGTCCTTGTTATTAGCACTAATGGATTTGAAAAACAAGGGGTTTTAATGATCAGTGGCCTTTGCTTTGACCTTGGCAGGTAGAGCTTGAAAGAAGCACATGCAGTCGACAAACAGGGGCGTGGCGTGTCTGCCGGGTACTGATTGATTCGTTTCAGCCTCCCGTGGCACCCGTGAGAGAGTATCGATTCCTATTCACAGACTCAAGGGGTAAAAATATCACAGAGAATGACATTAGCATACCAAATAGCTGGTGAAATAACAGTATTTTTCAGTAAAAGTGGCGGGTTAAGAGCATGCTTGCTTAATGGTCTGTGAAATCCTGTCACTCAGACACGCTGTTTTTTGCGGCCAGGAAGTGAGAGGGAAGGAAATAAGGGGCGCGCGGTGCCAATCATCACTGAGCAGCTGCCCTCCACTGAGACATGGCCTATAAAAACAGTCCACCATAGACACACATGCACTCACACATCCAGGGCCTATGATGTCGCCGCTCCATCAGGTCATCCTTCTATTCTTATCTCACCGCTAGAACACCGTCCCAATGCCATTACTTGGCTTGGGGGAGACAATAGTGTAAAAGATTCGACTGCCATGCATGACCGAAAGCAGGAAGTCACAGGTGGTCAACCCTTCTCCTTCCATTTCCATCTTAAAACTCGTAAGGTGGCACAGCAAGACAACAGCAGCTGCCAGAACGCCGATAGAGAGACACAAGGCTTAGAAGGAGAGAGAGAGAGAGAGAGTACAGACGAGTGTGTGAGACAAAATAGTAGAAATGTGATAGGCCCAAACAGCTGATCAAGCAGTGATAGCTGGACTCTGAAGAGGGCAGATGGAAATGAGATGTTAGGGATCAACACCACACGTAAACTAATTTCGTTGCTAGGTAGTAAATTTTATATTCATAATATGCTTCAACTGATAACAGCAATGACCAGTCGAGGGAGCAATTATATATTTAGGTCAGGCCAGCAGTGAGCATTTGAAAGTGTCTCATTCTGCATATTTGAACTTGATTCGGTTTATATTGTGGTAGTAGGAGTTGGTGTTAGGAGTAAAATATTTGTAGTGTATTAGTGATGGTTGTTAATATTTTGCTACTATAACTGCAGTGAATGCGCCCAGAATATATTTATATTTCTGCCAGCTAACGTCACTCAGTCGGCAGTCAGCGCAGATATGGGCTTTACTATGGCTTCATGCAGACTTTACAAAGGGAAGAGACAATTAACAATGTAAGCACTAAAAGCACTAAATCAACTAGAAACATAATTCATAATTAGTGTAGATTCACTACTAAACACTCGGAAAGTTTCAGACACTTACAGGCCATGTTTCAGGTTTTAGAAGATTTCTTTGTGTCCATTACAAATTCTAATATGCAAATGCTAATAATTGACATGCATTTTATGTCAAACTCGCTGCAAGCTAAATTGTTGTTTTAAAATGCAACTGTTGAAGTATAAATGGCCCCACCACAGCTGACAGTAAAGATTAGGACTGTTCTTATATTTGAGCAGTTTACATTTGTTTACATTAATGAACCAACATGACTGCAGTTAGTGCACAGATTATAAACAGAGGCTTATATTGCATATTATAGTATTTGCACTCCTCACAATGCAACATAATGAGCAAATTATAGATTATTTCCAAAGATCTTACTAAATATTAAGGTCAAAAAGTTATTATAAAACATCCATACGAAAGTCTGTCTCTAAACCATAATGTTACATCGCTCAAGGCTACACAAACTTACACAACTCACCACACTTTACATAGTTCTTGTTGAAAATGCCTAAACAAATCATCCCTCTGCAGCAACACGGAGGAGATTGCTGGGTTGCCTTTGTGGCTTTGGCAGAGAGCTCTTTGTGTGGCATTTGGATGTAAATATTTTGGAGCTCATTTCATAAGTCTGGCCCAGGCTGCAGCAGCACCTGTGGCCTCATTCCTCGTAGCTCCCATAGTGGCGGAATAGCAGACTGACACCATGTTAAGTCTATGTCGGCCGGAGTATGTGTGTATGGGCAGGTGTCTTGTTGCACAGAAGGGGGACAGATAGACCAGTGTATAGCTCATTTAGGATATTTTGGGGTGATTAAGCTGTACTCTATGACTCTACCTGCTGGTAAGTACTTTTCAATGAAAAACAATATAATCTTATTCAGCAATTCAAGCTACATCAACTCATCTGTTGGATGGATCAACGTTCATTCTATTGCATACCATTAATGCCTGGCTCATTGGAGTTTCTTTAATATGGACAGTTTTAAGGAATCATACTAACCAAAGCAGATCACGAACAAGAGACACACGGCTGTCCATAATGGTCAAACTCACCTACACTTGGTCCATTTCTCCACCTTCACAAAAGCACTTCACCACTGAGGACAAAACTTGCACTGATTTACTGCCCATATACTGCTATAATGTAATTTAACTGAAACTAAGGACCACAAGAAATCTTGAACGGTGCATGACTGGCCCATGTGCCGCACTTTAGACACCTCTGAGTCATGTTCAATATGAATCTTCTCACTGTACACAAAAGCG
Source organism: Eucyclogobius newberryi (assembly GCF_026437365.1). NCBI lineage: Eukaryota > Metazoa > Chordata > Actinopteri > Gobiiformes > Gobiidae > Eucyclogobius > Eucyclogobius newberryi. Next base: position 20,638,734 of record NW_027315779.1, on the reverse strand, counting down.
AATTATAACTCCACCCTGAGCTGAAAGGATAATTATAATGCCAGCTTTTATTAAGGAGATAATTCAGCCCATTAGCGCTGATCTGCCTCTGAGCACTTCCATACAATAACCTTCACATGTTAACAGGAGGGGAAAACCTTCTCTTACATCTCTTACAAAGGAACTTGGAGTCCTGCAGCCAAAAGTAATACCATCCAGGTGAGCCCCTTCTGTAACCTACCTTCAGCATTAACCCCGGTCACCCCTCGCACCCTCAGGAGTGGTCCCGTGTGCAGCTGTGTGTTGGGATAGACGCAGCCTGGGGCCATTAGCGCCAATAGCCTGTCATTCCCTGTGAGAGTGTGTAACACTTGACAGCTTTGAGTTCAGGTGAGGCTCTGTCCGGATGCTGCTGATGGATGGGCCTCAGAGCTGCGGGCCGGTCTGAGGGCTGGACCCTGACTGACAGCTATGCACACACAAACACCACAATTAGACACTTGTGTAAGGAACTAAGCTAAAGGACACAGGCTATTTTCCACTTGTCTTTGAGGAACTAATCTTAAGTCTAAAATAGGTTGAGAACTTGTGCAAGTTTAAAGGTTATTAACACTGTCAGCCAGAGTAAATGAGCCGGGACACTTTAAATTAAAGCAATTGTTATTACTTAAATACTGCCGTTTTATATATCGTCTGTTTATTCATGTATTTAAATAAATATGTTTTGGGTCAGTGGCAATGACTCCTTGAAATTGAATCCGTGGTCTAGGCACACTATATTTAGAGATGACCAGAGCTTTTACCAAGTTATGACTTCTCCATTTTGAACGAAGGCCTACATAGCTACACCATTTTATGTTTCTATATGATCTTAAAAAGCTGTGTCGTAATCTGGTTCATAATAACATTACCAAAATAAATGTACAGCTTTGTTAAAGTCATTCTATTCCGCTAAAAGTGCATGCCCTCTGGGGATTTCTGTCTGTTCCATTGGCTGCCTGAGGGCAAAAGGCAAAGTTCATGCAGTAGCAGAAGTTCAAAGGCTACAAGGTAAACACTACTTTGGCTCCATACATTGCATTTTTGAGTCATTACGCTTCTGTTTTTTTTTCAAAACTTTCAACCAGCGGGAGCAAAATTGGTCAGAAAACCCAATGTTTTCTTTAGTTGAAAAAGTATTTTTAAAACATGATCAATTTAAAGTAAAATGAAATCAAAACATAATTAACTGGTACTGTATTTTCTGCTGATTGGGAAAGACATTTTGAGGTACCACTTTTCTATTAAAACCAGTGCTGAGGATTTCCTTGCGCTTAGTCTAGATTTCTTATGTCAAGCATAGGTGATACGGGAAACGTTTTATTCCAGAAGTTCTTTTGACCCGGGTCCTAAGAAAAGGCTCCAAGTTATCCGCTTCAGAAGCGTAACGCAGCAGTACCTCTGACTCATTCTTGTGTTTGTTTTAAGACCTGGATTCTGCAGTGTGTGGTCAGGAGATGTGTTTTTTTCATATGTGTGAGGGTGACCTGGCACGCTGTGGGCTGTAAAACACCTACGCCTGCAGTCTGAGCTCCCAGGTGCACCCACGCTGCCAGGACAGAAGGCACAGCAACGGCTGGTCTGCAGGTGCTTGGGAGAGGACAAGTCGGGGGATGGAGATACGTGGGTGACACAACCAATAGTGTTGAGCAGAGATTTTTTTTCGTAACTGTCGGGATCAAGAATGGTACTGAGTTTAAGCGACCAGAGCAAAGATCATGCAGTCATAAACTTTAGACAAAGCTACAATAAACATTTAAAGACTGGTGGTGGGTCCATCACTGGTATTGCTAAGCCTGGAATGTGCCGTAATGTGACATATTTCTTAGAATTCTTAGCAATCAGGACAAGTTACTTAACGCTTTAATTAAATAAACTAGACATTTAAAGCCATACTGTGGATCATTCCAGAAAAGGAATATTCCATTCGCAAAAAAACGCATCAAGGTCGGCTTAAGATGGGAGCACTTAAATCATTACTAACACTAACACTAACACAAGGCTCTATACAGCAAACAAACAGGCACGACGTCAGCCCTTTAACCTCTCCTTCACACCCGGGCCCTTCTGTCGGCAGCGGGCCGCCCTCACAGCTCCAGACCTGGACATTCCTCAGACCCATGCGAGGGGCGAGGGAAGAAGGGGGGCGTGGTGGTGCTGGTGGTGGTGGTGGGGTTTGTCCCGGAGATCAGGGGCCAAGTGGAGTCCTGCCCGGCTGGGACCAGGGTGAGAATCAACCGTCAAGCGTTCCATTTCATAAACACATAGTCGAAGTCGTCAAGGAGAATGTGTATAACCGGTACAGTGGGCCAATGAAAATAGAATTAAAAACTGAAAGTACTTTTACAGTTTCCTGCGTCTATAGAACAAAACATCCAGGACAGAATGTCTGGCAGCTCAAAGAGTAGGCATGTTTTCACAGATGCAAGCTCATTGCTGATTAATGCGAATGATGTCTCTCTCACCTTCATGTTTTGCTTTGGTCAGACTTTTGAATTCCAGTCCAGACAGCATTTTAGTCTTTTTACACTTTGCAACTACAGGAACATGAGCAATACTGTTATAGAACTACATTAACCTCAACTGTACTTTGAGCATTGTTTCTTTTCTCTATTCTAATACATGAACTTAACTGTTCTTGAGGTTTTACATGCAACAATCTTTCATTTTGCAGGCCAGGCCGTAAGAAGAGTTATGCTATTAAGCATTTTTTTTAAATGTCATTACCGCTACTAAATCATTATCTAGTATACTATCAAAGATGACCAAATAAAGTGGTATATAGCTTGCACACTATGGAAGAAGATTTACATTCACACACATTGAGTTATTTAATGTGAAGCCGTTTTGGTCCACAATTTGTCTAGACCGTGCATTAGAACAGATTTTTTTAGTGATAAAATGGCTCATTCATTGCAAAACCAACATCAAATATAGCAAGGGAGTATTTTTGTCTTTCAGGCCCGATTCACCTCACTAAAGTTAGTCAACAAACATGACGTGGCGAGGAAACACTGGGCGGTATTCTTCCCACTCACTCTCGGGGCAGATTGCTTCGACTCAATGGTACTTTGTGTGAGTTGCAGTTTGTTGGTGTTTGAATGGGGTCTGAGGGGTCTGAGGGGTCTGACGAGGGACAAGACTGGCCCCTGTCCTGAACTAAAAGGGGTAAGCAGTGTATCTCCCCTAAAGGTAAATTCAATACAAGTGCAGCAGGAAACCCAGCCCTGGACTGTGGACTTTAGGAGGCTATGAACATAAATGCAAACATATAGAAGGTCACAGTTGTCCACTTTTGTTTTCTTTGCTACTGACTTCCACTGCTGCTGCTATTACTGCTACTGCTACTGCTACTGCTACTGCTGCTGGATGTGGGGTCAGCGCTGCCCCCAGGAAAGAGTTTTTAGAATAACTAGTAAATATTAGTACAAATGTTAGCCTCATCTTCACAAATATATGCACACTAGATTTCAAACAAAAAATGTTTGCAGGTTGTCATAGGTATATTTTTGGTGCCACTCCTCAACCCAGATTAATGGATTCAGTTCATGCTGATTTGGAACCATCACAAAAAGTAGACTTTGAATCAATTTGAAAGTATAGTCCTCGTATGTGAAATTGAAAGAACCTATGTATCCATGCTGAGAGGGATCGCAGTAATTACAAACCTAGAAAACTAGAAAAAAGTCTTTGAAATAAGATAATGAGCAAAAATGAAATCACAGTAACTTTAATGTATTGAGCCTCCATTGTTTCCTTGGAGTCGATTCAAGGCAGTGTCATTGTCTGATGCCAAGTGTCTTTTGTGTGTTTTCGCCTCTTGTAATTATAGAATTAAGAAGAAACACAAACCTGTTTGCAGCAGACCAACCCCACTGTCTGTCTGGTCAAAGTGCTTCTGGATGTCTTGCACCACGCCTGTGAACACAAAAGAGGATTAGATGAGTTATACTGACCACACAAACACTGTTAAATTAATATGGTCTTTACTTAGAAGCATCCCTTTGAGGATATGAGATAGCATGTACTAAAAGCCTATCATTCATTCAACATCCCCAAAGTGCATGTACTGTCTGCTAAGTGTTCTTGGCTGGCACGGATGTGTTATAAAATGGGTGCAATCATGTAGTAGCGGGTCATCAAAATGTAAATTACTTGGGCATTAAGAGGGCATCAACTAAGCAACAACTGAAAACTTTTGGCACATGTTCGGACCACAGAAAGCAACATACAAATCTAAACTAAGATAAGATAAGATAATCCTTTATTGTCCACACATGGGGAAATTTCATTGTTGCAACGCAGGTAGATACAGAGGAAAAGAACTAAACTAAACATCTGATCTATGATAAAGTTATTGAAATTCCCTTTGTACTTTGTAACAAGCTTTCACTGAAACTGCATTTTACAAACAATCAGAAAATGAAATATTGTAAAATAAATACTTTTCATGCAAACTAATTTCAAGAAAAAAAAATCCAGACCCACGTGTCGCGGATACAAACTAAAAAAAACAACAACCATGGGAACTTCTACCGCAACACTTAAGTCAAGAAGGTCATACTTTAGGCACTTGTCATTCACACAATAGCCTTCACCCGCGAGAAACCACAGTGTCTTTGATGTAATCCTGCACCTGCCTCAGTAAACCCCAGAGCAATCTTGGAGGAATGAAGCCCATCCACAGAGTGCGCATCCCTGTAATGTGTTTTATTGCAGTAAACAGCAGCTGGCTCTAGTCCAGGGGTGCAATACAAAACACATGTGAACAGCTGGGTGTTCTGTGCAGCGAGACTATACAATCCTATAAAGTTTTTAACTGCTAGTAAACATCAGAGAACGCACGAGATCAGAGCTTGATAAATTTGGGTTAAATTATTCATTTTATTGGAGGCATTCGTAAACATGAAGCACCACTTTTAAATGAATTCAGTTTCAAACATTTCAAAGACTATTTTTTTGTGTAAGGAAGAAAGAGGAAAGGGAATAAAATATTTGTGGGGATTTCAGAGGCAGCGCGGTGCAGACTTTCTGTGATGTTGGCAGGTCGGTCTGGGGGATTGCAACACGGGGTTCATGAAAATGGAACAGTGACATGACTAACATTTTAAAATGCTACAATCTATCTTAACTCTGGTGTAACCTTGCATAACCTGACCCCAAATGACAGCTAGAGTCTTGACCAAGACGCCTGTCGTCACTGGGATTTAGTTGGGAAATACCTTAAATCCTATCTAGACCAAATCTGCTAAAAAAAAGAGAAAATAAAGAGTACACTGTGAAATGGAACTTCTCTGTTTGGTACTAAAGTTTCTCCATATTTGTCAACAGAGATTTAAAGACAGGCACACTAAAGAAGGCAGGTGCATTTTCGACAGGGACTGCAAGTTGAAACATACGTCAGATTCTTGTCATCTGAGACAAACCACCTGCTTGTGTGGCATACTCTGCCGCACACTTCAGTGCAAAGACATTATATTCAGGGGTTATTTTCTGCTTCATTTACACTAAAAGGAGAATGGATTCATGAATATTGCTTCATGGTGTCCTCTGTTGCCTATTAGAAGTGAGGAAATCCACAATTATGGTGAATTATAATATGTAGACTAAGGGCAGAAATGTCTTCTTTGCTTTATATATCTATCGCTTTATATATAAAAAAAAAGGTTATTATAGTTTTTATAGTTTCATTTTTTTACAGCCAACCTAAAACATGCTCAATAGGTCAAATCCTCCAGCTAAATTGGTCCTGACCAAGCCTTGCCCGAGATCTGGAAATTGGTCCCAGAGCACTGTGCAGCAGCAGCATTAGCAGCAGCAGCTTATTGCTCCTCACAGGTTTCCCCAGCGACTTTTGACCCAACACAGAAATGAATTTCCCTCACGAGAGATAAAGCAATAGGGTAGCCAGAGTGTACAAAAAAGCAATGAGAAAATAAAACGTTTATAACATGAAAATGAAATGAAAAGTATAATACCGGTAGTAATAACATGAGGCTATATTATGTTGCAGTATTTAGGAAGTATATTTTACAGGTGAGGGTAAAACTGATCAATCCTAAAAGATGGTCAATCCCCGGGGCGGTTGGCAGGCTTGGCGACTCTACCCCTGCCCTCTGGAGGCTTCCTGACCGTCAGACAGATTGTAAAACAGAGCATAGCGCTGGTGTAGCATAATTAGCCTGAACAACACACACACACAGCCTCAAACAGAGGCCTGCTGAGAGGGGGATTCCTCAGCCAGATGGTTGAACGTCCCTCCTGGACACACAGTGCATTTATCTGTGCCACACCCGTCTACACTACACTCACAGAGACGACATGGAGGCGCATGTGACCAAAAGGGAAATCAATAGACAAATTACAGCTGCAACCACTGTAGTAACCCGACAATAACACACAAATCATTACATGAATACACAGGAATTGTATGTCCAATTTCATTTCAGCATGGTACATTTTAGAATACATTGGTATTCTAAAATGTCTTCTATTCTAAATGAATAACTAGACTGGTCAATGTCAGTTTTGATTTCATTTCAAGACAGGCACAGATGGAGGAAAGATTTGCTATATTTACATGGCAAAAATCAGATAACTCAATAATCAGATCTGATTTTTGGTGTGTTCATGAAATCGAATCATCACAAACACCTGGTGACATGTTAGTGAATCAGTTGTTTTTAGAAAAAGTATTTGAAAGACAAAGTACAATGCATTTTAAAAGTTTTAAAACTCCGGCCTTTATCATTATTTTGCATAATATTCCGTGTCAAAATGTGCACAGATGTGAACAATCATAAAGAAATCAGATGACTCACATCAGATGCAACTGTTCACATGATACTTTATGATTATTATTGTGCATATAAACATAGCAGCTGACTTTGAATGTGTGAAGAGTGAAGTGAAGAGAAACAGGATTAAGTACTATTATGCTATACACTAATTATTTTTTTTTTTTTATACATTTAAAACACCTTTTCTCCTTTACTTTCTCCTTTTTAGCTCTTATGTTTTATGTTCTGTGGCATTTTGTGGCAATGGGAGCACTATTGAAGCCAGTACATTGTCGCAGTGGATTGGAAAGCAGTGGGCTGTGTAATGAAGTCTGCTAATCTGTCAGGGATTACAAAACCGGCAGCATTATGTTTGTGTACTCATTATATCACAACTATCATCTCTCAAATAGGGCTTTTTAATACCTCCTTTTTTGTGTATCTATCCTAACAAGGCTGTGTCATCTTGCCTTGTCTTAATTAACACATGATTCATGTTTTGGATTCAAGGGCAATCTTTGTGTCTCAAGTGGATTCAGTGAAGTATTCAAATTTCACACCTGCGTTACCATAGATACCAGCATTGAGCCGCATCCAAAAAGGTCATACCCCAAAAGAACGCAACCTCCCCAAAACATCTCTCTTAAATACATTCTACATGTTCAACTGCCTCCACTGTACTGATTTATGGTGAGCATCTGTCCTCCAGCCTTTTGTAACAGCCTTTCTGACCGTTTGAGAAGGTTTGTAAATAATCCAAGATCTGATGGATAATAGTAAAGTACGTTCGGGACAGGACTGAAAGCGCAAGTCTCTTAGATGTAGCTAATTGAACGTTGTTAATGAGCTTTTGGAGTCTCGAGGCCTCCGAGTGCATCTGAGCCTGATACCGAGCCAGAAGCACTGTAGGAATGTGGCCGGTCGGCTTCTATCATCATTCAAAGTAACTGCACAGTCAAGACACTCTCTGGCATCACATGTACGACAACATTTCTCCCTGGGGACTGTCACGTTTGAAAACTTATTTGAGATGTCTACTTGTGTTCTTATTTTTGATTTTCGCTCTCTGGTCATGTTGTGCTCTGTGTTCTGTGTTCTGTACTGTTCTGTGTTCTGAGTATAATAACATTTTTTATATATTTTTTTAAAAGTACATTGTATTTAGAGACTTGCTTTGTGTGGATGATTGCTGCACCAATAAATAAATAAATACAATAAATAAATAAACAAATTAAAACATAACTATAAAATTAAATTAAAAGGGAATTGGCATTCATTTAAAAACATAATTTTTAAAGTTATCTAACAACAAGACACAGACGGAGAACAAGTGTAGTTGGTGAAAATAATATGGATAAGTAAGTCATATGTCGTTTGGTATATTTTCTCCATATTTCTCCTATTTTATGTCAATGTTTGGTGGGGAAAGAAATCCCGCACACTGTCTTACTTGGATTTCATGGATTACAGTTTAGCGTCACGTACGCCTTTCTCCTACGCACCTGGCACGGAACCTGATGTGCGGAGCACCGTCTTGATTTCTATGTCAATGTTTGGTAAAATATAATTAACTGTACTTTTTTTGTGATAGATTTTTTTTCCTGCTGTCAAAAATACATTCTTAATGTATCCATCTATTGTTTCCATAAGGAACAAATGTCATCCAGGTCAAATGAGAACAATATTTAGACCATGATACATCGATACTCAACTTATGCATCATACCTTTGCTTTCATTTCAATGAAGACAAGGAAGCCAAGGGTGTTTTTTTTTATGTACACGCTAAAACAGGCCGCTGCCCTCTGTGCAAGCACAGCTGAGGTGAAGCCTCTGTGTTGCTGACATATATTCCACCGCCGCTCATAAAATCCGCCTTTATGGGCGCTCTTTTCAACAAGAAGAAATGACTCAATTTGGTGACCAGACCACAAGCGCTGCACGTGTGAATGGTGATCTATCAAAATGAATAACACATTTCACTCTGGCAATAAAGAGCATAGTGTCCACGCAAATCACAGCAATTAAGCATATTTGATCTTCAGGTATAATAAATAAAGGTTAAGTGGGTATGTGAGGTTGTTTTGCTTCCAAACACACCCATGCAGCTAAAACTATCCAATCATATCCACAAAAGAGACACTTGCTGATCTCAAACGTCTACTTCTGCACACTGAATCTAGGCTAAAAGGAATAGCAGTCACAAATCATAGTCCAATGAAAAGATGGGAGAAAAAGGTGTGGCTGAACTTTTAGGTCACGTTGAGATCATATTCAACAAAAGAATCAGTAGCCATGTTTTCAGAAATATCTTTCAAGTATCGGGTTGTTGGATCACAAATATCCAGCACAACTTGATTATTCCAGAATAAGACGTTTGACCATGTAAAAAAAAAACAATGAATCTTAAATCTTTAAGATTCATAGTTTTTTTTTAAAGTTAAGTAAAGATCCTGCTGCTCATTCAATTGAGTACACCTTATAGTTGATTAGCTGTTTGTGATCATAAGCGTTTCAATATGTGTCCTTAATTGAGTGTCTGTTTATGTGTGTTCTTCTTGGGACTGTTTTGCCTGTGTGGCTGGAGGTCATTCATTCTAGCCTGAGTGAGTTAGGCAGTGGTGAACCACTTTGCTGATGTGGCCTCTGCTCTTGCAAAGGGAGGCGATCCCAGCTCTTGTATCAACTGGTATAAATAGTCTGGGAAAGGAAGAAAAGAGGTTTTTGTAATGAGTGAGGAGAAAGTGTGTCCTTTTGGGCTTGTTCTTGTAAACTAGTTTTTTTGGTCTGAGGAGTGCATGTGAGAGAGATACAGTAAGGGAACACTCAAAATAAGCCTGAGTAGAGTAGAAGCTTGATTTGCAGATCTGGGGCTTAGTCTGAAAGCGAGGAGCGCTGACCACAAATATGTCCGACTGTGGCCGGCGGGCTCCTGACCGACACTCTCCTCCCTGTGCCATGCGGCCATTCTCTGGGCGGGAGAGAGATTTTTCCATTCCACTTCCTCTCCTCGCAGAGCTAAAGGAAACGCACTGCAGATGTCGGGGAAACAGAGAAGCGCACAGGAGTAAGGAGAGGTGGGAGTCCAAAGGAGTGCACATCGAGTGCATGTCAACAATTGAATGAATGGAATCACTCCCCTGCGGTCGTTTGACAGGTTGTGGGCCCATCCGTGTCTGACCAAACAATCATTATTCCTAGTGAAAAAATATCTATTTTTTAGAATTGGCTAGCTGGTCGAGAACATTTAAAGGAGTGAAGTCACTTAAATTAATCAATTTTCCATTTAAGTTGAATAATTATTTTTCAAGCATTGACTGGTTTGGTTTGTTTGGCAGCAGCAGAGATTGTGTCTACAAAATGTCGGTAAGGTTGCCAGAGAAAGATTTACATCAAATAAAAATGATGGATGCAGAAACATACTCCCTTTACCTTCTCAAAAGACAATTAACCTTACATCTTTAGTTGTTATCACTGGTTATTCGAACCAAATGCTTCCCGTTGCATACTCCAAAGGGATCTATCTCGTCTTGCCTTGAGAAAAACAGTAGAGCTCTGTGACTGACAATAAAGTTTCTATTATTATTTCAGCTACAAAAGCCCACTGACAGTCCAGACAGCTTTCTTTCTAATCTTACAAATGTATGACTTCCAAACTGGGACTTGAATCAAATTAAGCCTTGTACATTTGCCAGCCTTGCAGTCCCACTTTGATTTAATGTGATCCGTTGTTCCCTAATTCTCCTTTTACTAATCAAACACTCGTATTCATCTTTGGGGCGCGCTGCTGTAGTCCCAGCTGGTAAGTACTAAATATTTAATGATAGCAGAGACTCTACATAAGGGGGGCATGCGAGGGGCAGACTAAACCTATAGCTTATCAATAATGCATTTGGGGCTGGCACTCTTTAATGTACCAAAATGCATTATTGGGAGACGAGATGCAGTGGAGCGGAGTAAAGGTATTTGCGATTAGATGAGACAGACGGACTGCCAGGGGATTTGCGTTTGAGCACGAGTATCTCCGAGGAATACTGAGCAGCAGTTGAACCTGAATGTGAACCTGGAGGAGGGAGCAGAATTATGAAATGAAGTCAAACCGACCCAGGAGAAGTGCGCAAAGTGTATCCAGTTTGTTTAATTATGAGGAAACATTTAGTCCTATTAGTCATCCCCAAAAATATACAATCACTGTGATTTATCGTGGAGATTTAAGGGTACAGAAGGTACAAGATTGGGTCAAAAATGCAAGCAAGCCTAAGATGTTTTACATTTGTGTCACTGTTTTAACTCCACAGTTTAAAGCCGTTCCAATTTATGGCTTTAATTTTTTGGTTCATATTGCATCATTTTAGGACTTTTGACCATGCAAAAGGTAAATAAGTGCTTTTTAAATTTTAATTGCTCATGGCAACGGTGCTAAATTATCATCACTTAAACCCATGGATAAGATATAAAAAAGGAGTTTTTTTTTTAATGGAAGTCGTTGTTGCATTAAAGAGATCAAACACACAGCACTAACTACATTCAGCTCAGATAAGTGACCATAAATTATCATTACCAAAACATCTTATAAGAAATTTTCATTGCAATTTAGTTTCGTTTGGTTTGACAGACAAAAGTTACTTCTACACTGGGTGTTGCGAGCCTGTTTTAACAATGAAGACTGAAGAGAGATTATTCCTCAAAGCTCACATACGTCAATAGGGAAATCCACAACAGATTCAGTCATCTAGAAAACATAATCTTTTACATCTACATTAATTTACGCTGCACATTTTTTGACAGCACATTATTTATGTAGGGATTCATTTGGCATATTTTCTCCTTGAATATAAATAAACTGCATATTTCAGCATGCTCTACACTCCACCTGTCTATACCTCGTCTGACTTCCTCTTGACCTCTTTCAGTTGTTCTTCGTGATGACAGAAGATCCACAGCTTTTCAGACAGTCTAGACTTATGTAGCAATGTATTTGAAAGCTGCTGAAAGACCGGCCAGGAGATGTGATGAAAAGAGACGGGAATTGGTGAAGATCTGTGCGTTCAGCTCAATTTAGCGTCAAATGGCCGCAGCACAACTATCCATCTGGATTTATCTGTGTTCTCGCAGAAGTGCAGAGCTGAACTACAATTGTTTTAGTCCAGGAGTAAATGCTAATATTCTTAAAACCATTGTCTTTGGCTTTATCTCACAAACTTTTGAATACCAATGATTATAATTCCAAACTGCCTTTTTTTTAACTAATTTGAGCAATAATTGAACGACCATTGAAATTTGATTAATGGCCCATTGTAGTTGTAATAAATAAATAATCTGCAAAGAGATCTAGCAACAGAGTGTTTCTCCTCCCACACATCAGTCAACATATCGCCCGCAGCTCTTCAAGTGCTTTTGGTTCCTCTGCTAATGGTAATGATAAATGTCACTCCAACCCAACATCACAATATGCAAGGTATATCTTCTTTAATGTCTCTACCATAAAATATATATAGGAGACTTTATACATTGTACTTAACTCCCAGAAGATTTAGCAACATTTTATTCGTTATCAAGGTGGTCAGACTCGAATCCATTGCTGCCCTTCTCTCAATGCCACTGTGTTATCATTAAAATTGGTGGACAGGAATTTACATTTTTATTCTAGTCATGGGACAGTTGATAACAATAGACCAATATAAACAAACAAAAACACAGGAATATAATAGTAACAATCGCATACAACTACTCAATATTCCAAAAATAATGAACGTGAGTATTTTTCTTACTACTATTGCAACCTTTTAATAGTGTTAAATAGTAATTCACCCCTAAATCCCAGTAATTCGACATCAAAACAGTATTTCTTCATACATCCAGCTGATTTAAATGCATTTCATTCACGGAATAATTCCCCAAATCTACATCACCACGGAAAATCGTCTAAAACTTCTAAACCAAATACCTTTGTCTCACTCAAAATATGCCTCTAAACCTGCTCACTCAGTGACATTTCTCATTAAGTATGTGTGCGTCAGGTGGCCAAAGATCTATTTCCTTGTCGTGAGAAAGCAAAGTGAAGTATCTGCATTCCGGACCTGTTTCATTAAGCACCTCTCATACCTCTGACACATGCACAACACCGCCCGGGTTTTCTCACCTGCTTATCAGGAGTGCTATTAAATGAACTGCACAGATTCCTCCATCAACAACCTCAGCTACAGCGATCTTATCTCCTTAACATGCTCGGGGATCAGAAAACGTGCCGCCACAATCACACGGGGGAGTTTTCGATCCCAGCTGCGGCTAAATGTACATAACATCCAAATGGGATCGTTGCATGTGGTTTAGTCCGATACCAGCTGCGCCACGGTATTGTGCATGCAAACCAGTATGATTTATTCAACCGCCAAAGAATGTTATGGTAATCCAACGAAGCAGCGAGGTGCGACCAAACAATATAACGCACAGAATATACACCCTATCAAAGCCTGGTATTGCGCCTTATGAATGTTCTCATGCGATGACTAGAAGAACAAAGGAGTAAATCTTTCATGAATCACTGTTTGTTTAAATGGAAGTGTCCGGACGTCATAGAGTTGCAATTCAGTACAGGAATTTATGTATTAAAATTAGCAGTACAGGAATTTATGTATTAGCAATTAGCATTAAAAAAAATGTTTTCTTCTCCAGGTTGCGGCAGAAGATGATATACTTCATGGATGCAATTTTTTGGTTTGTGTCGGATGCTTCTTGATGCAACCCTTCTCTATGTGTCTGTTTGAGATTCTCGATGGCTAGTGACCGTTTTATTTCTTTTAATGGGATATATTATTCCCCCAGCGTGGGATGCACTGATTAGAATCCTGTCTATTAATAACAAAGACTATTCTGATTGTATTAACCCTTGTTTGCGTATGACATCTTAGCAACCACACTGATACATCTACATGGAATTCAACCCCCCGTGTCATCCTCTTAATGTAGATACCAACACTGCTCATGATGACTGAGGTGAACTTTGACCCTGGGCATTTATTAACATTTATTTAAGCCTCTGTGACAGGTCAGGCCCTCATTTGACCTCTATCCACCCCACAAGCACCATAATGAAATCTTGTTGCAATCTTATCTTGCCTGGACAGCATGAAAGATATCCCACAAATCAAATCAGAAGTGGAGGTGATGAAATACTGAGTGGCGTATCAAACAAGATTACATAATCCATCCACGGCCATGACTATTTACTGTATTCCATGTTCAAGTAATTGTGGAATAGATTATGCTTTTCACAGGACAGCTTTTCAAATATTGGCCAGATATCCTGAGGGGAGGCTAATATGGCTGTTAGAGCAGGCAGCATCCCTCGCACAAACAGGTCAATATGAGATCCGCGACCTCTTTCACGAACAACTTGTTAATGTGTCAGAGAAAAATCCAATTTCAGCGTGTCCCCAGACATTACAGTTTCATCTCTTGTGGCAAAATCCAAGCTGCTGCAGCATTTGATCAATGTTCAGCGTCTCGGCATCTTGGGAGGGTTTCATTGCTCCTGATATTGTTTGTAATGTGTGCCATTGTATTTCACTTAACATGTCATTGGATATAAGATGGTAATGAGCAAAAAAAGCCCTACACATAAAACGTATTGATCAATTTTGCACAAATTAATTATAACCACAGCCTCAGCACTTATTGTATAGGACTTCCACAGTGTTGCATTTTATTTGATCATTTTCACTCCCTTTTGTATCTTGATTGAATTCAAAGTGTTAAGTATTAAGTCTGTGTTAATATTTCATGTAGGCAAAAATATCTCTTACCAGGCTGAAGTGAAACTGCTGAGAATAAAACATTATCTTGTGTTGTGCTGATAGTAACCACAGGTGGAATGTAGGGAGAGTGGAATACTACATTTTTCCAATCGCTTTTCAAAAACCAGGTCTGGTGTTACTTGACAACTCAAACATGGTAAATATTTCCAGTCGTCCTAGAACTTTTCGTACCGAGAGCTCACATCACACCTCAGCAGGATTCACTGGTAAACAAGGCAGAGGCATCATTGGTTTGCACATCGGGATATTTAAGACCCTCCACAGGACCTAGTCCCAGTCCTAGTCCGCAGTCTTTATGTTGCCCTTGTGTCAACAGTGGAGACAAAGTAGCGCCCAGTGGTAATCAAACGAACACTCAACTTCTCATGCCAAAGTTCAGAAGTGCTCCTGGACAAGTGTCTTTATCTAGAACAAGCTCAGGCGGGTACAGAGATAAGAATCGGTTGGTTCATTTGAATAATAATGGTGACATTCTATGGGGAAATTGCCACTTAGCATTGATCACTTGTGTTAAGTAGACACGGGTAAAATCAACTACTGCTGCTTATCTGCTTTGCTTTGTCTTCGTTGATTGACATAGGAAGTGAGTTGAAGGTGATGTCAAACAGCTGGACAATACAGACGAACACCTACACAAGAAACTATTTTTACTATACATTACTGACCTATTAAAGAAATCCTGGATCAAGTCCTAGTTTCAAAGCTGAAATGGTGTGTGTGCAAGTGTAAATGCACCCCAAAATTGACTTCTGTTTCGAATTATTCTTTGGCATTGAATCAATTCCTTTAACATACAGCTTCTCTGTTTGGTGTTCACATAAATTTCCAAAAAGCATGTCCATTTAAATCGGGGTCAGAGGGTGAACTGTGCTGTAAGGGAAGTGTGTCTGGCCCATGGTTAAATCTGTAGCCACCACATTAAAGCGCTCTCATTGGCCCAAAGAAGAAACTGGGTCTAAATCCAGGGTCTACTATTACAGGCGCTGACTAAACCAGAGCGTAAGGAACACACAGACTGTTTGACTTACAGTAGTGGGAGTTCTGCGCCAGGACTCAGTGTGGGAAAGAAGCTGAGAAAGTTTTAAGATCATTGTTAACGTCTTCACATCTGTGTGGAGATTTCCCTGTCAACACAGGACAGAGACGTTACACGAACAGAAGCCAACGTATCAGAGTGCCGGGTTAGGTTTTGGCTCATTTGTAACAGTTCAAAAGCATAAGGAAAAGACTATAAAAAATATGGCGACAAGGTTTGCCAACACTTAGAACTGCTGTTTGGAGACCCTTTCATGGGCCATAAAAGTGGTGGAATAAGCCTGACAAAATGTACATCATATTTTAGTGAGAATGGAAACATAACAAGCCACCCTCCTCTTTATATGTCCATGATTCATTTTGTTTAGAACTGAATTTGCTTTTTAAATTCTTTTTTATTACTGTTGGCAGCTTCTCCTTTGGATTTGCAGCCACCAGTATTCAATGTAATATTCCTAAAGAGCAGTGATAGTTAAAGAAAATGGAAATGTTCTCCTTAGAAACAAACTCCTGATGCAGTTCTGACATAGTTATCTGGACCTAAACTCTTAACTCTGTATTATTAACCACTGTTTTGTACATCAAGGGCTTCGAAAGGCATTTTGTATTGACACTGGTGTTTATAATGCGTCTACAGTGTACAATATATCAAAATGTAAATAATATTGTGAATGCTGAACATATGCATATACATTTTTGAATGTTGAGTATAGCATTTATGGTAAAAAATGCTATAAAAAAGAGCTGAATTATGCTGTAAACTTCCAAATAAGGGTGTTCTGTGTTATTTTGTGATTCACACTTTACATTTGTATGATAAAAAAATGGTCAACTAATAATTTCAAACACATTTCTGTTTGAATTGACATAATATCATTAAAAAAAGGTATAAAATGTTTTCAATATCGCCCAACCCTGGTACAAGTCAAGAAAATGTTCATCGTGGTGCTTTTGTTTACAATGACAAGTCCCAAAAGCAATATAATAACATCCACCTATTAAAACGTTTCCACTAGGATGGATGGTTTCCGTGCTGGAATGTCCCATGTGTGCAGAGTGATAATAAGTAACCACTGCAGCGACTGGACCCAGCCATCGTACATTAATCTGCATAGCCTGTCTGACTGGATAGATCTGCTCCAAGATAATCACATCTCCACTGACACTCTGACAGAGCTCTTGTCTTATAAGAGGATTATCAGTCCACACTTCATCTGAGTCTATATGCAAAAAGCCAAAAGTTCACATGGGCAGGATTTTAACAGGTGTCCAGTAGAAAATTACCCTGTTTTTAAGGGAGGGGAGCATGACAGCTTGACTAAGACATGTTAAGTTGTACTAATCTGTGGCAACAACCCTAATATTATTGTCAGCCAGATTAGTATAAGATGGGGAGCACTGGTGGTGTGCACGCAAGGGCTGGATACTGACGTAACTCAAGCAAGAGAACTACTTAAACTACCTTTTAACAAATGTACTTTTTTTGAACAATACTTCATACTCAAAATATGAAAGTAGTTGGCAGAATATATAGAGTATTTTCTTGTTGTGATTTTTGCTGTTCAAGCTTTGGCTGTTTTGGTTGTGCTCGATAAATATGTAAATTTTGATTTGATTCTACTTTTTTAATTTAAATATAGTATCATAATTAGATAAATATAGGTTTAGCATTCTTACTGTGGTGTCTCTAGCCTTAATGCTTATTGTCTGCTTCTCATATCCTCATATTCTTTTGAAAAAAACAAATCCCCTTTAATATAAGCTGCAATGGAGCTCTGGCTGTCTGCCGCGGGACTATATGAGAGAAGCGCCAGGATTTAAGGTTTCAAAGCCACCACAAATTAAATTAAAAACACAGTGGCACTCTAAATCTCCCAGCTCTAAATGGAATAGGAGCGGTTGCAGGTTAACACTTTGCCCCTGGAGGTCAGACGGAGCAACCAAGTGTAAAATATATATGACTTTGCCAATATGGTAGCAGCCTGTCACCCTTTGAGGTCATTGCAATAGTTCAATGTTATTCAGTGGCATTTGGAGACACAACTCAGTATGGTTAGTGTGAATAATCCCTTTTTCTCATTATTCTAGTAATTTGGAGAAATATGATGTGCTAAAAAGGGAATAACAATTTTCTTAATTGTCCTTCAACTTTACACAGCATGGACCAATCAAACTTATTCCAAACAAATCCACACAAATGAATCCAACAGATCTACAGCAAGAACACCCTGAATACCCCAGACGCTGGCAGCTTCTCCGTCTGCATTAGTCGTAAAACTACGGTGGGCTTGTGAGGGTCAGGCCCCAAACAGCTGAGCCTAAAACACAGAGTGAAACTGTCGGTTCCTCTCTACTTCACTGGGCATGTCCAACCCAATAGTGCTGCTCTCAAGCTTGGAGATAGAAGATAGTTCATACGTCTTAAAGAAGTGAAAGAAAGAGGATTCCCTGATATTTCCTTGATTTATGTCAGTGGTTACTACAGGGATGTAAGACAATAACAAGTCTCACAATAATATCGTTGGCTGTCACAATATATCGAATAGACCATTGATCCTTTGCTCATTTCAGTGCAGAAAACATGAAGACATATATTTTATTTTGCACTTTGTATTTTACATCTTTAGAATATAATAATATATATTATTCAGATCCAAGGCTTATCGTGGCATTTTAAAAGGAAATCGTAACACATTAACAATTCTGTCAACCTCTTCAAAATATCACCACAATTACAGTACCATGATGCATATAGAGATAATATTGTACCTCATAAGGATGTCACGATATCAAATTATAGCGTTGCGATTATTGTGAGAAGAGATATCGTCATTGTCGGCGCTGTGCCCAAACAATAGTGGACTCCTTCTAAAAGTCTAAAATCCAAAACCCTTTCTGAATGAAAAGTTAATTACATTGGCACATAATCAGCCTGTTAAAAATGGACTTGACACGTGGAGTATAAATTGAACTGAAATTAGTGCCAACAAATCTCACAATTATTATTTTTTAGTTCGTACGATTGTATTGTGACCTTAACTGTACTGTCAAGCGTCTTTGAATGTCTAAAAAATGCGCTTTATAATTTTGAGGCATTTTTTAAATTTAAAACATGTCCCATCTTCTGACAGAAAATCTGCCCATCCTCGTTCCGCCAACAGCCCCCACATCTTGACGGGTCACCCTATGTCTCTCCGTCACAATGCTTTAGTGATCCGCGCACTACAGTAATAGCTGGTGGTACAAAGGCCTTTTGACATGCACTGCTCCGCTCCTCTGTCCTGCTTACCACTACCAAACCCCTCACCATCTCCCCACACTTCCCATTCATTCATTTAAGCGAAGGGGTTCCTTTTCATTTGTGCTTTCTATGGCTGTGCGTTCAAGCCTGCAACATGAAGATCGGCTGGCTATTCCTGCAACTTGCATGAAATTTGAATAATAAATCAACTGTAGGAGATTGAGACTAATTAAACCGCAACCTGCCCTCTTTTACGTTATCTGGTAGTATTTATAGGGAAGCCGGAGTAAATTGCCTGTTTTGTTGCGCTATCACCAGATGTGCTTTAGTGCCTAATTACTGCTGCAGTGTCACTCACGCAGCGGGACACAGAAAAGCATTAAAAGCACAAAGTAACTCAAAGTGCTGGCAATGCAGGCCTATACATTATGAAGTACATTAAAAGGTGCCAGGAATAGGCGTCTCTTTTCCCAGGTGGTCCAAGCTGCTGCATCAACCCCCCTCCCCAACGTTCTCCAATCCGCCATCCTTTTTATTCATCTTCATTTCGCTCAATTCTGACTAAGTGAGAGGCATTGCAGACAGGAATCTCATCTCTCCCATATGATAGAACAGGTGCACAAGTGCATAATAAATTCAATGTTTCGCAAAAGCAGGAATAAACAGGTTAATGTGAGGGAAATGACTGCTGGTGTTATCTATATAGTGCTTGAAGATAATAGGATTAGATATGCACATTTTATCAACAAATTCTTGGCATGGTTCAACCTCCCACTGCAACAAGCTACGCACACTGGACCTGGAGCTCTAAAAAGGCCAATTTGAAATCATCTCAGAAGTTAAGATACAAAATATCAAGTATTTTTTTTTCCAGTAATCAGAGTAAATCAAGGGCCTCGTTGTTTTTGTTACATGGTACATGCGACTACTGTGTATGAGCTGAAACTGCACTTTGCCCAGTGACACACACCACAGTGAGCAGACTTCCCTCCATTCTAGTGCTGCAGCAGTGCCTTTAACCCGTTCACTGCCACTTTAAAGCAGAGATAGACAAGTATGAGTAAGAAATATATTGCTCATTTACAACTGAAATAGAGGCTTCACAAATAAAGCCAGAGCATGCAGTAGTAGCAATAAAAAACAATAAAGTGCATGATTGTTTTAGTGCAGCCTTCTAATAAAATTTCACTGCAGCACAAAACTCTTTTCATCAGTCTATTTTCTCTGCTTTTGTTTTACAGTTTACACAGCGCACAGTTTATTAGTAAGTATACAGCAGATCTGAGGCTGGAGTGAGGAGGCTTGGAGAGGATTAAAAGCACATGGCCTCATCCCAGCATCACACACCAACAGCATGCATTTCATCCTCTGTCAGACTTGTCCTCATCACATTTAAAAAGCTAAGAAACTATAAGCAAAGACCAGCCTATAGGCCTAAATTGTATAGTAGATGATTAGATAATAATTAATCACCATCCATTATCAGCAGAAAAGACCACAAGGTGTTGTATTGATTCTGAAAACAGCCTGATTCAATCATACAAGCCCCATCCACTGTGAACATCTTGTGGTTTGACTGTCCACTGCGCCTGGGCAAAGCCATTGTTCTGCCCGTCTTGGCGGAGGTGCGCCGGCGGCAGCTCCTCAAGACTGCTCAAGCAAATAGTTCGTACAAATCAAACTCATTCTATAATAAAGCTTTAGGCTAAATCCTGAATTCCATTATGTTGGAGCGTTAGAGACATGTACAAGAGGCGACTTACCGGCCACAGTGTATCTGTCCATGTAATTGAGGATGTTCCCAAAGGTAAGGATCCCGGCAGCCGCCGCCGGGGAGCTGCACCGGAGAAGCGCCGCGTGGAATTTGTGACCCGGCTTGCACGGATGCAGGTCCGGGCTGGATTTGAGAGTGGGGCTCATGCTTCCAGAAAGCGTCTGCACCTCGTCCGAACTGCTGCAGCCTTCAATCTCGCATCCATCGCTCTCCACACACATATTCTTACACGAGAAATCCAGCTTAAAACAAGAGAAGCAAAAACACCCGTAAAGAAAGAGCACTGGGTGACACGAGTTCACTGTGGACTGCCCGCAATGTGTTTATTTGTCAAGTGTTGAAGCGCAGCAGCCTCTGTTTGGGAGATCATAATTCTGTAGCGCGGAGTCGCAGTGACGGACAAGCGCTGCGCTCCTCAACAGACAGAGCGCTATTAGCGTGCGGGGGCGGGGCCTAGAGATGCAGGCCCCGCCCTCACAGCCATGCAGCGAATGATGTTGCGCACCTGATCCTTCTGCAGATGCGGGAAATGCAAGCCTGTGTAGCGGGTTCATGAGAGAGAAGGGACCGGAGCGGGGGCGTAGGCGTGATCATACTAGTAATAGTAATAGTAATAGTAATAGTAATAGTAATAGTAATAGTAATAGTAATAGTAATAGTAATAGTAATAATAATAATAATAATAATAATAATAATAATAATAATAATAATAATACTAATACTAATAATATTAATAATAATAATTGGTTAATTAAGATCTTGCCTACTTCCCTTCCCAAATGCACTTGCTGATCATCTGTTTCCTCTGCTCAGACAGATGTGCCCCTAGTATAAACTCATCATTGTCTAATCTTGATTGATATAGGCTAATTAAACACTTAATGGCCCATTACTCAGCATTAGTCATGTTTTATTGCATTCTAATTGACCCCTTTGCATTCCCGATTTAACATCAATTCACACCCATAACCCCCTCTAAACTTTTACATACGTTTACTATTTGTGTGTGGTCTGCCATAGCATTTGTACTCCATTAGTTGTAAATCAATATCTAGGCCTAACATTACAATATTACGTCAGCACCGAAAGAACAGAGAGAGCGAGACAAATGACATGAGTAGATATGTTTAGCAATGGCATTCCTAGTGGTTAAAGTATAAACAAAACAAAAGCGACTTTAGATCAGAAAATGAAAGCCATGCCCCTGGATCATTTCTATTCTTTCACCAGTTTCTCATCAGCCATTCAAGACAGCTGCTTCCTGTTTGTTGTCTACACCATAAGGAATGCTCCACCACAAATACACAATACACACAGATTCCATACAAATAAGCATCTCGCCTAACTTTGGGATAAACACGGTCAAATATGATTATAGTTCATGTTTGGTTATTTTCTCCTTGTGCACTTTAAGATGCGAGTCTGTGAATAAGTAGGAAACACTGTCTTGAGTACCCAAAAAATTTGTATACAGATTTTCTGTATGAGAGAGGATGAGGAGGGCTCAACCTTGGCACATGTTGGGGAGAAGGTTGGGTGCTTGCCTGGCTCTAAACAGCACTTTGAATGTGCATCAGAGTAGATGTACATGCACTATACATGTTTTATTTTAGACAGTAGGGGTGGGTAATATTGATGATTTATTCATATTTTTGGGTGTATCACAATAACAATATTCAGACGATATAATGTCAATCAAATTGTTAAAACTCATCTTTAAACGTTTTAGTTGAGGTTTAATCATCTGATACATGTGAAATGTCTGTAAAATTAATCACAGAAGTACAGGAAGATCACTTTATACTCTTATTTGAAAGTCTATTTGAAACTTTTTTTTTATTCAATATTTTTGTCATTTTTTTCATATAAAAATATATTTAACAGCTATACATTTACTATTGTTATTAATAATTAATTAATTATAAATAATGCAATTCATCAATTGCATATTATGACCTTGTCTTTAAACGTTTGACCATAACAGACTCCGTCTGTCCGTCTGTGAGAGTCGGATCTCTCCTTCACTGGAACTCCTCCAGGTTTCTACGCTTTTTTCCCAAAGAGGTTTTTTTTGTAGTTTTTCCTGGCCGAGAAGGAGAGTCTAAGGACAGAGGACCCTGGGACAGCGTCCCTCGCCACCACAGACATTGTCTGACTCCCTCAACACCACAGACATTGTTGATTCATTTCTCCCTGTGGCCCTCAGAGGCAACTGTTGTTGTGATTTTGGGCCTCACAAAAATAAATTGATTTGATTTGATTTGTTTGATAACAAAATTGATTAAAAAAACTTTGCGACTGACAATTTTTACTTATTATTGTCATTGTGACATTTTGTCCTTTTAACACATCTATGTATACATAAACTATCAATAGCCGGGAGACTGGGCTTCATTGGTTAATATAATGTCACTTGATATCAGTTTATCACCAAATGTGGTACGTATTCCTGAGAAAACAACCTCTAATACTACTCAACAATGTAAATAAATACAATAAAATACTACTCAACAATGTAACAAATACAGGAGGCAGGAGTTAAGGAAAGCGGCCACCCTAGTATAGCCTGTATAGAGCACAGAGCTTAGGAGGGAGCATGCAAGGTATACCCATTCTGAGCGCCCCACTACCCTCCGTTTTCTTTGGGATGCGTTTAATATGCCAGTCATGTCTTCTGGATCTTGTGTTTTTTCCTATTGGACAAAAAAGGGTGGCTTGGTGGAGCTGGTTGTGGGATTATTGTGCCATGTGGCCCTCAGCCCTGCCTTCCTTCCTGTCTGTGCTTCAGGGCTGAGGCTGCAGAGCATGATGGGAGATAACCCTGTAATCGTTCGGACCCATACCCCTTCTGCAGGGCGATAAGGCCTCAGTTTGCCGGCATACGCGCATGTGATGGTGCCTTCTAAACTTTAAATGTCCAAATGACACGTGGGACTATCAGCTGAGAGCATATCAGCTGTTTTTTTGGACAACGCCTTCATGTCCCTTTAACTATGAGGTCATCAGTAATTTTAACACCCAGAGAACATGCTGCATAATATTAATCCAATTGAAACACAGTTTCATTCTAAATAAGGAAACTGCTCAATTAAAATAGACTTTGACATTTATTACCCATGACAGTGCTATTTATAGAAAGAATTTGCTTCTATTGTTATTACAGGTCTACTTATATGAGTAAGAGCAACCTACTTCTAACAAAACTGTTCCTTTTAGTGTTTGTATAGCAAATGTAAGTGTTTTTGCACCTTCTTCTTCTGGTTGTACTGGGGCTCAATATTCTTAAAACAAGGCGTTTGGGAGTCTTGTATTGTTGCTTGATCTTCTGTATGGCGTCATGAAATGTCCACATGTTTCCTCTTCCTGTACCAAAGAACAGGTCTTGGACCAAGTCTCCTATTTTCCCCTGAAACTGGACAGCCGCTCTGCCCTCTGCACACCCTATGTAAAGTCTGCCAGGACAGAATAAACACATCTTTGTTTGGTTGGTCTCCAAAAGAACACAGCAAGCATTCATCACTGTCTTTCTGCCAACACACACACAATTAAATATATATGCAAATCTTGTATGGGGCTTCTCTCATTGTTCTGTGGGAAGATGATTATTGTAAAGATTATCCAAATTCAGCTGGAACAACGCCTCCCAAAGCATAAAAGTGCAAAAATTCAAGTAAACTATCTCTAGAATACTTTTTATAAGCCCTATTCTTTGTTAATTTGACTCAAATAGAAGGTTTCATCAACAAATAAATAAATATACACAATCAACCTCTACAGCAACAACTATATTTTATACTACCCAGTTTTAGAATGACATCCACTGATCAAAAACAATACCACTTCTATTACAAAGACTACCACTTCTAGAACGACTAAGTAATAACACTTGTACAAGTGTTCGTACAATATGAAAATTATTGTTTTAAAAGATATGCAACATTTTATATAGGGCTCATAATGAAACTATCATTTTAAACCACTGATTAAAGAGCTGATTTAAACATATTTACAGCAATTAACAACGTATCTTCAAACAAGAGAATATAGTGATATTTCTTCACTATTGTGGGTAAATGTGTCATCTAAACCTCGGACAATGCAATTAAAGTGGATATGGCAATTTTTCACGTTCTTATTTAGTTTTATTTTTTGGACAGACACTCGGGTTAAATAGCCTAATTATTAGCTTGATTGGTGGCAGAGTACCTGTGGTAATATAATATTTATCATAGTTTTACATCAGTAACATTCAGTAGTATTTTTGGTGATCAAATAATAATGACTGTGTAAATTATGGTATGGTTTTAATAATAGATCTCAACAGTAAAATGATCAACTTTACCAAAGCTTTCAAATCCTGGAAAACTCGATAAACTCTGTAGCATAATCTTTTAGTAAATTCTGTAGTCTAACCTGTCATATGCACTTCAGCAATGGATTTTGCTATATTGCCCACCCCTACTGTAGATAAAGAAAACATTAAAGTTTAGCTTCTATATTCAGTCTGTTCCGGTGTACGTCAGATGTTCAAAACACTTGACCAGTGCATATCTTATCCTACCACATGTATGCAGAGGAGACACAGTGACTCTAGTCAATGTCCGGCAGCACTGGACCCCACTTTCCACTATTCTTATTTGTTTTTGGAGTCGGAGCCGTCTAGCCCTGACTCGAGGTGTGGGCTGCCCCATTCTGACATCTCCTCAGTGTGCAACCTGTCCCACCCCTTCACCCACCCCCCTTCTCTCTGCTATGTGCTAATGCGGCTCTGGCACAGTCTGGAGCGGAGCAGCTGAGGATTTGAATAGATCTGGCCTGATGTCTCCAGTGTAGTGAGATGGACTGGACTAAATATAGTGTTCGGAGACATGGACGCCGTCTTCATCTGTACTTTCAATTATTCATTAGACGTCTCTTTCCAAGTTAGACCTCTGATCTTTTAGGTTATGGTTGCCCCCGTCCACAGGCAGGTACAGGGTTTATCTGATATTGTACTAGGAAGTAAATGGTAATCTTTTAGTTTCCACAGCATAATATTGACAATAGGGCAATAATTGTGCTGAATCGTTTTTAAATACTTACTTTAGCCTATACACATAAGAAAATTACACTTGAATGAGCTCATAGTTTAGGTATAAATTCCTGTTCTTTTTAAGAATATTTTTCACAACCTACTTTTTAAAATACAGTATGGAATAATAATGCTGCATATTTTGTGCAATAATAAAACACACAAACCTCTCTTTGGATCAGTCATAGTTTGGCTAACAAAGGATTGTACATTGTATCATTTGTATCATATTTATAGACTGTCCCTGGTCTTTGTAATTACCCTGTATTTGTAGTGGAGTCAGGAGTGAATGAGCAGCCAGTGGGCAGCCGACCTCTCAATCTGGAATGATAAATACATAGGACCAGAATGAACTTGGAGCGGTACACAAAAGACCTCAACTACTTCTCTGCTTTTTAACTACAGCCTGCATTATGTTCTGATGCCATAAAAAAATCATTTGTGTGACAGCAACAGCAGCTTTGACTTATTATGCGGCCTAGATTGTACATTTGACCACATAGCCATAGTGACCATTTTTCCAGATGTGGCTATGTGATACATTTTTGTTTTTCCTTTCTGGAGTATTTTTGTATATTGTACTATATTGTATGATATTGTTTCATAATTTAACTTCTACTGATATAATTGTAAAGTATCAACCCTCTGAACAAAATTAATACCGGAACAGATTTCAACGTCTTCACAAATAAAATATATGTGAATTATGTTTTCACAATAGCGTCAAATTCTAGAACATGAACGGAACCTATTCATGGAGAGAAAAATCAGGACTCTGTGACATAGTTCGTCTTTATTATTAGATCAACAACATGGTTTAAAGTTAAGCTATTGTTCAGGTTGGAGACTAGATGAAGGTTGGGAAAGTGTGTTGGGTGTTACATTGTATTTTATTCTGTAGTGAAGGACTTTGTAAAGAGGTTTTTTTGTAGTTCTTGTCATTGTTATTCATTAACTTGGAGGGCAATATTTGAATTCTACTTGAGTAATATTATGTTAAATCAGAATGATATATATATAAGTTTCTCATTTTCTCATTTTACAAAACTGCATCTTAACACACAATTAAATTGTGCATGTTTTATTTGTTTGTATATTGCCACTGTAACACTAATCAACACTTCAGAGTCGTCTGCTAGTTACAATGAAATAGCTGGTTTAAATTGGAAATGCTTATTGATTGGTGCTATTCAGAGTCATGTGATGTAATCATCCTCACCGGGGGCAGAGCTTAGGGCGGTGAGGGCTCTTCCTCTGATGATGTCACGTCACTGCAGCAGTTTGATAAGGAAACAGTGCATCTTCACATCCCACAGTGAAGTTTCACTGTCTTCATCACGGCACTGAGGGTGCTGATTAAGACAAAGACATGTGAGGCATTGCTGATATGTGACTAATTAAAGTTACAAGGTGTTTTTCTTTTTCATTTTTGAAGTGCTTGATGACAGGTGTTTCCCAATAGAAAAATAGGTCCAAATTATATGCTCAAACGTTTAGTCAAAATTAACTTGAAATTAAATCCTGATTGGACTTTAATTGAGTGAAGTAGAGAGTGATGGAAGAATATGCAATGGCATTTGATCTGTTTTTTCTGTACCAGTAAAGTTGGAAGCCAGGACTTTCTTAGGGGGGCATAGAGAGAGAGAGAGAGAGAGAGAGAGGGAGGGAGAGATGATTTATTGTTTAAATTAGAAAATTGTGATAAGATGATTGAGGAAAATCTGAGTAATACAAGTGTAAATCTTTGTGCTACAACAGCCACCAAAATCATTGGCTCTGGTGAACAGTGGGAATAGTCTGTCTTCCTGGCTCCACTCCCTCATTGATCAGCCTGCACAATTTATTAGCCATTGTGACAGTTTCCTGCATGGCCCGGGTCGGCAAGGGAAACTGGGCAGTTAAAGTGTCTGAATGTTACACAATACAATACCTATTGTGTTGTGTTAATTGCAGGTTGGACTATTACCTATAGGCCATTTCCCACATGCCTTTTAATGTGCATTTGTACCTTTTTGATTGTTATTCCACACACTCTCTGCCTGCACAAATACAGCCCACAAACAGATGAGAAAGTGGCCACATAAATTCTGGAAAATGACCAGCAAGCGTTCAAAACAAAAGGAAATTCCAATGCAGTGCCCAACAAAGGCATGAACCATGTCACAAACTCTGTGCCCTTGAACTTATGTTTTCTATTGCTGTGAAAGGCCAACATTAGAACATCACCGAACGACCTTATGAGAAATACTTTACTTTCCTTTACTTTTTGAATATTTGGACAGTTGAAGAATTTTTATATCATATTCAATCCTAAATCTGTGCTTAAAACATTACTTTACCCATTATACAAGACCTTCTTTCTTCTTCTTCTTCTTCTTCTTCTTCTTCTTCTTCTTCTTCTTCTTCTTCTTCTTCTTCTTCTTCTTCTTCTTCTTCTTCTTCTTCTTCTTCTTCTTCTTCTTCTTCTTCTTCTTCTTCTTCTTCTTCTTCTTCTTCTTCTTCTTCTTCTTCTTCTTCTTCTTCTTCTTCTTCTTCTTCTTTTTTGGTGTTTTATGTTTTATCCAAGTGTTACATTACCACCAGACTTTATTCTTTAGACTTTATCCTTTAGACTCCTTTCTTCAGTTCAAATCCCACAAGCTCAAAGCACATGAAATCTAACTCTTCTTTTTTGGTGTTTTATGGCTGTTTTAGAGCCTCAGTCCCCATAACTCAGTCCAACTTAATTTACATTTGAGAAAACATCCTGTACAACTCGAGTACTTTTCCAGTGCAATGGCGCCATCTAGGGGGCCACAATAGAAGTTATTATGCTACTGACAATGGCGTAATAATAATCAACTGAATAGTACATCGCGGTGAATACAGGAAAAGTGGATAAAATCTGCTTATTTTTGTTTCTTTTTTGCATGCAGCTGCTCTTTATTTTACACACCTGCATCCTGCTTTAGGATTGATGTGCTGGACTAGTACAAGAGCAGTAGGTTGAGATGTTCACCCCACATTTGGTAGTTCAACCCCCACCAGCAGTGCATAGTGCGTCCTGGGTGGTTAATGGTGATCAGTCAGGTTAATGGCCACTAAAGGTTGCCACTTCTTTGTAAATCTGCCCTTGGAAATATATTATGCCAGTTGTTGAAAGAGGAAATATATTGTTATTGGTGAAGTATAATAATTTGAGGAATATATATCCAAAGCAACGACAGCAGGTTAAATATGACCCAACAAGTTTTGTATTTTTGGCAAAAATACAATACATACAAATACAAACAAATACCTCCCACGTGTATTTTTTTTTCTTTTTTTTTCAGATTTTATAATCAGATATTACCTAGCATTTTAATGTTTTTGTTGAGGGCCAATAGTCCAAAGTCCTCCTCAGCTCTACTGGCTTAATGCCAACATGGCCACATTAACATTGAGCAGGTGACGGTCATTGTGTCTCTAGAACGGGTCGGATACGGAACATGGTCCTGAGGCATCAGATTAATTGGTGTAGATCCCCTTTATTAAACATTTATGTTTCTATAACCGAAGAGATGCATGTTGATTTTAGGAGTCCTCGGGTGGACACTCAGTGTACTAAGGCTCATCACCAGTTTATTTATTTATTTATTTGCAAGTTGAGGAATTCTAATGTTGACAGTACTTATAAGAATTATTGAGTCTCGCATTCGCGCCTTCTTTCATGTGTTGGTTTGGAGCACTGACTTTAAAAAATAAGCAATAAGCAATAAATAAAGCATTCCAGACAAAAATGGGATGAAGCGGGTCGAGCATTCAATGAGCCTGATATGCGCATCTTATTATCCTGCATTTTAAAATTTTACATGTTAAAGTAACAACCAACACAAATACGCGACCACAAAGAACATATTTAGTCATCTTGTCATCAAAACGTCATGTACATTGTCCATCTTTTACTCAGAAGTTAACGTATTTTACATGTTAGACTTAGAGTAAAAAAATAAAAACAACAAGCCCCACATAGCATGCACTTTCTCACTTGGCACTTGTAATTTACTGCAATAAATAGTGATCGTGTTAGAGCCACTGGTTGGTTACCGTGTGACCTGCAGGCAGTGCCCTTGTACCATGTGGTCAAAATGTTTTTTGACCACATGGTACAATCTTATTAAAATGTTGTAAAAAAACTTTACCTCATGGACATCTATTTTCTGCCCCCACAAAGCAATGGGTTTCCATGAAGTGCATAGAATCAGAATTAGAACCAGAAAATGTTTATTGCCATTGTCAATGAACAGAATTCACAAACATAGGAACTTGCTTTGGTGATTCAGTGCAACATAAAACAACGAACAATGATAAAACAACATATATAAGTCAAGTGTATACAGATGTGAGGAATACCAGCCCACAAAACAAACAAACAATATAAAATAAAATAAAAATGTGTTATTTTTTTAATTTATTTTTTTAACCAGGAAAGTCTCTGGCCCCAGAGGATCATTTTTTCTCAGCTTGGAGCTCCACAGACGTCACTGAAGGGTCTGGTTGAATAGTGGATTTCTCTGAATGGAAAAAGTGCAAAACAGATTTAAATACATTGAAAGCAGATCAGATCAGAAAACAATGAAGACAAACTATGTGTAACAGAATGAGAAACAATGCGATCTGAAATGAGTGGAAGGAAAGATGATTGTTCAGACTGGCCGTACACTTGAAAATGTGATCGCGACATTGTTGTTGGTATAACTTAAATACATCACATCAATAGAGGCAGCTTTACTCCTAATAATAAATAAACAAATACAATGAAGGAGTAAGCAGTTTTACCTTGCACCACTTGTAGAACTGCCTTCTTGTCTTTGGTGATGTGAACAGCAGTAACCAGAAAGAATACTCCACCTAATACTCCAACAAATGGACAGAGGAGGAAGCCATACTTCAAGCTCAGGAAGCTCCACTCATACGACAGAGGGTTGGAGTTTTTTATTGCGTCAGAAATCTATAATTGCAAATATAAGTATATTAAAACTTTTACGAGAGACAGTGAAGTATTTTTCTTACCACTCCAAGAAGATAAGGGCTACCAGCGTCTCCCAGGAGGTGTCCTATTGAGATCTGCCAAGCCTCCGCTGAAGCCCTTCTGGTCGGGACCACAACATACTGACATGGAACACACACTATGTCAAAATGTATGCTTAGAGGGAGACATGTTTCTTAAGTGTTACGGTTTATATTTTGTTTTTCGGCAATCAGTACAGGTCTGTGGATGTTGTGGGGCTGTCTTGGCTGAGACGTCACTGCAACATTGCATGGTGGTCTGTGACAGTACCTCTGGATTGACAGACACAGGTGGTGGATCTGTTAAATAAGGGGGACCGGAAGGTTTGAGGGATCAGACTCCTCGGTCTTCTCTGTAAAATTTATTCCAGGGTACTGGAGAGGGGAACCCGAACGATAGTCAAACCTCGGATTCAGGAAAGTGTTGAAGTTAAGGAGGAGTAGTGTGGCTTAAGTCCTTGTCGTGGAACACTGGACCAGCTCTATACTCTCAAACAGGTGCTCGAGGATTCATGGGAGTTTGCCCAACCAGGCCACATGTGCTTTGTGGATCTGGAGATGGCCTTTGCTATAACAGGAGAAGGAGCTGTGTTTGGATTGCTGGCAATAAGCCAGACCTGGAAGTTAGTGTCCTCCACAGGGTGGCTGGGCACTCAGGGTGGGGAGCTCAGTCACATGTGAGGAGCTCAGACTAGAGCCGCTGCTCCTCCACATGGAGAGGGCATCTGTTCCCACCGTGAAGGAGGTCCTGACGAGACCCAGGACACACACTGGGAACACCCAGGGATCCCCCCCAGAAAAGCTGGAGGAAGTGTCTTGGGCTTAGGAAGTCTGTGGTCAGAATGCTCTCCCCACGACCTGAAGATGTAGCATATATTTTGGACATTTTGGTCAGCCAACAAATAGGAATACATTTATCAATACTTTACATGGGTATCAAGTTTTCCCCATATTTTCAGGGGGCCCCCTAAAATCATTATCCCAGATTGAAAACCACTGATGTAAAGGATGTCTATACCTGTCATAATGACACAAAGCAAAATCCTCAAAGTGCCTGTGTGAGATCTAAATCAACAATGTATTTCCCCTTAACCTGTTACGGCTGTACACAAACATCTCCAAAATAACAAGGTTTCAGCCCATGTTCTATAAAGAGCAACGGAAAAACTTACAAGTAGTATGTCAGCCAGAATAGGCCAGCAGAGGCTCAACAGCGTCTCGCTGATGAAAATGAACACCTGAATGAGATGCAAAAAGGGAAAATAAACAAGTCAGTAGACAGTTTATCAGGCAGATCCCCTTGGTTGTGTCTCATACATAGGTGGCTGGGATGTTGGCTGATGCAGTGAAGATGGTGGCCAAGAGAAACGGGACAGATCCTAACATGCCTACAGCGCAAATGACTGGATCCGCATAATCCACTTTGTCCAAGAAGCATCTGGACAGACCCGCACCGATGCATACTCCTAAAATACCAGTCACCACAGTAACACCACCAAAGATGTAACTGCAGATGTAAAGACCAGTGTAAATGTACATCTTAACGCAGTGAAGTGGATGTGAGAGCCCTCTATTGTCTGTACCTGTTAGTGCTGCTGCAAGGCTCCACTGTGCACGGCTGCAGCTTTCCCTGGACAACCTGAGCTCTGGACAGGAATGTGGGGGTCCAGAATGCTAAAGCACCAGCCAAGAAGGCTAGGGCGGTAACTCCCAACGTTGACCACAGAAAACTTTTACTAAACAAAGAAATGACATTATTTCAACACTCATAATCACTAATATTCCCTTAATGGTCTCACTTTTTCAGAAGATATTTGATGTCATCTTTGTAGGATGTGGGTTCAGTATTGGCCTGGCCGTGACTTTCCACAGCACCTCGGGGTGGGTTGGGACAAAAGAAGACAAGCAAAAGAAGGCCAATTACTCCTAATATGGGAGTTACCTAATAGAGAAAATGGTCATTGTTGTCATTATTCTTACTGGTATTTTTTTAATTTTATTTAACCAAGAAAGGTTAATAATCTGTTTTTCAGTGTAATCCTGTATAGATTTACTAACATAAATAACACTGCTCACCCTAAGAGCCCATCGCCAATCCCCTGTGAGAGATGCAATTGACGCGCCAACGATGTATCCAAGACCACTACAGAGACAGAAAATGTAGTTATCAATTATTTAAATGTATGAATGAAATACGGTGAAAGTTGCATTTTGAAGAATGGCCCAAGCCTCTAACCTCCCCACTGGGATGAAGATGTAGAAGACTGATATCATTAAACTTCTCTTTGTCCCAGTAAACAGGTCTCCAATTATTGTGGGAGCAATCGTGGAGTAACTGGCCTCTCCAATTCCAACCAGACTCCGCATCAGCACAAGAAACCAGAACAACTGGAATGAGAGAATAAAGAGTATTACTATTGTTCCTTGTTTTAAACAAGAATCCATTCATGCAAATAGAATAAATTCTATTTTTAAGCTATTTTATTTATTTCATGTTAACATTTATAGTTTACATGGGTAGAATTAAAATTAACTGAATAAAATATTTGTACTTTAACTTCTAGTTAAGTGTACAAGAACTTAATTCTCACCTAAAAGAGGAAGGCACTCAAACTATGTGCAAAGTTCCTTGGGTTAATTCTGTCACACTGCCGGTTATGACATCCCGTTTCACACTTACATGCTCAGTGACAAATGAACTGCACAATGCTGTGATGAGCCACACAATTAGACCCCCTATCATGATGTACTTCCTGTTGTAGCGGTCTCCAAGGTAACCGAAGAGAGGCGCGAAAAGAAGAAAACTGCAGATAAAAACTGCAAGTGCATTAATGTCACCATTACCAAACACACAATCATAAAAGAACAAGCAACAGGGAATGTGTTTCGCTGTCTGCTGGAAGAGACCCAGCTACCTTTCAAATTCAATTAAGTTCAACCCCATTCAGTTTATTTTTGTAACAGCTAAAAATCACAACCTGCAGTTCCCTCAAGGGGGCCATTACTGACAAGTGGTTTATAGATCCTGAATTCATAATGAGTTGATGCCTTGTGTTTGTATCTCTTACCTGTCTGCAGAAGTCCAGCAGTACTGTCACTTATATTAAAAAACCTCTGGGTGTTCAGAAGCACTCCTATGATGACAACAATAATTGAAATCTACATTGCTGGGTAACATTCTTTCCGAATATTGGCTCCAGTCCCCCATCATATTGACCTGCTAAAGTGTATCGTTCCATGTAGTTGATTAAGTTTACATAGCAGAGCACAGCTACAGCCACATATCCTCGTGCAGGGGGGGCCGGTGAAGGGCCAACTCGTTCCAATGAAGAGACGCTGTTGACAAAGGAGCCATAGCGAAAACTGGCACTCAACCTGCGTCGAGGGGCCGCCACATCTCTGAAAGAAGACACAGAAATCCTGGGCTCCATGGCTCACCTGAGAACAGATCTGATATGAACATTCCGAAGAGAAGACAGATAAAATGAGCGTGTACACTAAAAATAATATATATATTTTTTTTTTTTATCAAAATCTTGCATGTAGACATTAAGGAAAATATATAAAATCTACACTTTGATTCATTTTCCTCTTACACTTACTTACACTTGTCACAGTAAGACAAATTGGTGTTGGTGTGACAACACTGCCAAGTTCTTATGACACAAATAAATTACACAAGAGTGCATGTACAAACGTTTGAAAAAGTGAGGAAGTCTTATATGTACACAGAGAATAACATTTTTAAATTCTATTAACATAAGAAATTGAAAGGCAAGCTTTTATTTTAGTATAAACATAAGAGAATGAAAAGGAATCGTTTTAGACAAAACAATTGACACATTATGAATTTTACAAACACACTATGAAAATAAAAATAAGTAATACGTGTCTATATCTAGGTTGTACATTTAGTCCCTCTGGTATTTGATTAAAATCTCAGTCACGCACTCACTTAGATGGATGTCGATTCAATCCAGTGTTATTCCATTTTTGCTCAAGTCAGATGATGTTGTGAGTGTTTTGAGAAGACAAGTCTCAACTCTGCATGCCTGCAGACTTATTGAGTTAAGAAGAAAACAGCCCACAAGGGGCGGTTATGTGAGAGAGACATCTCTAACACGTTGTGAACACACTATATACTTCCTTCCTTCTTTTGCAGTGTATTATTAGGCTTTTTGAAATGTATATTTGAAAGCTGTCTTGACGATGTCTAGGCTATGTCTTAAAAAACGTAGGGCATTGTGTAACAACATTGTCAATTTACATTGTCAATTGTCATTTTTTTTTAGTAATAAAGGTAAATGTCTTATAATGTTGGATACATTTTCTAGGTTTTTAACTTTTTGTTTTTCATTAAATAAAAACAAAACAAAAACGAACGTTCACTATACAGCCAGAAGAGGACAGTCGAGTTGAATAGAAACCTGTCAGTGCTAAAGCTCAGAAACATTGCACAAGTGATGGACAAAGTGAAGCCTCATGAAACAGCAAAGCATTTGAACCGATTTGAACCAAACGTTTCGAGGTTTCGAGACACAGCTCGAAACACTCTTCCAGAGTGACATCTAGTGGTATATTTTAGTATTACCACATCCACAGTGGTTCAAACCACATTCTATGTGCTATGGTTACCAATAAAATAACGTTACATTTTAGTAGTGTATTATTGATGCAATTGTGTTTCTATAATAACATGAATATAAAACATTGTATTTGATAAAAGCAAGGATTTTTTTTTACACCCCAAACTCCGACTTGCTTATCTGCAAGTCCAGTGTGGTTCAAAATCTAGAGCAGGAGTGTCTAAACTTTTTTTTTTCACCGAGGGCCGCATTTTGAAACTTTTACCGAGCAGCAACCCGACAATGAAGTGAACCATTCAAAATGTTGCCTATGACATAGTTTGGATGCGCTGGAACCTTTTATAAGACAACAATAAGAGAAATCATATTAGGTTGGTGTAACATAAACATGTTTGAATTGTTCCAATTTTACAGTAAGAAGTACAACCTTACTTGTCAGGAAGCCGGAGGGCCAAGAAAAAATGGTCCGGGGGCCAGTTTGTACGCCCCTGCCCTCGAGCATGTGACGATCATAAAATTATTACTTATCTCACTTTTCACAAACAATCAGCAATCAACGACGAGCAAACACCTTTTTTAAAACTTTGAGGAGCATGTTGAGACGTTATAGAGTCACATGTTTGAGACAGATT
Organism: Eucyclogobius newberryi; assembly: GCF_026437365.1. Classification (NCBI taxonomy): domain Eukaryota; kingdom Metazoa; phylum Chordata; class Actinopteri; order Gobiiformes; family Gobiidae; genus Eucyclogobius; species Eucyclogobius newberryi. Next base: position 20,602,755 of record NW_027315779.1, on the reverse strand, counting down.
GGTTTAAAGCGCCCAATGAGCTTCAGCGCCCCCTAGTGAAACACCCAGGAAACAACAGCGTCTGAGTCACGTGATCATCGCTTTGACTTACGTTTCAAAGCGGTGTATCGAGGCGCATGCGCTTCGGGGCTTCGAAACTGAGCCAAAACGCCTGTTTTAATACGGCCATCGCTACAGTGCCGCCGAAGTACATTCACTCCGGAGAGGCAGCGGAGAATGACGAGGGACGAAAAGAGAGGAGCCACTTCTCACTCAACGCTTTGTTAACATCATTATATTGAAATAACGTTAATCAACACCGTAGCACTGACTTCGCTAGAGAATGACAGAGCCCCAGTCTGCATTGTTGCTCAAGAAACAGCTTGCAGGTAATTAAAACCACCCCAAAGGTGACGGCATTTGCGCTAACACAGCCGTTAGCCGTTAGTCAAGGGACTGATGCTGGCGCAAACTGTTTCCTGAACCTTCTGCACAACCCCCAAACAAGATATATATGTTAACAATCTGACGCGTCATCAGTGGCGTGGCGCGGGTGTGATGGCCTCTGATTAGTGTTTGGCTGGTCCTAGTTCGCTGTTTGTCATATCTCGATGTTGAGTTGAACGCGCTGTCAGAACTCTCAGCGGCTTTCGCTGTGCAGCGCAGCTAGCTGTTAGCTCTTAGCTTTAGCATTGCCTCTGTTTACAAACACTCCGTCAGGACAACGACCAGCGTTTTGTACACATTGGTTTCGATGCACTTTATTTAAGGCGAATGGCAACTAATCCATTAACGCATCACAACAACTGAAGTGCAAAGCAGTCCTAGTGGAAACAAACTATGTGTTCTTGTTATTTATTTGTGCCACTTTCAGAGCTGAACAAAAACCCAGTGGAGGGATTCTCGGCAGGTTTGATTGAGGAAAGTGACCTATACAGATGGGAAGTCCTCATAATTGGCCCTCCAGACACACTTTAGTAAGAGTTTGATTGATACTTGCATTATGCTCCTAGACCCTTTTACATGGTGTTTATCTCTGTCATGTACAATGCATACTTCTATTATGTCCACAGTGAGGGAGGTGTTTTCAAAGCTCACCTGACGTTTCCCAAAGACTACCCTCAAAGACCTCCTAAAATGAAGTTTGTTACAGATATTTGGCACCCTAATGGTAGGCATCGGACACTTAACTACTTCTAATACATTTTCTCACACATTGTATCACATTTGATCATGAACATTTTTATACAGTAACTAAATAAAACATGAACAATAGGTTCTATAGTTAAAAATACTGTAACTCGAGTAAAGGCTTTTATTATTATTATTATTATTATTATTATTATTATTATTGTAATAACGTATGTTTGTTGTTCTGTGTTGTGCCTTGACTAACAGATGCTTTTTTACAGTTGACAAGAATGGAGATGTATGTATTTCTATTTTGCACGAGCCTGGGGAAGATAAGTATGGGTATGAGAAACCTGAAGAGCGCTGGCTGCCCATCCATACAGTTGAGACCATCATGATCAGTGTTATCTCTATGCTGGCAGACCCAAATGGGGACTCTCCAGCGAATGTGGATGCTGCTGTAAGTGCTGTTTCTCAAAGTAGACATATTATTCAAAATCGACTTTAATTAGCTTTTAACATTGACTTGTCATCATTATCTTTATTATTATTTGTGTTTCAATTGATCATAGGCTGTTTGAGTCTAAAGTTCTGCATTTAAGTCTTATTTTCACCTACCCCCTATCCCCGCTCACATAGTTATGATTATTTAAAAAAAAAAAAAATCAAGACTCCGACTAATACATGTAGAATTCTAAAATGTCATTATCCAATTTTCAAAAATAAAAACATACATTTATACTCACTCCTTTCTACAATCAAATGTCAGTACAAAGAAGCAGGGCTTATCACTTCTGCAGTTTTAATCGGGAGAAAACAGTTTTTATTTTAAGCTATTTTACCTGTATATTACGGTTTATAATGATCTACATATGCTATAGTTTAATACTATGGTACTTATTTATACAGTAGATTGTGTTAAAAAACATCTTCAAATATGCCTGTTTTTCTTCCTTTTGTAGAAACAATGGAGGGAGGACAGAAATGGTGAATTCAAAAGAGAAGTTTCTCGTTGTGTACGAAAAAGCCAAGAGACAGCATTTGAGTGATATTTAGCATGATTCTAGCTCAGTGTTTTCAGGGTAAGTCTTCGTATGTTTCCTTGGAAATTCATCTTTTGGCTCTTTCTTGCTTTGTCTTTTTTTTTTTTTTTCAATGTATGAGTAAAAACTTATACATTTGAAGACGTACAACTACAGTAGGTGGCGGTAAATGCACCTTTTCCGTTGGCTGCCCACTGCCATTAAAAGTAACACAACAACAAATTAATCTTTTCCCTCCAAAGATATGTGAAAACGGAACATTTTCTTATTGTCTTGCCATTACTGAAACCAACTTGGAGACCTTTTGTTACTTTGTTTACATTGGGTAATTAGTCTAATTATTTTATGATGATTCTCATTTGTTTTATCTTTGTTCAAGGTTTCAACTTTTCAATCAACATGGCACTGTCTCTTGTGCTCTTCCATCTGGGTTCAGACTTGTCCTCCTATTTTCAGCAGGACGAGTCTGGCTTTTCCTTGGACTGCAACTGAGCACACCAGTGACTACCAAGGCTGAATGAAAGTTGCCAAGCAAGTGCCAACAAAACAGGAAAAATAATAACTAGACGCCGTGCAATGGCAACAAGCCATTGCGAGTGGCTGTGTAAGGAATGACCATATCCTGTACAGTTGCTGTGACGACGATTATGTCACCAATCACCAACATTCCGCCACAGAGATAGGGAAAAAATGCAACTTTGACGACGGAGCCTGGAAAAACAAGCCTGAGGGATACTTTTGTAGATTGTAGAAGAGATATATTTTATCATTCCTTATACCAACCTGTTATACAACACGTTTTCACAGGCGGCACCTTTTGTCCGATTTTCATCTTTCAGAGTTTGTTTTGTAGATAATCTAAGTGATTCTCTGAGTTACTTTCAGTATCCCTCGGGCTTTTAGTTTTTTCTGGATCCGTCGTCAAAATTACGATTTTTCCCTATTAGAGCGACTATACAGGATGTGGCCTGTTGGGCCATAGACGCTCCATTACCATTTTATTTGAGTCAATGAACTGCTTTCACCTTCAGGAAGATATTGTAAAGACGTGTATATAGCACAGACTAAACTGGATATTATTCACGTATAATCAAAACGTTTGATCAAATGAATAGCACTGGTTTTATTTTGCCTTGTTTTCTGTCTCTGAAATTGAACGTGCATTAGTCTTAGTTTCAAGTGGATGTCCTCACAAGAAGGTGGGATGCCTTTGGACTTACCTGATTTCACAAGAGCTCAAGAAAGACTCTTCAATTTCCCTACTGTTGTTTTGAAACTTTTAGTATCTATATTAAATTAACATTATTAATTAAAGTTAACTGCGACAAATGTATGTTTTGTTATCAGATTAAAGTCTTAAAGCCACTAACTCACGGATACTACCCTACGTGTGCATGTAACCTTTTGTTGTCATTTATTCTTAAGTGCCTCCTAAAAATGCCTGGCTTCTAAACCCTGCATTTAACACATTTAAATTAAAAGACAAACACACTCTCCCCCCCCCCAACCCATCAAAATTGTATAATACCAATGGTGAGTTTTTTTGATGTAGCAATAATCCAATTTTGTATAATTTTGAACATTCTGTTATTTTACCTGCTATTTAACTTGTGTTGTCTGTAGGAATTGTTGTGCATGCTTAAGCTTTTTTACAGTTTACTTTTTTATGAATGGGATTCCAGTTTGCAAGTTTGTGTGTTTCTGTATAGATGTGTTCCTATTTTCTTTATTGACCACTTTTACTTGATCCAATCTCACTGCTCCCAAATATATCTCTTGGTTCCTCATGTTCAAAGAAAAATACTGATGTATATTTTTCATGTTATGGCATTTGTCTTCTGTAGTGACTTCTAAAGTATGATTTTTTTCAATATTCTGTGTGGATTTTTGTTACTATGTAAACTATACTAAAGTCCTTTGAAGATAATCACACTTTAAACCCAATTGGTATGACTGGGCTGGACTTTTACGTATTGACATAGAACTATGAATTAGAATGATTAGAATTATGATTGTTTGAAAACTCAAATGGGGAACTATGTAACTTTTCTGGTAGAGGGTCCACCATCTGCTGGTCTCCATGGAGATGTTATTCCTTTACGTCAATTATTCCATCCATTGCATTTATTCCATAGCAAGGCAGTGTTTAAAAATACATTGGGAAAAAACAACAACTCATGAGCTGAGTCGCTTCATCACAGATCTGAACTGTACCTTGGCGCCTCATCACAGATCTGAACTGTACCTTGGCCTGGTGGCATCACCTGCGTGTATCCATGACGAGAGATGCCACATTGTGGAACTCCAAGCAAATCAAGACTGAACAAGCCGGTGGAAACAGGAAAGGGTCGCAGTGCCCTCTAACGTGTGTAGTGTAGAAGTTTAGACTTTATTGCGTCATTGAATATTGCTGATACAGGTAGAAACACAGACGTTTATACCTCACGGGCTTTTACGAGCTTTTGGAAATGAGTAAAAATGTGAGAGCGTAGATTTTACGAGAGTTCCGTGAACGCCGCGCCGCTGCTGTAAGTCAATGGGCGTATCGCGATAGTCTCCGTCAGGCCACGGAGCCAGCGCCGAGCAACATGGCGGAAGGTATGAGATCGGTTTTTTGGTCTTTAACACACACCCGTTCACCGTGTTGTACATTTGAACAGCCTTTTGAATATGCAGCTTCTAACTTTAATATGGCAGTGCGTTATTACGTGAGGGAACAATGCAATGGGCGTCAGGAAACTCATTGCTGGGTGGTACTCGTTATGTTGCTAGCTGTTTTTACTGTTCAGTTAGCCGAACTATGAAGCTGTCAGATTGGGTTTTAATGATTTAGGCAGTGGAGCATTTGGGTTTCCTGAAGACTGATTCATCGGTTTTCCACTTTCCATGAATTGTTTTGATTGACTGGCTTACAGTAGTGTTCGTTTCATGATAACTGCTCCTTAGCTGTCAGCCTAATGAAAGTGTTGTAATCACCTTTCTATGATTTATCACAACTTGGCAAATTTTGGTCTTTTAAATCCTTTCAAAGTATCACTCCTTGACAGATGCTTGACAAAGTTTATCCCACATTCTTTTCACATTCATTAACCTAATTTTTAACGACTTTAAGCCAAGACAAAATCAATGTGATTTGTGACTTTTTACATTGTGATTGTGTTATGTTGCTTTTGATTGTAATGTAAAATCAATTGTATGCTCATTACCAATAACATCTCATGTTAGACATGAGTAACAACAAATGGTGCCGTTTATTTACATTTTTGCCTTGCCCGTGATCTTTCTATGCATAATTATTATGTTTAGTCTTTCTTTGTTTGGGAACATGTACACAATCATTACTCTTCAAGAGCAAAGATGATCTGCACCAGATTTAGTTTCCATCTGCAGTCCCTGGTAATAAAAGTACACCTTTCATTACAATTACAACACGTTCCATTTCATTTCATTATTAACATTAGCTCAGTAAAATACACTATAAACGAATATATTTCTAAAAAATACAAAATTAGTTCAGACCAATAAAAATACAACTAAAATCTAACTTGTGCTTTATGCAACTTTATATAGGATATCTTGGAAGTTTGGCTGCTCTTTGAGTCCAGAGCCACCAGATGTATCTCATGACCAGAAGCCTGCCCTATCCCTTTACGAGAAGGCCAAAGTAACATGCTGGCCTCAGCATTGTTTTTACACTGAAACTTTACTGCTTTAAAAGGAAGGAAATGGGCTTTGTGGAGTCAGCTTTTGGATAAGGCTATGATTATTTCTGTAGTTTTAGCTCAAGTATAAAATGGACTCTTGTTTGGATTTCTTCTTCCCATTTTTTGAACATCTGATCTTCTGACAACACTATATAAGATAAGATAAGATATTCCTTTATTGTCCCACATGGGGAAATTTCATTGGTGCAACGCAGGTAGATACAGAGGTAGATACAGAAGAACAGATCACTTATAGGAAGTCTGAAAAACACTTTCAGTAGAAGATCTCCTATAAACAAATAAAAACTCCCATCGCTCGGAGCTAGCTCACGTCACAACAACACAACGAACGCAACGAAAAACGCTCAAATCCAGCCGAAAAAAGTCAAAAACAGTTGAATTAAAAAACTATTCCAGCGCGTGTCCCTATCGTACAGTAAAATAGAAAAAAACATATTAACTATATTTACAAAATATAGGAGATAAAGCACAATAAGTGTGAGAAAGAAGAGAGAGCGTTTACACCGGGCTGCCAGCTGTACCAGCGCCTTATGACGTATGTGCGTGTGCGTGTGCGTGTGCGTGTGTGTGTGTGTGTGTGTGTGTGTGTATGCAGTGTGTTTATATCAGTGTAACGCTGACTAGATTTAGTACATAAACATAAGAATTGATTGTAATTCTATTACAACTATCAATATTATGTCTTGTAGGGTGCATTCAGACTGAATGGTCCTGATTTGAGCCTAGTCCTGAATCCTGATGTCAGTGTAGTCCTTACCTCATCCAAGTTTAGTTCCAGATGATGGTGCAGTTTTACACGGCCATCATTGAGTCCATCCTCACCTCCTCCATCACCGTGTGGTAAGCTGGAGCCACACCCAGGGACAGACAGACGTATTGTGCCTCTGCTGAGAACAGCTGTAGCCTTCATTTTCTCCAGGATCTGTACGTCTCCAAGAGTTGGGGATGAGCAGGTTGGAGCTCACCCTGGTCATGGACTATTTGAGCCACTTTCTTCAGGCAGGAGGCTACGGTCCATTCGGACCAGAACCTCTGCCGTTGGACTCATGAACATATCATAACACCACGTTTTCACATCAACACTTCGTCCATTTGCACTGCTAGTTTTTCTGTTCATACTGTACATTTAGTATTTATATTCACTCAAACTCTATTTTTATTCTAACACCTTATTTTATCCATGCCTTTATTTTGTCATATTTTTTTATTATTTGACTATTATTCATCATGTTTATCTTGCATCAATTTGCTGTAGCAAGTTACTAGTTCTACTTCTTCCTTGAACCAGTCTAGTTAGAATTTTTATGTTGTGCTTGTGTACAAGTTTGAACGCAATCTTTTTGTCTTTTGCTTCACTCTTTGGCACAGAGGAGGTGGCCAAGCTGCAGAAGCACCTAACTCTGCTTCGGCAGGAGTATGTGAAGATGCAGCAGAAGCTGGCAGACACAGAGCGGCGCTGTGCAGTGCTTACGGCTCAGGCCTCTGCTCAGGGCTCTTCTTCTCCGGGCGCCGTTTGCCAAGCATCTGCAGACACCTTCATTAGCCGTTTACTGGAGATAGTGGCTGACCTTTACAGACAAGAACAGTACAGGTGACAATTTTATTTTTGATAAATGATTTGTGATCAGTGTGACAGTAGCCTGATTTCTTGTTTTTAGTGACCTGAAGGTAAAGGTTGCAGGTGAAGAGCTCTGTGCCCACAGATTTGTGTTGGCAGCACGCAGTGACGTCTGGAGCTTGACCAACATGGCCCCTACATCTGAACTGGACCTCTCTGGTAAGAAATTTAACACAATTTTTTAATTGTAATTGTTGTCTTATTCTTGAATGACACCAGTGTTATTAATAGCTGAATCTACAATCTGAAGGGCTTTAATAAACATGGAAATATGTTGACAGTGCAATGTAATGATAAAATGTGTCCTGCTGTTTTTATGAAACATGGAAGTTTACTAAATGTTACTAAACTGTGTATTTTAATTTAATATTCAGTGAAAGTTAAGCTATTTGTTCCTTTTTTCTCTCAGATTGCAAACCTGATGTTGCCATAGCAATGTTACGTTGGGCTTACACGGACGAATTAGAACTTAGCGAGGATGATGCCTTCCTGATTGACTTAATGAAGTTGGCCAATCGTTTTCAACTTCAGTTGCTTAGAGAGAGGTTGTGTATGATTTTGTCTTCAATATCATAAATCTTATACTACTTATACTAAAATATTTGTTTTTATACCTAGATGTGAAAAAGGTGTAATGTCCTCTGTAAATGTCAGAAACTGTATTCGTTTCTATCAAACGGCAGAAGAACTAAATGCTGCCACTTTAATGAATTATTGTGGAGAGATTATTGCCAGTCACTGGGTATGTACTTTTTTATAACTATTTACTTATTAATTTATAGGATTGTTCGTGATTTAAAAAATATTCACCACTTTGAGCTTAATCAATGAAAAAACAAATGGCTGAGAATTAATTACAACTTTACCTGACTGATCAAGTGTCTGTGATTTGTTTTGTTTTTTTCAGGATGATCTCAGAAAAGAGGATTTCAGTACTATGAGTGCCCAACTTCTGTTCAAAATGATCAAGTCTAAAACGGAGTATCCTCTTCACAAAGCCATAAAAGTAGAGAGAGAAGATGTAGTCTTTCTGTATCTTATTGAAATGGATTCACAGGTCAGTGGCCCACATCATTCTGCATTAAAATATTTTCTTTCTTTTTTTTTTTAAATGAAACTATTTTTATTGTAGCTACCTGCTAAGCTTAATGAAGTTGATAACAATGGCGATCTGGCACTTGATCTGGCACTTTCCCGAAAATTGGAGAGCATTGCCACCACTCTGGTAAACAACAAGGCAGATGTGGATATGGTGGACCAAAGTGGCTGGAGCTTGCTGCACAAGGCCATTCAGAGAGGTTAGGAGTTACTCCTTTTGATAGTAATGTTTGTTTTTGTTTGTATGCAGAACTAAAAAGTTGTCTTCCTGATTGCTCAATATGTTTTGACACTAGGTGATGAATTTGCCTCCATATTCCTAATTTGCCACTCGGCTCAGGTAAATGCTGCCACTGTGGGAGCTGTAGAAACACCTTTGCACTTAGTGTGTTCTTTTAGTCCTAAAAAGCACTCTGCAGAAGTCATGGCTGGGATGGCACGAATTGCTGAAGCCTTACTTAAGGCCGGAGCCAACCCTAACATGCAGAACAGCAAGGGCAGGTATATGACATGATTTGTATTTTCTTGAGGAAGGAAGTTTAGTATTGAAGGTATTATGTTTGGTGACTATTTTCAGAACGCCTTTACATGAAGCGGTGACATCAGGAAACAAGCCCGTTTTCAGGCAGCTTCTACAGTGCAAACAGTAAGTGGATGAGTAGGGAAAATGATTCCTTTTCCACAATGTTTGTCTAATCTCAATAGATTATGACGTAAAGTATTATTCTGGTAGTTTATTGATGTGTTTTTGTTTTTTAGGCTCGACCTGGAACTCAAAGATCATGAAGGCAGCACATCATTGTGGCTGGCATTGCAATATATAACAGTTTCTACAGATTCCACTGTAAATCCATTTGAAGATGAGGCACCTTTAGTAAATGGCACTTGCTTTGATGAAAATAGCTTTGCAGCACAACTTATACACAGAGGAAGCAACCCTGATGCACCGGACACTAATGCAGGTACAGTATAATCTGGATATAAGTTTCTTTTTGTCTCAGTATATTATTTCTATTAATGTTTTATTTATTTGGTTATGTAGAAAATTGCCTCTTGCAGAGAGCAGCTCTGGCATACAATGAGGCAGCTGCACTTTTCTTAGCTACACATGGGGCAAAGGTGAACCATGTTAACAAATTGGTAAGTAACATATACATTATATTTAATTTTACCCTCCCTGACTCATAATTTCTTTAACACATTTGTATATACTATAAAAACTAACGTTTCTACTATGCATGTAATATTTTTTCATTGTACATTTTCAGGGAGAAAGCCCACTTCACACATCATGTCGCTGTGGTCTTGCCAATTTAACTGCAGAGCTCCTCCAGCAGGGAGCGAACCCTAACCTTCAAACAGAGAAAGCTCTGTCTGATGACAGCCATGGTGTAGCTATGCAGACCCCACTACACATGGCAATTGCATACAATCACCCAGATGTTGTCTCTGTCATTCTCGAACAAAAAGGTTTCAAATTATTTTATTTATTAGACATTTTTGTCAAGAGTTATTATGTGGTAAATTATTATGTTACAGCAAATGCCCTCCATGCGACAAACAATTTCCAGATTATTCCTGACTTCAGCCTCAAAGATTCAATTGACCAGACTGTGCTTGGCTTGGCTCTGTGGACAGGTATACAGCAAAAGTACAAAAGTTCCTCTTTGTTTCTGGAAAATGTGATGACACCTACCTCCTTATGTAGGCTGACACTTTTTATGTTCACTCAATGGCTGGCACGTGTCCACGCCATGTGCTTTCACTGAAGGGGTGGGAGTGGCTTGACCATGTGTGATTTGGGTCTGATTGTAGACTGTTGAACTAGCATATCCAAATAATCTACCTACAGTATTTCTATCAAAAACGTGTATTTCTAAACATATCATCACTTCCAACTCTTCTCATTTCTTATAGGTATGCACACGATTGCAGCACAGCTGCTAGGCTCAGGGGCATCTATCAATGACACTATGTCCAATGGACAAACCTTGCTTCACATGGCAATCCAAAGACAGGACAGCAAAAGTGCCCTCTTTCTTCTTGAGCATCAGGCAGACATCAATGTTAGGTAAATTGTGATTCTACTGTTGAGTATAATCTTTGCATTTACATAAATAATACAGATAAAAGGGGAATGTATTTGTCATATCTAGCAGTATATTTTATAAATACTACACTTAATTCATGCTCTTTCTTGCCAAAGGACTCAAGAGGGACCAACAGCACTACAATTAGCGATCAATAACCAGCTGCCTCTGGTAGTGGATGCACTTTGCACCCGAGGAGCTGATATGTCTGTCGTTGATGATAAAGGAGATCCACCACTCTGGCTTGCCTTGGTTAATGGTTTGGAGGATATTGCATCCACCCTGGTAAGTTAATACACTTTTGTCCTAATTCTTCCATATCATGATTTTATGAAAAATGCCATTTAGACACGTACGTTTAGAGCATGACTAACAATACTTTATTTAAAGGCAGATTGTGTTTTTTTTATTATTTTTTTTTCAACTTAGGTCCGCCATGGATGTGATTCCACTTGCTGGAGTCCAGGCCCTTCTGGTTGCCAGCAGACACTTTTGCACAGAGCTGTTGATGAGAACAATGAGGTCATTGCTAGCTTTCTCGTCCGCAGGTATTCATAAAGCAGCATATTTCAGATAAACATTACACCATTGGTCCCATGTTTGTTTTGAATTGATTCTGTGTACAAATTAAGTGAATTCTTCAGCTAGCTCACAGCTTTTAAAAGGAGCGGAAGTAGCCCCTCAGCAACCATGCCGCCACACAGCCCATAAGCAAAACGATACTTAAATAAAAAAATTACACCATAAATCAAAGTAATGGATAATCACTTTTCTTTACTTAACATTTTAATTTGCTATTTTACATCTTAAAAGTTAGCCTTGGCTTTGAGACACTACCTGCCTTTTATAAACACTGAAGAATTCTCTTCATTTGTAAAGTGCTTAACATGTCTTACAGTCTATTGTGTGATCTTTAAATATTTTAGCATGACTCTGCAAAAAAACAGATCGAGTAGGAAGTAATGACAAAAAAAAAGCCTTTTGTTGCCCCTTATTGAAACGAAAATTTACCAATAAAAAAACATTGTTTTTGACATGCTAACTCTGTTTTTCCAGTGGGTGTGATGTAAACAGTTCCAGAAGACCAGGACCAAATGGAGAAGGGGATGAAGAAGCAAGAGATGGACAAACACCTCTACACCTGGCGAGCAGCTGGGGGTTGGAGGAGGTGGTGCAGTGCCTTCTAGAGTTTGGAGCAAATGTTAATGCACAGGTTGGTTGGCACATTAACTTGTACACCTACAAGTTTTAGATATTTGTTAGTATGAAACAAAAAAATAGTTGAATCTTTCCTGTTAGGATGCAGAGGGCAGAGCTCCCATTCATGCTGCCATCAGCAACCAACACAACGTGATTATACAGTTACTCATTTCCCATCCTGATATACGTCTCACCATTCGTGATCGTCAAGGAATGACCCCTTTTGCTTGTGCCATGACATACAAAACCAACAAGGCTGCAGAAGCTATTCTGAAGCGAGAACCTGGTGCTGCTGAGCAGGTAATGCTGTACAAATGCCAATTGGATTGTGAAATGTAAGCAAAATTTGTGAACAGTATATTTAACTTAACACAGCCGCCCTAATACTTCTGTTTAGGTGGATAACAAAGGCCGCAATTTTCTTCACGTAGCTGTACAAAATTCGGACATTGAAAGTGTTTTGTTCCTTATAAGTGTCCAAGCAAATGTCAACTCCAGGGTTCAGGATTCAGCCAAACTAACCCCAATACATTTAGCTGTCCAAGCTGGTTCTGAGATTATTGTGCGCAACTTGGTATGTGCATGGATCAACTTTCACAATCGATTGTAATTGCAAAAAAAAACATTTAAAAACTTTTTTTCCCCCCAGTTACTTGCTGGTGCTAAAATAAATGAAATGACCAAGCACAGACAGACCGCTCTACATTTAGCTGCCCAACAGGACCTTGCCACCATTTGTTCTGTTTTGTTGGAAAATGGAATTGACTTTGCTGCTGAAGATGAAAACGGCAACAATGGTATTTCAATATTTTTGATGTCCATTTTGTGTATCCTAAAAAAACATTTGTGGATATTCTGCCCTGTGAAGAGTGCTTTACCTTTTAAACAATAGTTCTTGCTATTTTCTTTCAAACTTTGTATTTTCCTCATGTATAATATACAGCAATTGTTTTGTTTTTTTGCAGCTCTGCATTTGGCTGTGATGCAAGGCCGCCTTAACAATGTTAGAGTCCTTCTCACAGAGTCCACTATCGATGCCGAAGCCTTCAATCTCAGGTATTTTCCTTGGGTTTCCCATTGTTTCATTTAGAATATTGACTTTGCTGTTTAACTGTCAGGGGTCAGTCACCAATGCACGTACTGGGCCATTATGGAAAGGAGAATGCTGCTGCCATTTTCGAATTGTTCTTGGAGTGTATGCCCGAGTATCCTCTTGACAAACCAGACAATGAAGGGAACACGGGTAGACTATAAAAATTCAGTTCAGTTGAAGGAATTACAATACATTCTAATAATAAATGTTTGTTTTGCAGTTCTTCTGTTGGCATACATGAAGGGAAATTCAAATTTATGCCGTGCCATCGTAAGAGCAGGTGCTCGTCTCGGTGTCAATAATAATCAGGGCATTAACATTTTTAATTACCAAGTTGCAACCAAACAGTTGCTCTTCCGCCTTTTGGGTTTGTTACTACACACACTTTGATAATGTATGCTTTTAGCCTGCTTTTACATGCATCATTTTCTTTGATTAGACATGCTTTCCAAAGAGCCTCCATGGTGCGATGGATCAAACTGCTATGAATGTGGGGCCAAATTTGGTGTTACAACAAGGAAACATCACTGGTACTATTTCTTTAAAACTGTACAGTTATTACACAATACAGCTGTAGTTTACATGCTTTAATTGTTGCTTCTGTTTTGTTTTTCTTTACAGCCGTCACTGTGGGCGTCTTCTGTGCCACAAGTGCTCTATAAAAGAGATCCCAATAATTAAGTTTGATCTGAACAAGCCCGTCAGGGTGTGCGACATCTGCTTTGATGTACTAACTTTGGGAGGGGTATCATAATCACAGTGCTTTGGTATTTTCCAAAAGGACTATTATTGGACATTTATTAAAGGACAAGTTCAAGTGCATCAAATGGCAGAGTAACAAATGGGAGTTTTTGATCATCACTACTATACTCTAGTATGTAAAATAAAACCTTTTTAGATCAAACTATTTAAAAATTAACAAGTGACTCCCCACACTGACGACCACTTCTGTAGCAGACATCTGTTGTAACTTCAGTTATGATTTAGTGATGTGATTGTTTTGAAAGTTACAAGTTACACATAAAAACAGGCTTAAGCCGCATGCGTTGTGTTCCCTTTAACATTCTTTTTGCAAACTTTTAAACTGAAAACATTAGATTTAATGAAATTTAAAAAGATCATGTTTCTTTTATATAGAAAGGAGTATGCTCAGGGTCCATACAACAAAATTATTTTTAAAATAACTCATTTCACTGTTCCAATAAGTTATGTAGTATACTTTGAAAACTCATACATTCCATTTTGACCCGATACACCAATGATTGTAGTCTCATAAGTTTGCCTCACGTCATTTGGACCAATGCTTCTTAATGTCTAAGCCTATTGGGTGCACTTTATAAAAATTACAGGACATTTCTGATCATAGGGGAGAATGTGGAGACATGGAATGGCCATGTAGTGAGGCCCAATTAAGTATTGTTAAATTGTACAGATAAATGTGTGATATTTTTGACCACTACAACAGTTTTGTACTTAATGCAGTTTGTGCTTCACATTGTGACAAACCTAAATCTTGCCACTGTTAATCTTTTATGCACATTGTTTAATCTTTTATGCACATTGTATTGTATCTGTATGCTCAAATATCTAGCCTGTTCCTTCTGATGTATCCTTTTAGAGAAAGGAGGGACAACTTTACATAAAGGCAATCAAAAACAAAGACGTGTGTTGTAGGGTTTTATTAACTTAACTTATCATGTTCAATAAGGCATGATACAGAAGATGAAGGGCAACCTTCATACTTCTTGACATTGGGATCATCTTCCAATGGGTTTTCAACACAGACACAGCGAGCAACGCTGGATCCCGGAGTGTAGAGCTGTCTTGGAACACCAGTCCATTTTCTCTCCACTCCACCACTAAGTTTAAAAAGAAAACTACTTTCAATAACTTGTGCTGTCAAGGAGGTCTAAATCTAATCTCGCATAGTTGTATACATAAATACCTCTTGGTGGAGCACCAGAATCTCCCCCCTGAAGAACCGCTCCATTCGGAGTTACATGGTGGAAAGTGAGTCTTTTCAGCTTCAGCTTGTGCTTTGAGTCTGCGGCCTTCAGCCAGGGATGCCTCTGTCTGCAGTAGAGTCTCTGTAGGCTCCCCACTCTCTGTATAATACCTTCCAATAAGGAAGCCTTGGATTACATAAACACATGTGACATATTACAATACAATTACTATATCACTTTTAAAAGTGCAATTCTATTGACACACACATACCTACATGTTGATATTCCCTGTGGTAAAAGGATAGCCATTCATATAAAGCCACCAGCTGCAAAGGAGACACACTGGAAACATCATCCGTCAGTCCACTTTCTGTAAAATCCCCTGTGATGAAGGATAGTGAGGCATCCTTTCCTAAAAAAAATAATTGAATGTAGACTATAGAAATTAAATGTAATTATTTCTCAGAAAGATTCTAGAGTTTTGGATCTGTGTTGTATTCTGTAAACCATGTATATGTTTTAATGAGATGATTATGGGGAATCACCTGTCATGAAATGGTAAGATCCACCTGGTCCATAATGCTTCGCTCCTTTGCTTACGTCAAAAATTTGGCCCAGTAATGCCAAGTATAGGCCTTTGCTGCCTTGCGTCCCATCGTAGTATGATAACTCATGGTAGTTTATGAGTCGCGTATATGCTGATTCATTTCCAAATGAGAGAGACCATTCACGTGGGATAAATATCGACGCGAGGAGAGCGGATAAAAACGCAACTAACAAATAGCCAAACATTGTTTTCTTCCTAACAATAATGCTAAATTCTGTAAGGATTTCATATCGGATTGATTTGGAAAAATAAATATAAATTATACAAAATGATTCAGGCAAGTGCTTCCTGTATGGTGGCTTTGCGCTTGCGCAGAACAGTAACGCACGAGACGTTCTTGTGCAAGTTGACGTTCTGTACGTCAATGCGGTAGTGCTGGACTACAGCTCTCGGGAGTAGGTTAGAGAGGGCTGTGATCATCAGACTCGTACAAAAAGTAACACCTTGAGGGCCGCAGAGATTTTAGGGGCCACTGTAGGCTGGCGACATCAAAATGGGAAACTCAGAGAGCGGCTGCGGGGGAGGCAGTGGTGACGAGGAGGACATAGAGACGGAGAGTCCGGGTTTCGCGGAAGACAGCCCGGCCTCTGCGGCCACTGGCGTCGGTGTTGGAGGTGGCGGCGGAGGCACTGGTTCTGGGCGAAGCGGAAGAGGATCAAATGGCCCGTCGGTACCCACCGGTGGACCACCCAGTCCCGAGGCTCTCCTGGAACAGGTTAAACTGAGGGAAGCTGCAGCTCGGATTAGCGATTCAGGAGTTGCTATCCCGGAGTCTGTTTTGGCCGGGAACGAAGGCGTTCTTGTGCGCTGGCTGGAAGACCGGCTGAACCGCGGAGAAGAGTCTGTCAATGTGGAACAGTTTTGTGAGATGTTGGAAAGCAGAGATGCGCCGAGAGAAGAGTGTGAAGAGGTAAAGATGGAAAAAGCAACAGTGCTCTAACTCACCTGTTGTGTGTAGATTTACTTTATACCTGAAAACATCCATGTGAACATTTCATAAAGTTTGAGCAGTGTGTGTTTTTCAAAACCCTTTAGGTGTTGTCACAAATACTCTAAGGCCAGTTGTCATTGTTAGACATGCTGTAGTGACAACACTGCTTTGTTGCCAGTGTGTTTGGCTTTTATCCCTGCACGTGAATAGATGCATGTGGCCATGCAGTCTGTTCACTGCAGGACAGCCTTCTGTATGTTTATTAGGGCTGGTCGAGTATTGCGTACTTCGCAGTACAATACTATCCCGATACTCAGAGGTATCAGGGCCCCTTATACATGAATATCCCTTAAAACCGGTGTCAAACGTTTACTATAAAGTATGTTTTGATTATGTAGAATTAAAAATGCATTGGAATTTCGTGTTCACAACCTCCTTAACACCAGAATATAATTGTCTTGCAAAGTAATCACATTTCAGTCCAGCCTTAATGCAATAGTCAGTAGGTTAAAAAGTGTATAACTCATGAATTCATAAAGAATGGATACTGTTTAAAAGAATCACTGCACACATCTCAGTGTCAATTTGCAGTTTGCTGAGAAGTCCCTCACGATACTATTGTTTTATGGATATTTTGATAACACACTGCCTCTGTCCCCAGGCTTTTGGTCAGTTTGATGCTGAAGGAGATGGGGTGGTGGATGTAGAAACTATGCTGATAGCCTTAAAGAACTCCAACGGTGCAAATCTGCAGGGAGAACTGAGTCATGTAATTAGACAACTGCAGGCATGCTCACTAACTCCAGGTATAATCTTTAACTTAAGAACGCAAAACCAAATGAGTCACAAATATGTTTTACTTATCTATGTGTGTCCTTTTTCCTTTGTAGGTTTTGTCGACATTTTCTCCAAGACCAAAGACCGCTTAGGAGCGCATGCCTCTAAGATTCTCAAATTCTTACACAGAAATCGTATTCCCAGCAGTGCCATCCCTTTTCCACTCTTAGAGGGCTACAACAGCATCTGCACCATGAGATCCACTGTGGTCCAAGATTATTTGGAGTTCCTTCTACAGAAAGAGAAAGGTATCAATATCAGTACCTTTACATGATAATAACAATGTAATGTGTTGGTTTGCTTGATCAAAAGCTGTCAACAGTTTCCATGTGCACAATACATACATTGGCTGTTATTATTTGTTGTGCTTATTTCAGATTTAGACATCCAGTACAGAGCAGAGCTAAACCGAGATCCGGATGTAGACAAGGTCAAGGTGGTCACTCAGTGCTACAGCACTATTGAAGCATCATCTAATATTTCGGATTTATACAAAATGACAAATGGTGAAACGTCATCTTTCTGGCAGTCAGATGGGAGCGCTCGTTCACACTGGATCAGGCAAGAACATTTTGAGATTTCTTGCGTTTTTACTCAGTAATGGTATTGAATCACAGTCTCGTTTTTCTCTTTTCTCAGATTAAAAATGAAACCAGATGTGGTTTTGAGGCGCTTGGCCATTGCTGTTGCCTCCAATGACCACAGCTATATGCCTCAGCTGGTCTCTGTGGCTGTAGGAAAAAACAGACGTTCATTGCAGGAGATAAAAGATATACGTATCCCAAGCAACGTTACAGGCTACGTAGCCCTCTTGGAGAATGCCAACATCACACAACCATGTGAGTCATCCTCTGATAGAATTTCATATCTTGATCATGTCTCAATAATTTCACATGCATCCCTGTTTTTTAACCAAAATTTAGATATTCAAATAAATATTAAACGTTGTCTGAGTGATGGATGTGACACAAGGATTCATGGATTGAAGACTTTGGGATATCAGATTACAAAGAGTAAGGAGGTGTCTGTTTCGGATGCTTCAGCCATCTGGTACCTATCTCTCCTCACCTCTTTAGTCACTGCTTCTATGGAGTCCAACCCAGCTCTGGCCCACACGGTTCTTCAGAGCACGCAGTAAAGATTAATTTCATAATTCTACTGGTATCTTGTCGTCAAATAAGTTTATTCAATAATGTATATGTTTTTCTAGAAAAACCTTGAGGCACATGCCACCCTTGTCTTTAACGCCGTCTTCAGCTGAATTCCCCTTCTCTTTGAACATCTTGGAGGAAGTGGATGGATTCCTCTCAAGGATAGCAGAGTAATGACCTTATTGTGATATCAGCAAACTTGTATCTCTGCTATTGTCTGCACTGTTGACATAACCACTTTCAAAAAACAAACTAGAACCAAATTATTGTGTCGGGGTAGTATGGTTTGTTTCAAGAGGCTTCAGGTCTGTTATTTGTCAAGGATGTCATCAAAATTTTTATTTCTTGCTTTTGTAGTCATTGTATGAGTCCCGATGCAGAGTTGACCCTCTTGGCCTTTGCACTGGCAAGAGGCAGCGTCACAAAAGTCCTCCATGCTCTGTCCTGTATAAGCAACCATTTGGAGACACAGTACAAGGCGACACCCCTCATCACGTCTATGGCCTCAGTCAGACTGCGTCTTCTCTACCGTAATGGTAATAAAATAAGCTTTATTTTCTGTTATTTAAAATGACTGAACAAGAACATTTCAATACCATATCAGTCATATCAGTACATTATATCATTGTAATGTTTTTCAACAGGGAAGCATCTCCAGTTGCACTTACAAGCATGTGATGTGAAGAGCAAAGAGGAAAAATCTGGTCCAGAAAACATGCTGTCAGAGCATTCAACAGGAGATGGTAACTCTGTTCGGTTTCGTTTTTAATATGTTTAATTGTCAAAAGCCTTCAGCAGATTGTTTCATGTTTGATGTCCAGGTTTTCTTACTGAAAATGGCAAGAGGAAAGCCAGCATAATCCTGTCAACAGAAGACCAGAGCAACTTTCAAGTCACTCAGATGAAAATCAAAGTAAGTTCTTTAGTCTTTTTGTGTGTGGTTATTAATATGAAACTAAAGCCATCACTAAGCAAGATTTTGTTTGATATTTTAAGGTGCGAAAAGGACCCATTGGAGCAAAATGCGGTTTAGTATTTGCCTACAGGGATGAAGACCCTTTTGATGCTGAAAAACATTTCAAGAGATTTAAAAAGTATGACTCGTGGGAATACAAAGATTACAAAGAGTTTGTTCAAAATCAGTAAGTATGCCCACTACTTATTTCCACCATGTTTTTGAATGAGCTGTAATAGTTTTTGCTTTTGCAGTGTGAAGGTTGCTAAACTGTCTGAAGAGGACCCCATTGGTTGGTTTGACCTTGAGGAAGATTGGAATGATGTAGAAATCAAACTGCAGCAGTGTCGTGTTGCAAAGGTAATTGTTGGGCTTGGATACACAACCCAGTGTTCATTTTATTATGTTATGTTATGTTGCCACCTGTAGCTAGGTTAAGAAAAAAAACAACATCATTTATTTTTATTTCCCCCTTTTGCTTCCCTTTAGTTCTTGATGGTTAAATTCCTCTGCACCAGGCAGGACACTGCAGAACGCCTGGGAGTGCAGGCGCTCAGCTGCAGTGGGTACCTGTGTCCCAAGGGTGAACGGCTTGTTGAGTTGGATCATCTCAGTCCAGAGGGAGAGAATACAGACAATGATGTTGTCTCTGGTCTTTGCCTTCTGAACAAGACACTGTTTTTCATACAACAGCTGACACAAGACATGGTAGTCACAACTATGTTTTATTAAGTTATTCATGAATTAAAGTTAAAAAATACTATTTTGTATTTGAGCTTTCATGTTAGTACATTAACTACACAAAGCTGCAATTGTTGGTGTTTTAATAATATTCTTAAAACGGTGAAAAAGTGTTCACTTGTTACACGTATTGTTACAGGATACCTCTAATTTCAAACAGAAGTATATGCTCAGCTTTGGCGATCTTAGCTTGAATGTCTTCTGGGAATTCTACAGTAAACTCAGGGAGATGTGAGTCTCGGTTCATCTAATTAAAAAGTTGCAATCCCGTTCAGCATGTATTTCAGCATCTTTTTTCTCTCTTAGCAATGACGATGAGGTGATGAAGGCAAGAGTTCTTCTCCTACAGTTGATGCAAAACTGTTTCCCCATGTTGCCCAATCCACTTCAGTCCCAGGCCTCGGATGAAGCCAAAAAGGCAAATGACGAGGCTGCCTGTGCTTCCACGTCCTGCAGTGTAGAGTCTGACACAGTAAAGGCTGTTCAAGAACTGTATACTCACCTCTGCAAAAGTAACTAAGAAATGTTTGATTGACTGATGGGGAAAACGTTTTTAAATAATGTAACTTATGTGGTTCTACAGTTGTTGATGGTCCAGAGGACGATACTTTGATGAACAAAGCTTTGCACAAAGAAGCAGTGAAGGCCATCCTGAACGGAGCACCTGTTTTCTTCCCTGACAAAAGCGTTCGAAGGGAAAAACTCTTCCACATGATGGTCAGTCTCTTTATAATTCATTCTACTTTCTTCTTTTTCTATCATTTATGGGAATTTCTTCTCGTTTCTCTTAAGAAAAACATAACAGAAGAAGATCAGCCTGAGTCCGTCAAAGTAACATTTGAGTCACTTTGTAATTACTTCAGGTAACAACTTTTTGACTTTAAATATTCAAGTAGCAGCTTTTGATAACACATTTCTTATTTGCATTTAGTGATCAAGATCCTAGTGGTCTGCTGATGCTGCCACCCAAAGGTGCACCTGCAGACTTTGACATAAAGCCCATTCTATCAGTGATGGAGACCCTGCTCCTTGTGGCAGCTAGAGAGGTGAGGATTGATAGATTGTTTTTATTATTTATTAATTATCATGGGATAATTTTGCTTTAGAGAAAACTTGTGTCTTTGTGAAATGAAGTTACTAATGGTGTATTTGTGTTCTCTTAACAGTGTGAGATGAGAATGGCTGATGAGAGTGGCAGCAGCAGTAGAACAGTGATGCTCTCCTTATTCTGGGCTCTACAGGGAAGTATGCTCTCCTGGTGCTACCTGCAGCTCAAGGGTATTGCTTATTCTCCAGTTACAATGGATCTTGCCAGGGAGATTCTCATAAAATGTGAGATATTTTCTTAAATAGATTAATATTTTCAAGCGGTTTAACTATAAGTAATTCATTTTTTATATGTACTTCTGTATTTCATTTTGTCTTTGGAATAGATGTGGAACAATTCTTGAGAAATATTAAGACAGTACTTCATTCTATGCTTGAGAAGTATAAAGGTCCTGAAATTACTGACAAACTACACCACTCAATTCTGGTCATTGTCTTTAGACAACTGGTAGGTCAGAAGTAGTAATTCTGGGCATAAATGTTGAAATACTTTAACAAAGTTTTTGGTGCTTTCCATCAGATGATCTTCCTCCTGGAGCTGTGTCCTCTGGACATCCCCCACAGTGTGCTCCTGAAGAGTTTCTCCTCACTCGTGGAGCTCCTCAGAAGTCTATCCACAGACTCCGGAGACATCCTCTCCAAGGTTTACTGTATTTCCAGTTACAATCTTTAGTTCTATGACATTGGTTATTAACACATTCAGGGTTTTGAAAACATGTCTATATTCTTTGGTAATCAGGAGAGTGCACAGCAGCCTCAGCAGCCTGTAGTGCTGAGGACATGGAACATGGAGTCCCCACACAACTATGAAAACAGCCGTCATGAGACCACCATCTTCGCTTGTCCTGGTGCTACTGTTTTTGAGGTGGAGTTTGATGAACGCTGTGAAACCGAGAAAAGGTAACTTTTACATTTTATATACAGTTTGGTCCATAAGTATTTTGACAGAGACCCAATTTATATTTTTTTATGATTTTATTTTATTTGAGCATCAATTGTTATTCAATCAACAGTTCTATAATTGATAAGTGTTGTCTGTTAACTGAGATATTCCTGTCCAAATTGGAGGAAGTCTACAGGTCCCTCCCAAGAGGCTAACTTGTATAAATAAAGAAATAGTTTTTAAAAAGTCAACAGATTTTTTCGGGGTTGCCACTTTTTCAGGGGGTCAGAAGTAATCGGCCATAGGCAAGAAATCTGCAGTTTATCTTGCAATCTTGCAAGAATTAGAATTTTATATTCTAGAACAGCAGAATTTCTGTGCGTAAGTGAAGAACGCTTTATGCATGCAGCCCATATTATCGACAAAGGATTTTATAGATTTACATTTTAGATACGGTTTGTCACTTTTTAAGACATCTCTTTTCAGTGGCTCAAAAAGTACTTGTGCCAGTAGTTTTTGTGCCCCTGGATTGAAGTGACAATTCTTGGGTTTTCTCCTCTGGTGCTGTTTCAGGCAGATTTCCTACGTTACATCTAATTATTTTTTTGGGTTCTTTAAAAAAAAAAAAAAAATCAGCAATGACAACAACTTACCAGTAATATTTTAGCGCTGAACCCCATCTTCAATTTGGATGTGAATACATTAAAATTAAAGCTGAGAGTCTGTACTCAAAGCCATGTGTGTTGAAATTGTTTTGATATACAGATTAAATAACTTGTGTCATTGTCCAAATATTTATGAACTGTATGTGATGGTGTACTTTATATTAACCTTCTTAAATTTTCACAGATATGACTATCTGGAATTCACAGATTCTCGTGGTGGTAAAATTCGGTACGACATGAAAGTGGGAACAGAGAAATGGCCAAAAGTATGAGAAAAGTTAAACTATTCATTTCTTCTGACCATGTCTCCTAACTGAACATGATTTTCTCTTCTATTCAGAAAGTCACGTTTGATGCTGGCCCTCAGCTGCAGTTTCTTTTCCACTCTGACAGCAGTAATAATGAGTGGGGCTACAAGTTCAATGTCACAGCTTTAGGTCTTCCCGATATCACCATCTCCTGGATGTCAGATTTGGAGCTGCTCGTCGCACGCCTTATGGGACGTTTTGCATCAAGAACTTTAGGCTTAAAATCACCCTATGGTAAGATTTAACTCCCTTATTTGTGCTTCTACTCCATTGAACTTAATATGCTATATATCTTGTTTTCAGAGATACGCAGCATAAAGGAGCTAGCCCCTGGTAAAGTATCACATGTTCAGTCTTCCCCATTATGGAAACCAATTCTACGACATGGCTTGTGTGAAGTAAGAGCCAGTGATCCAAGTAAAGCACCACCAGAACAGGTACAGCCAATTTATACCATCATCTATGTTCTATCATCTATCATCTTTGTAAAGTATAAGTGCGGCCTAAAGTCCAAGTAATTTTCCTTGTGGATTTAGAAAGTTTGTCTTAAGTTCAGTTCTAATTGTGATTCTTATCTGTTTCCCAGATAAGCACATGGACGCATGAGGAGTTGTTAAACTTTTTGGAGGACTTTGCTCGTTGGAACCCCTCCCAAGAAGTTTCAGATGGTAGAACAGAATTAATGAAGACGCTAATGCAATGCTGCAGAAAACAGCTGATCAGAAATGAGGTAGCATCTGGTCCTAAAGCAGACCAAGCTGTTAATGCAATATGGGCAGCTATGGTATACCACACTCCAGCCCTCAACCATGCCCTAACAGCTTATGGTAATAGTCACTGAACAACATACAAATATTTATTTTGTTTGGAGTGTAACTTTTTTCCTGTATTTTCTTTTGTAGTTAACCAAGAATGTAAGTCTTATTTAAGTGAAGAATTTGCACATGTGTATTTGCTGGCAGACAGCATTAGAACTTGGATGGTGAGCATCATCCAAATCATCCTCTGCTCTGTCATATGTTGTTATTTTTAGCAATTCAATGGTTAACATTTGTTTTCTACAGCTGGAAATAAGACAGAGATACTTGGTTGGAAAAATGAATGTGCCCGATGAGAAACAAGCTGGATCTGAAGAGGTTACAATTGACACAGTTGGTAAGAAAATTTGCTTTGTCAATAACTAGCACTACTAGCTTAAAGTATTAATTTTTTCTCCCTCACTAGCGAATATGTGTATTGAGAAGAGCCTCTTGCTGTTCCGATTTCCTCCATGCGGTGTCCCATATCTGGAGAGTGAGCCTTGTAAAGGGGCAGAGGGCAGAGGTGCTCCATTTGTCCGCTCCAGTTCCATTTCAGAAAGTGATTTCCAGGCCAGCACTCCACAGGCACCTTCGTCAATAGCAGATGGAGAAGGCAGCAAGGCAAAAGAAGGACAAAACTGTCCCCCAATCTTTCAGACTCAAACGTCCTGTGGTTCAAACAAGAGAGGCCATGGGGGCTCAACAGAAAGCCTGTCCTCTCAGCCTGGAGAGCCAACTTCCCCATCCACCTTTTCACGCAAGGCTCCCTTCAGTCGAGCACGCTTGCGCCTCTTGTCTTGCCGTTCAATAGAAGAACCTCGCTTGGCACTTTCTGTAAAGGATCAGTATCCAATTCTTAAGCACATTTTAAATTTTATAAAGGACCAAGCTCTCACAACAGCTAGGTAATTATTTGCTTGAAGTCAATGGGCCATTTTTTAAAATGCTGCTTTTTTACACTGACGTTCTCTTTTGCAGCATATTGCATGCTTTGGCTCTAAACAAAGCCCAAGCTTTGAGCGTGTGCAACGTCCTGGAGATGGTCCAGCTGTGCTTACGTTCCCTGGGGAAGCCACATCTTTTCCAGCCTCCTTGCATCTTATTCCTCCAAGAGCTTTTAGCCTGTCAGAAAGATTTCACAAGGTGCATACTGGAGTTATATGAGGAGTTATTCGAAGGTCCATCATATTCATTTTTTTTTTCTTCTGTTTTGCCAGTTACTTTTCGCAGTTGTCAGAAAGTGGTCAGAAGCAGGGAGAGGATGTGAGGCGTTCCTATCATAAGTTGGTCCTTATGCTTGTTGAGGCAGTCCAAGGCTTCAACAGCTTAAATGAAAAGTAAGCACAATTGAGGATGAACTCAAACTCATGAGAAAAAGTTATCTGAACTCTCAATGTTAATTTTTTCATGTTTTGTTCTGTTCCAGAGCTCTGCTTCCAGGGCTGTCTTGTGTTCAAACCTGCTTGTTACACTTTCTTGACATGAACTGGGATGTGCAGGACCTGTCTCTGTTTTCAACAGTTAAGCTTCCTGACCTCTTGCTCACAATGTCACAGGAGAACATAAGTGTTCATGACATTGCCATCAGGTATTGCCCAACAAGACACTTCACAGATTTAGAGTGTGTTTTGTAGAGCTAACATTTTTTCTTCAGTCAGTGGACAGAAGAAGATGAAATTGCAGACTACAAAAAGAATCAAGAATGGATGGATGAGTGTATGGATGGGATGTTTGAGAAATGGTATGATAAAATTGATGAAGAGGACTCTATGGAGGACAGACGAAAGGTATAATTATCAATAAACCTACTTTGAGCCATATACCATATTAACTGCTTACATAATTATTTGTTGGGCCTATAGATGCACATGTTTATAGCACGCTATTGTGATCTTCTCAATGTGGTGATCTCCTGTGACGGCTGTGAGAGAATGGCACCATGGCACCGTTATCGATGCCTTCAGTGCATGGATATGGATCTCTGTAAGACATGCTTCCTAAGTGAGTTGCTTTTTTATATTACATTTGTATCACATATTTGTTCATTTAAATCCAGTGGAGAACCCCAAAACTGACTATTTCCAAGCAGGTGGGGCTAAGCCAGAGGGACATGAGGATGACCATGAGATGGTGAACATGGAGTATGCCTGTGACCATTGTCAGGGCCTCATTGTGGGCAGCCGGATCAACTGTAATGTTTGTGAAGATTTTGATCTCTGCTTTGGTTGTTACAATGCCAAAAAATATCCTGACAGGTGACTCATCACACATTTTTCACAAAATTACATTTTTAACATATTCTTTGGTTTGATCATTTCTTTTTTTATATCTAGCCACCTGCCAACCCATAGGATTACAGTTTACCCAATGGTGACCATTCGGATCAGTGACCGCCATCGTCTAATCCAGCCTTATATTCATAACTATTCGTGGCTGTTGTTTGCTGCTTTGGCTCTCTACTCATCAGATTTGAGCAGTCAGAAGCAGTGTGAGGGAGAAAGTCTTGATACAGTCAGACTGAATCTGGCCTCAGCTCTGCAGACACACTGCTCCCAACTCATCACTGATTGTTTGCTCAAAGGGCAGACTGGAAAAGGTAATATTGTTATTTATGTGAAGTACATTTATAAATGGTCAATGGCACAGAGCAATGGCAAACAATAACCACTCTCTTGTCTTCAGGTCTGCATTCATCAGCTTTGCTCGCTCTGTTACTGTCTAATGAATCAGGTTCTGATAGTGAAACCTGCCTAGTTTCTCCAGAATCATCTCAGGAGCTCAGGACAACCACTGATACAGCCTCTCTTGCTGAAAGTACAGCTGCAATATGTTCCCCTACATCTCCTAAAGACAAGGTAGGTGGGAATGACTGTTGTATAATTACCGGTAGGTCTTCTCAAGAACCTTTTTTGAAGTTTATTTTATTGCCAGGCAAGTAACAACTGTTGCCTTGAAACGGCTAATTTTCTTTCTTTGTTTCTTAGAGCAAACAATCTATAAAAGAAAAAAAAGCAAAGGAGATATCGTCTATCCCAAATACCTCTGGAGAGGGATTGTCAAGCACTGTTGAGGGTGAGAAAAGGAAGCTTGTTGCTCAAGACACTTTGGACTTTTCTAGCCTCAGCCAGACACCATCTGTATCTAGTGAAGATGCTCTCTCTCCGGTCATTCGACGTAAGTGTTAAGACAAAAACTCTAAATAATATGTTGTGGGTTAGGCTACTCTAAATAAATTGTCTGTTTGCTGTAACCCGAGTCAACATTTTTCAAGTGGGTCGGACGGTAGGCAAATTCTTATTTTTTTTACTTTGAAGGCAAAAAAAAAAAGATCAAAATTTTGTCATTTTTTGAGTCGGAGTGACCACCAGGGGTCCAGGCTTCAACAGTCAATGACGGAAAACGTCTCTATCAACCCGATCGGGAGACTAAATCTCACGATTTTAAGACATTTCAATCGACCTTTTGTACACCGCTATCCTTTATTTTGGTAGCAAAGGCGAGCGGGGGAACATGCGGGGGACACGGGAACCTACATTTCGTATTTTGTTGCTTTGAAGCTTCAATACATCGTTGTGGCAGTAATTGTTCTGAAATGCTAAAAAACTCTCAGCAACGAGCATTAGGCCAACATTAGGCGGCGGGTGAGGCGCGGATCACGGGGAGTGCGTACGGGGGAGCACGGCGCACCGCGGCCCGTGCGCGGCCCGTGCGCACGGTGCGTTGTGATCACGGCGCGCAGTGGCCCGTGTGAGGGAGCACCCGCCCCACGGTGCGCCGTGGACCATGTGGATTGAGTAAACAATTTTTTTTTTTATGTATGTTTGTTCACTTTTCAGAGTCTGGCCCCGAACCAGCCATTTCTCCTGAATCTGATTCTCTGAAGGTAAAAGACCAGAGGCTTCCCCAGGTTCCCCTTCAGGAGCATGTGTTTTCTGAGTGCTCCAAAGAGAGGATTCTTGGACTTCTGGCAGCCATGTTGCCTCCTGCTTCTCCAGTACGTACAAATATCTCAACATGTCCAATAGACAAAGAAAAAATGTTAGGGGTCAACTGAATTTTTGTTTTGTCTCCACAGGAGTGTACAGTTTCTTTGCGAAGTCTGGACACTATCCTGCCTCAGCTCTTCAGGACAGTCATTTCCAATGCTGGCTCTCTAAATGAGACTTTCCACCTTACCTTAGGCCTGCTGGGGCAGCTCTTACTCCGGATAACTCCAGTCCAGGCTGACACTGCCGTAACAGAGGCAATGGCTGACAAATATGATCTTTTTCCTCAAAGAGATGCATGTTCCGACGGCCAAGGATGGAAGACCACTCACCTTCTATTTAGCCTCGGCGCTGTCTGTTTAGACAGGTACAAACCGCTTTTTCTACTGCACGGAAAAATATTTGGTTATTTTTTATCAACTTTTCAGTGGTCGTTTTCGTATTTCTTTTGCAGTCGAATTGGACTGGACTGGGCTTGCACAGTGGCAGATATTTTGCACAGTTTGAACACCTCATCTGAGTGGAGCACAGTCATTGCTTCCTTCACAGGTCATTGTATACAACAGCTGCCAAATTCTTTAAAACGCACTAATCTTTTCACTCTGTTGGTATTGGTGGGCTTCCCTGAGGTTAGTAAGAGCAACATGTACAACATGTACAACATGTACATGTACATAATTTGGTATTTTCTTTCAGGTTCTGTGCGTTGGGACGCAGACAGTGTTTATTGACAATGCAAATGAACAACACAACATGATCTTACTCAAGCACTTCACAGAGAAGAATCATGCTGCAGTGGTTGATGTCAAGACAAGAAAACGAAAAACAGGTTGGTTGTTTAAAAATGCATGCAGTTTGTTTACATTTTACTCTTAAGATTAAAATTAATCACTTTTTTTGTAGTTAAGGACTACCAACTAATTAAATCCCAAGATTCAACAACATCTGGCCTATCAGGACAGTCTGAGGGATTCAAAAATGCACTTCATTATTTGAACAATTTTACCTCCATAATTAGCCATCTACTGCAGGTGTCCCCAGAAAACACCTCTGCCAATGCTGTTGAGGCATCCTGGGTCCTCTCTTTGGCTCTCAAGGGTCTCTACAATACCCTTAAGGTATTTTATTATTGATCAAATACTCACATATTTTCATAAAATTGATTAATTATGATATTAAATGTTTATATTATCTTGTGTAGAAACATGGAGTAGCGGAAGCTCAAAAAGCCATTCATCAGGCGGGTCTGACACAGCTGCTGGTCAGGAAGTGCAGCAAGGGAACAGGCTTCAGCAAACTGTGGCTTTTACGTGATTTGGAGATCCTTTCTATCATGTTGTACTCCTCCAAAAGAGAAATCCACTCTATGACCCAGGACCCTGATCGAGACCAAAAAGAGCAGGATAAGGAGCAGGACTCTGACCAATCCAGCTGCTGCGCGGACGACACAGACATTAACAAGCCAGACCCCTTAGAAGGCCTTGATGAGGAGACCAAGATTTGCTTTCAGGTATAAATTCTATATATAAATATCAAGAATAAACAAATCTAACATGTAAAAACATTCCTCATCATCATTTGTCGAATTCTCAGATCACCCATGATGCCTTAAATGCCCCTCTCCCCATCCTCAGAGCAATGTATGAGTTACAAATGAAAAGAACAGACTCCTTTTTCCTGGAGGTTCAAAAAAGGTTGGTAACAGTACCAAAATAGTCACTATTAGTATTCTAAGACGCAGTACAGTTGTAACACCCCATTTTATATAATCAAGCAGATTTGATGGAGAAGAAATAAAAACAGATGAGACAATTCGGACTCTTGCTCAGAAGTGGCAGCCTCTCAGACGGCCTCGGTCAGAAGAAAGGAACACCAAAGCTGTAGATACTGACATGATTGTAGTGTCCTGTGTGGTGAGTTTCTCTAGTAAAAGATAAAATGGCATGTAGCCTGTGTTTTCTTACTGTAGTTCACTCTGAAGTAGATCTTCTGTATTCCTCAGTAATTACACTTCCTCAGCCATGAATTCTGTTGTAAGCAATGATTTGAAAAAAGTAGTCACTCTGGAGTAAAGGAACTTTTTAAATAAATATGTTCTTCTAATGTCAAACATTTGATTATGATGCTTGATGTTTCTACAGTCAAAGCCCAGTCACTGTGAAAAAGCCACAGAGGAAAACAATGTAGTGGCCCAGAAGCTTATCACCAACTCAGAGAGTGACTTGCAGCTGAGCTATGCCAAACAGAGACGGACCAAAAGCTCTGCCCTGTTGCACAAAGAGCTGGATGTGCGCAGCAATCGGGCTGTTCGCCAGTACCTGGTGAAGGTCAACCAGGCCATTGCCACGCTCTACGCCCGGCATGTGCTGGCTTCTCTGCTGGCAGACTGGCCCGCAGAGACCCCCCTGAGTGAGGAGGCCCTGGAGCTGAGCAGTGCCTCTCACATGACATACATCTTGGACATGCTGATGCAGCTGGAGGAGAGGCCGCTTTGGGAGAAGGTCTGACAAGGTTTCTCAGTAGCTCGGTAGCTTTGTACTCGTGTTAATATTTATTTTATTATATTTTTATCAGATTCTTCAGAGGGTGCTAAAGGGCTGCAGTCAGAGTATGCTGTGTAGTTTATCTCTGACAGCCTGTCAGTTTATGGAAGAGCCCGGTATGGCAGTACAGATCCGAGAATCAAAACATCCATATGATAACAACACCAACTTTGAGGTTTGTGAAAAATATTTAAAAACAATGTAGAAAAAGACACGCACAATGTAATGCAAAATGTATTAAAACTGCATGCTAGGTCCTTAAAAATAAGGATCTGCACAGCAGTTAATACTCCCACTTTTTTATTTATACCACATGTGACTTTTCTACTGAAGATGGTAGAAAGCACAACTGTTTTAAACATGCCAGATGGTCATCTGACTGATCATGTGACAAACAGACAAGATAAGAGTTTGAATATTAAATAACAGGTGTTCAATCTTTACTAAAATAGAAATATATCTGGATCATACTGGTAAGAAAAGAATGATCCACACAACGTTTTTGTTTTTTTAATCAATATTTGACTTCAAACTGCTTTGCACTTCATAACAAACATTTTATGGATGGGGCAACTTACGTTTCTGTGTTTTTTTTTAATTATTATCATTGTTTTTCTTTTTAAACATATTCACGTCCTATGTGTAATGTTACTTAACACATACATTGTATTTTCATTATTTTGTATGATAAACTTTTATTATTTTTACTGATACGTTGTTCTTTTTAGTAGAAACGGTTTTAGAGATGGTTATCAGGACACTGACCTGATAACTATCTCTGCTATCTGGAGGTCATTTTTAATTTCTCCAGATTGAAAATGACTTCTGGATTGTTCAGATGGCCTTTTAAACCTTTTCTAGCATGGACCATTCCTGGACAAATGAGGGATTATACGACTCTTTGTTCTCTGTAATTCTATCGTTTTGCCATTTTAAATGTATTTTATAGCTATTATAACAGGAATATAATACAAATATACCCTTGTTCCCATCACTCCTCAGGATAAAGTGCACATCCCTGGAGCGATCTACCTGTCCATAAAGTTCGACTCACGCTGCTTTACAGAAGAGGGCTGTGATGAGCTGATCATGTCCAGCAGCACTGATTTCCTCCAGGATGTCCATAATTTCAGTGGATCACCACAGAAATGGGCCGACTTTGAAATCCCTGGTAGGAGCAAAAACACCTTTTACTTCTCAAGATTACCAAGACCCTATTTTTATGGTTCATTTTGTTCTTCAGGTGACACCCTTTACTATAGGTTCATGTCCGACATGAGCAACACAGAGTGGGGCTACAAATTCACCGTCACTGGAGGTCACAGAGGGCGCTTCCAAACAGGTTTAAAAAGCATACATAGAAACTGTGTAGAGTAATTCAAACACATTCTATTGATTAAAAATGGTCTCTCTTTTCAGGTTTTGAGATTTTGAAGCAAATGTTAGCCGAGGAGCAAGTACTTAGTCAATTGCCACTGAATGACATCTGGGAGTGGCAGGTCGGTGTGGCGTGTCGACAAACCGGAAACCCGCGCCTCAAAGCAGTTCACTTGTTGCTCCGTCTTCTCCAGTGTCAATCTCAAATGTTAGTAGCCTCAGTTTCAAGATCCAGCATTTTTCATCTCTCGCCAACTTTCCTCTTTCGGTCACTAGAACGTCACAGGTTACTAGCACAACTACAGGCAATCAATCAATCAATCTGAATCAGTTTGATTGTTCTTGTTGGCAATAGTTTATAACACAGTTTTTAGTTTTGTCTTGCATTTACATACTATTTACATAAACACAATACGTCCAGACGGTGACGGAAGAAATGAGGGAAAGCTTGCAGCCAGATATTTGCATAGAATCAAACTAACTTTCCTCTTTCTTTTTCCCTTAAGAACGTGTGACCTCACTTTGCTGCGACCTCTATGGCAGCTCTTTATGTCCATGGAGAACAGCGTGAGTCAGGATCCCACCTCGGTCACAGTGCTGTTGCCTCTTCATCGAGCCCTCACTGAGCTCTTCTTCATCGCAGAAGCACGGGCCACTGTGAGTAACACCCTGTCATTACACACAAGTAACTACTGCAAAAACAACCATTGTGAAAGGAAATATTGAAAGCTAATAATAACGGGCCACCATTATTATTACAAAGAAAGTGGCTTACCCCTACCCACCAATTGTATATATTAGAATACTCAATATAATATCAATATAAAACAAGAAAGGATCCTGAAAGATTATATAAATGACAAATAAAACAAAAGATACTATCCTTTTTATAATGACAATATACAAAATGATTAATAGTGACTCTTAATATGAGCAATGTTTTCATTTGCATTCACTATTCACTTCTCCAAACATGCCTGTGTGATGAACATGTTTTCCTGGGCCCACCTGTTCTCTTCTGGGCGTGGGGCCAAAGTGACGTCCTGTCATCTGCCAGACACAACCTGCTCCCTTCACTTTGAAGTGGTGGCACAGTTTCTCACGTTTGCATGATTTCCCTCAGAATGGTCTTGAAATTTGAATGTGGTCAAATGTCGACCCCTCCCCCCTCTGTCTGACAGCATTACCAGTGTTTATTCTTCACTCATTATTCTGATCGAGTATTTTGTATGTAGTGGCAATATCTAACCACTAGGGGGCAGTAGCAGTTCTTGTAGTATTACATGGAGCTAGTTTACTTTATTTCAGGCAGCATAGTTATGACAAAGCATTGTTTTTGGACTTTGTATTCTTCTATTTGAAAGTAAAGAGTGAGCCTTAGAAACAACAGCTTTGCAGTAGTCATGTTTGTGGTGACAATGAGCTCTCAGCTCTTGAAAAAAAACTGTTCTTGTGCAGTATATACAGCGTGTCAGGCAAAAGCACAGTACAAATGATCTTAGGATGTGCTGCTGTATAAACACAAGCGATGCAATGGAACATTATCAGACTCCTGGTCTGTGTTTCCAGCACTATTTGGACAGTTACAGCCTAGTTTCAGCCAAAGTCAAAGTCAGTGTGGCTTCCAAAGTAACCTTTTACTTATAATGTATTTTTCAAAAAGAGGGGTAACATGTTTGCTTTTATTTTGTCTTTCAGGTTCAGGGTGTTCTGCAGGAGTACTTGTTAGCAATGACAACCGATGAACAGCTCCACAATCATACAGCCATGGTAAGACATACACTATATATATTTTTATTCAGGGGCAGTGTGTGTTAGGACTTGGTTACTTTCTATGGCAGATCTTGTATTAGATTTGTGTTTCATTGATGATGTACAGAGACATTACGCTCGTAGAAAACAAAGATGTTCCATACCAGATTGTAGCTAAATAGCTCATTTCCATCTGTAGTCCACTAAATGAGCAACTACATGGAATTACATATAAGATATTTTAAACGGCCCCAAAATGATAATGTTCTATAAGATGACTACTCGTGGACACATTTACATGCATACATATTACTAACACTGTATTCTAGTAGGTTTAGTCTATCAACCAACCAATCCCATATTAAACTAAACAAAAAAATACACATTTAGCTTTGAGAGATGTTGTTTTGTAGAAGTTACATTTTATTATAGAAAACTTCGTCATTTGCTATGAGTCACCAAGCTGTTGACAGCCAGTTATCCCCTGACACCCCGTCCTCTCTTTTGAGGACATGTAGGCTGCACTCAGTATTAATGTTTTTCATAATTATGGTCCATTAGTGTGTGTGTGTGTGTGTGTGTGTATGTGTGTGTATGTGTGTGTATGTGTGTGTATGTGTGTGTATGTGTGTGTATGTGTGTGTATGTGTGTGTATGTGTGTGTATGTGTGTATGTGTGTGTGTGTACGTGTGTGTACGTGTGTGTACGTGTGTGTACGTGTGTGTACGTGT
Organism: Eucyclogobius newberryi; assembly: GCF_026437365.1. Taxonomy (NCBI): domain Eukaryota; kingdom Metazoa; phylum Chordata; class Actinopteri; order Gobiiformes; family Gobiidae; genus Eucyclogobius; species Eucyclogobius newberryi. Next base: position 20,568,457 of record NW_027315779.1, on the reverse strand, counting down.
GTGCGTGTACATGTGTGTGCGTGTATGTGTGTACATGTGTGCGTGTGCATGCCACCACTCTACGCTCTTCGTGCCCGTAGCAGCTGAGAGGTAGTGGAGAGGTGCCCACGGCTGAGGTGGTCAGAATATGTGGGTGGTTTTGTTGCAATGTAATTTAATATGTGTCATGTTGAAACCAAAAAGCATGGATCTAAAGCAGAGCAGCACAGTAGTAATTATATTGTGCGGTCATGAGTAAATTGTCTTCAGGTTTGTTTCAGAAAACAAAATATGTTAATGCAATGAACATTTAAGTTTATTCCCTTTTTATATCATGCAGGCTCTGAAGAACATTGCTGCCATCAGCTTGGCAATCAATTACCCTAATAAATCGACAAAGTTACTCAACATGTCGTCGTGAAGAGGACACACAGAAAGTGAAGTGGAGTGGACGCCTTCTGATAGAGAAAAGTGTATGTGTGGGAGGGGTGACCTCCTTATCATCGACCACTTCTCTTTTGGGCAGGCCCTTCTGCACTGACTAATTCTATATCTGGACTTGAGCTTCTGAAGGGGACCCACAGCTATTCCACATCAATAAAGAAAGCCTCTGCCTTAGATAAATCCAATATATCAGCATGTGCATTCTCTGGAACATGAAGTTTGATTGATTCAGCAGAAGTGTCCCATACCAACAACTTTAGATGGGAAGTCGATGCATTCCTTTGGTTCAGGTCTTATTTTCTTCAAATCATAAGCCACACAAGATTACATAGTGGATTGCAGTCACCTTGGCCACTTTAATGTCCCGGTGGATGTGCCGAGCATCCTAAAAATACTGTCCAGGACAGTGAAGCTTCATTAGTCACGGGGAGTCTGCTCTGACCTACTAGTTTGTTCAATCACTTCACTTGCTCCTTTCCCAGCACATCTTCTTTTGTGCCAAGGTGCATTTCAAAGTATTGTAAGCATCTATCTCTGCATCTAAGATTTATGTTCAAATTCACCATCAAACTGAAGAAACTGACCTGCATATTGCACTGAGTGACCCTTACATATAACAATAGCCATAGTTTTTGCATACAACAGGGGCAAAACTGTGATTAAACATTGTTCCAATTGATTTATAAAATAACTAATTTCACTGCACCTTAATAACAAAGCGTGTTATGATGTCAGTTCATCTTAAAATCCATTAGACTCATTTCATTGCATAAAACTAGCTGTCCCCAAATGTCACTGAACCAAAAAGTACCATAACTCAAAACCTCTTCATGGAGCTTTGTACATTGCACAATGCACAGCAAATCACTAAACAATTTATAATCTATATTTGGTGAAAACATATTCTCAAATTTATCTTTTTGTTTTATAAAAATTGTAATAATGAAACATTTATTTCAAATATTTTGAAAACAAAAAGGCGTCAGAGGTAAATAATTTTATGTTGCATATTTTTATGAACTTAAGAATACAAATCTAAAGAGTTGCTTTTGCTTGCAGTCTCATTATTGAAAAGATTCTGGTGTGATTTTGTGTTCATTCATTAGCAGTTAGTGGCGATTTATGCCAAAGAATTCAAACATTGTGAGCCACGTCACTTTTGAACAGCTCCTGCCAGGTCTCTTGATCACATATCAGACAGTGAATACTGTGACTGTGGAGCAGAGGGAAACCTTCTTATTGAACTAATTTTATGAGTGACTTTTATTTTGAAGTGGTCTTATGTGGGCTGAATGAAGGATTGTGATTATGTTTACACAAACATCAGATCCATGGCCTTTGTCAGGCTTCATTGCGCCTCACTTATTGAATCTACAATGTGCCTAAAGTTAAAAATGAAGCAATCATTATTTAACTCATGTTAGTGAATGGATTATTAATTATTCTATTTTAATGATATATTGTTTATTTTGAGGGTTTTGTAACTTTTTACTTTTAATGTTTCTTTTCATGACAGTCCTTAGTATTTCAGGCCGATTATATGTACATATCTGTGAATATTAATTGCACAGAAAAGAGACTTTGATATCAACCCGTACAAGTATATAATTATTGGTCACTATATGACGGTCACTGATTTTGTATGCATGGCAAATTGGACGTGAAAGTGCTGCTTGGGGTTAAATGGTGATCCATTTCGAATAAAAATAGAAATGTCTTTAAAGTATTTTTGGCTCTTTAATGTGGGTTTCTGTGTTGTAGCCATTATTCAGTCTGCATTGGCGTGTATCCACTGCCCACATTCACACAAGCGTCACACAACCATGGATGCTGCTCTCACAAGTACACTTGGCACACGTCAACATCCCCCTATGTATTATATTTCTGTGGAATTCCTTGCCCTCTGCTCTGCCTGTGACACACATAATAATGGGCATGATGGTAACCGTGATCACTGGAGCAATAACAACATCATGGTGAGGAAATGTTCAATATGACTGCCGTTGATTCAATGCCCTCTGGTACCTCCGAGACCCCACAAGAGGTGATTCAGCTCTCCTCTGCGCCCTGGACTCCACTCCTGTTCACGTCGTCTCTTACTGTCTCCCACTTCAGCTTCAAAATATGTTGCACAGAAATGTTAAAGGTGCACTGTGTAACTTTTCCGCTACTGGCTTGTCTCCATGGAGAAGTTATTGTTGTGCCTACTTTGTTCCACGTTATCGCATTAAACCTATCTCGGTGTCGATGGAGACAAACGGGTGACGGTGCCACCAAATGACAGAAACAGCGTTTTATTACTTCGGAGGTAAGATGCCACAGAAAACAGTAGTAAAAATGCAGACAATTGTAAAAAGTAAGAATAACTGAAGTTTTAACACAAAATGTACAGCAAGCTCATAACGACAGTGCAAAGATGGATCAAATTTGTGGAGTAAGAATGAATGTTTTATGTTGGGGATGGTTACGTTTAATGTCATATTGTGTCTTTGGAATGAAGTAGTATGGTTTATCCAATTGCTACAACATGAAGAATGTTCCCTTATTGTTACCAGTTTATTACCATGCTATTACTTGATGTATTATTGAATTATTAAGAGCTTCCAAGTCAGCTTATCTGGACATGCTATAAAATGACACCAATGCTATTTGGTCTGTCGCGTTTCTATCTTCAACATGCCATTATAAAAGGTCAAAGATAGTTATAAAGGAGGCTCCATATCACAGCCCATTACCCACAGGCCTTTTCCAGACCATCTCTTTGCTGAAGCGCACCATCAGGAGTATCGTATCCAATGATTCACTGAGTTAATGAATCAGACTGTTGTTGCCTTGAGCAGAGACCCGGCACCCTCCTGCGCACATCCTGAAATACACATCACTCCCTTTGGTCTGGTGTTTTGTTCCTGTTCACACTTATTCATTAAAGTGCCATATTCTACCACTTATGCCGCATGACAGATATTGTTGATCATTTGAAAGGTCATGGACAGATAACTTTTGGTTGAATCAAATCATCAACATCAACATTGCAAATGGCCATGTTTGCCTGACTTTGTAATAGCATTCATCTTTCGCAGAGTCTTTTGGGAGTGAAGTGAGGACTTTCTGTAGGTCCTAAGCCTAGATAAATGGGAGATGCATTTAGAAGGGCGTCCAGCTAAAAAAACACTAACACACCCAAATGAGGTGCACTATGTAACCGTTCTACCTGCTTTTCTCCAAGGAAAATGCTTTACCTGAAATGTTTGCCACAATATATTGCATTAATGTGCATGTGACGGATCAGACGAAACATTTCACTTAAATGTAGTTTTCTTATGGTTATTGGACATGCGAAGCAGATGTGACACAACTGTCACCTAGCAACCATATTGTAAACAAAGCCCAAATGTATAAATTGATGACATGATATTTATAATTTGACCAATAATAATACTTGGTATAGAAAATACAAAAAAAATACAGGAAAAAATACAATTTCACCAAACTAAATAATAATTTGAAAAACATGAGTCATATGCACTTTAAACTCTCCCCTATCCATAGATCTTTTAACTTTGCCTAGTGACGGCAAATGCTTGTCTAAATGGAGATAAATAATGTTAAATGCCATACTGTGGAACATAAAGAGTCAAAGGCTATCACAAAGGATTGTGTTAGAAATTGACAGGGATTATTTTTTTCAATTAGCTGACTATTTTGTGCTGTTCTATTGTACATTGATTCTTTTTTTAATATATTAAAAGCAAATAAAAGGTTGAAATATTGTAACTGAAAGATTTTAGATAGAGAATATTTTTTTCCAAATATTGATGAAAACCCAGAATAGTTTGTTCCTTTTAGGCATTTTCATTCAATAATGCCACTGTCTTAAAAGAAAAAAAGAAAAATGTTTGAATGTGTTTGAAAAGTCTGTATAGTCCAGATATATCAAAATACTACGATTAGTTTTTATAGTAGACTAGCTATAATTAGTCAATTAATCATTGAATGTTATTGTTATTGCTTTATAGAGCTGCACTCTATAAAGCAATAACATTTCCAGGGAAAACTCGTTGATTGATCCTCCACCAGACCAGTGTGTCCTTAAAGGGGACATATTATACTAAATCAACTTTAATGAGCTTTTAACCTTTTTCCAACCGTGTCAAAGTTGTGTTTTGATTAATTCCGTCATGTTTAAGTAATCCTGTATTGTCCTGTAGCATGAGAAAATCCCTGTTTCACCTACCCCCTATACCCGCCCACATCCTGCACTTAGTGTGATTCATAGAGAAACTAAGACTCTTAAATGATACATGTTGGGTTGTAAAATGTCACGTAGCCACTTTTCAATATTTAGTACCTGTAAAAAGCATTATACGTCTCATTTAATAATTAAAAAAAGATCAATAATGATGATTAAAACTGGCCCAGAGTAAATATTTGTTTGCATTACTTTACCCCTGTCATCTGTGTTTTGAAAGAAGCCTGACCTGTTCTTGCCTCCTCCCAGCATGCACCTTGTCACCTCCGTTCACCTTTGGTCGTGCTGCCCGAGCCCCTGTAACAAGGCCTATGTAACATGCCATAATGAGCCCTACTTCCTGCGCCGCTCTTGGGATTGAGGTTTGCTGTGGGTCGGCTCTCCGAGGGCCTGGCATAATTGGGTAGTTTAAATAATCCGGTGAGACTATAAAGAATACTAACTCCCAGGACTCTGATTTGAACGTTCTGCTAGTGCTATTGTCAGGGTGCGCTGGGAGTGGAGCACGGTATCTGTTTTGGATCTCATTCTTTGCCTGCCTTTAATCTGGGTTAGAAGCAGCCTGTTACTGGAGCAACCACCTGTGGCTCTGGCTAAAATGGATAGTGAAGTTTTCTGACACGACAGCCCATGTGCCTCTTAGTCTCTATCAATCGGGTGACACATACAGGCTCTAGAGCGCTGTCGCGTCTGGTTTTCTGACTTCAAAAATAAAATGGCCTCAAAGTTGCACTATGTAAAACGTTTCGTGCTTGTCTTTATGGAGATTGTATTGCCTCGTCTGGAATGTTCCACTGTATGGCATTAAATGTATTGATCTTTTCCTGTGTTTGTGTTGCTCAAAAATACCTGGGAAAACATGAATTCTTCTCTGTGACGCTCTGATGATCTGATCTGTTGTTTTAACAGAGATAGGACAGTTGAATGCCATACTGCGGGACATTATAAGCATCATGGAGACGAGGAGGTGACGGACCCTCTACTAGAAAAGTTACATAGTTTACACAACGGGGGAGACACAATTCTCTTTTGAAAACATGATGTTCAATAATCACTTGCAATTGGTTTTACATGCTGTTTAGGAAGAATAAATGCCATATAAGTGGCAAAACACAGTTTGGCTCTTGGCAAAACAACCGTATTTTCCGGACTATAAGTGGCACCTTTTTTCATAGTTTTGGCCGGGGTGCGACTTATACTTATATCTATACCAGGGGTGGGCAAACTACGGCCCGCGGGCCGGGCCTTTCAATCCGGCCCGCCAAGCTTGTCCAAGTAATATTAAATTTTTTATTTTTTAAATTTTTTTATCTGTCTGCACGTGTATCCTTAATACATATGACGTGAAATGAATTAAATAATAGATTCAATAGCCTATATTTGACAGAAAAGTTATATTTTATTTGATATTTAATTTAAAAAGAAATGTTTCTTTTTTCACACCATTGATGGCGGGCCAGACCTCCGCTACTTGCCTGGACGAATATGGCCCTCGGAGGAAAATAATTGCCCACCCCTGATCTATACTTATATACTTATATTATGTATATAGATATTATTTGTTATTTTCACACTTGCAACTGCATTTCATACTCCAGTGTGACTTATATATGTTTTGTTCTTCTCTATTATGCATTTTTGGTTGGTGCGACTTATACTTCGGTGCAACTTATAGTCCAGAAAATACGGTATGTGTTTTGTACAAAACAAGTTAACAAACATTACAGTGAGTAAAAGGGAGACTTGAAAATGTTCAAGCTTGCAACATTTTGCAAGGTCAGACAGTAATACAGGAGCCATAAGTCATACGTTTACAGATGCCCCAAAATGCTTGTCTTTACTATGTACGGTCACAGGTCCCCGGATTTGTTATGGCATTACTGGCTCATATTACTTATTAGCTCTGCATGCCCTGTTTCACCTTTAGGCTTATAGATAGAGGTTTCTATCCATGTTCGCAGATGTTTGTGTTGAATAACTTTGAGGACTGTACACTGACCTATAGCTTCCATTACACTTGCTGCTTCTTGTGCTGAGGTGACGTCCCATGTTCTAGAACTTCTGTTGAACATTGTTTGTAAGTCTCGAGTCTGAGTCCTGAAAGAGGATACTCACCTTTCCCTCCAATGAACTGAGCAAACAAAGGTACCTTGGCCGGGATGATTGAAGCTAGTAAATATTTAATCTCCATAAGTCATATTGTTTCATCAACCTGATCAAAAGTTTAATCTTGATAGACTGAATGAAGCCAATGTAATTTCATTTGAAAAAAAAAAGGTTTCAGTGGGAAACTCGAGTTTTAGTGACACAACATCCGAAGAAACAGTGTCACCTCAGCTCCCGGGTGAAGATGGAGAGAGAGTGCAGAGTGTGTCAGAGGCAGCTGGTACCTGCACGTAAGAGTCGTGTGTCTGAACCACCTGTGTGAGCGCTCACCGCAACACAACATTTTCCATTACGTGTCTAATAATGGAGGTCAGGAGGAGAAGATTGTATGTAATCTTTAAAATGACTCCTCAAGTCAGACTTTTGACACAAAACAAAAGGAAAAGTGGATTGATGCAAAGAATAAACCTTGGTGACTGCAAGAAGTTTTATCATACGACACAAAGACCAAAAGAAACTGCACAGCGTGACAGAGTAACCTGACAAAGAAATGCGGTCCACAAAGTCCTGCATGAGAGATTTCCAGAATATCAGAAGATTAAGCACATGTGAGTGTCGTTTGTGTAATTTTCCTTTAAAATTTGACTGCTGTGGCCTTTCACCCAGAGCCACGCAGCATATTATCTAAACCTTATTTGCCTCCACAGTCCAACCCTTCTGCCCATCATTTGTTTGGCAAATGACTCTAGCATTTATGCCTCCAGACCAAACCTGACGAAACCTGTCCAAATAACATCAGCCCTTTAAAAAAACTGTTTTTCTCCCCTTGCACGTAACATTGTCCAAACTTATGTTAGTAAGTTGTTGGATCACTGACAATCTCCTTTTACTTTCTGTGTCATAATGTACCGAGCTGTTGGAAGTCTGTGCATGGGCTGGTCTGTGCATGTAGGCCACGATCACGGCTGCCTTCTGCTGCCTCTGTGAAGCTCAGCGCTGGGAGAGAGCGCCAGAACCAGGCCACAGCTTTATTTAAAGACTGTAACGTGGGCCACAGTTCTCCTCAGGGCTTTTTATGTGCACCTCTCATTGAGGAGATCAGACGGACCACCACTAACATCTCAGCACTTTTTGGTCTGTGCCTTCATTGAGTTGTGACTAAAAAAACTAAATAAAATGTAGATCAAATTAGGTTATTTGTCACTTTATCTATGTTCCATTTCATTTTTACAGGTGATGGCAGAAGTATTTTGGATGTATAAATGTTGAGTCAAATTGGACTGTGATTAATATTTGACCAAGAGCACACTAGCGTCTCTGAAAATAAAACTAAACTCCTCTTTAATCTTAAACACACAGGATTGTTCAGGAGTGACTCACTTGCTGTGTAGGTAGGTTGGCTTTATGCATTTAGAAGAAGGGAGAATTTATCACAGTTACACATCATCAAAGACACTTAAATGTGTTAACAGGAACACTTTTCCAACTTCTACTTCTCCACTTCTTGTCCTTGATATACTGTGAGCCTTTGTACATATTTATCTTTTTAAGTTTCAAATGTGGTATTGTAACTTACTATTATTATATAAGTATTGTTTTTTTTAACTGGAGACTTTACATGTGAGCTATTGAAAATCTACTATACACATGCTTGTGGGTTCGACCATTTGCCGAATGTCTCTTCTTTCTCCATCCCCATTTCAGGCTTCTAATATCCTGTCACTTAAAGCCTTCAGGGCACAGATAATTCTTTGGAAAAAAAATATTCTATACACTATTCACTTTATTCAATGGCCTTTTTGGGCTGTAGTCCTTTAGTTGTTTGATCAATTAATCGGTCTAAGGCGTCTCAGTCGACCAGATTTTTCTTTAGTTGTGTATTCTTTTAGTACGTTAGTAAGTATTTATATGGACCTCAGCAGAAAGGTAAACGCATGGAGCGAGTAAGCTGGAGTTTTGGGAGTGACTGGATGTTATTTATGCCCATCATTTCATGCATTTTTGCTGTTTGTCGCTGGTGTTTATGTGTAATTGAGTGACTGTGTTCAAGCGATTTCCCTTTTGGATCAATAAAGTTAGGGATCATCTCAAAATGGGTTGAAGCTGAAAAGATGTAATATATTTCGTCCTGGGGGTTGAACCTACATTTTGTCTTTTTGTTGCTTTGAAGCTTCAATACATCGTTGTGGCAGTAATTGAAAAAAAAAATCGTCTTTTAAGCTTCAACCTATTTTGAGAAGATCCCTTAGTTGGTCTATATTTTGCCAGACCCTGTTAATCCTGTCTAACGTTGATGTTAAAAATAGCGTAACAATAGCGAGTCTCTGGATATTGTATGGACTCAAAGTGCAGGTGAACGTTGGCAGAGAGTGTGGCGACGCTTGTCCTGTCAGTGATGCTCTTGTGGAACTTGGCTCACATCACAGATTCAGCCTTCTTCTCTCTCCAGCATCGTACACGGAGCCGTCCCTGCCATCTTCAATGATAGTCATGTTAACAGTGACTCCTTAGATGAACCACACTCATTGGCCCTAGCTGTTGTTCTGGATGACAGTTGCCAAGTGAGTGAAACTTCCCAGAGCAGAAGCCGTCCCCGGGGACACAACATCCGCTGCTCTTTTTATCTGAGTCATCTTTAGTGTCTGCTTTGTCTCCGCTTCTTCAACCTGCTCTTCAGCCACTGTCATTCATCATGCATCACCTGCAAGTCCTGTTTTTTATAATCCAAATCTCTACGTTGAGTTGTAAACTGTTCTTTTTACTGCACTAGAGGAGAGCGGCTGCATTGTTGTACTTGATTTACTGTTAAATGATTCTGCCAAAGAGTTATTGATTGTCCTTGCCCTTTAATAGAACAAGTCTAGAAAAATGAGAAACATTAATCAGAAAAATAGAAGTATGACACGGGCCACATACATGGTCATATCAATTTGAATGAATTTGAACAATTTATAAAGTGACACAAAAGCTTAAAAAACTCATTGAACTAATTTAGGTAGGTATAATACTATTCTTGAAATGAGTTGTAGGTTAATGAGGTTAATGTATTGTTTCTTCAAAAATCAAAAATCACATTTGTGCTTTACATTGGAGAATCCAATACTAGCTCTGTTCCTCCTTAATCTATGAAAAACAATACCCAATGAAGTGAAACCTTTTTAACTTATCTCTTTATTCATTTTCATGCTCTTGAATAGGCAAACTCATCTCTTGAGCTATAAATAAGTACAGCATTATTATTGCAGTTTTCTCCTGTCATGGTGCATGGCTCTGTATTTTCCAGCCTGGAGCTATTTTAATCATGGCTGCTGAGTTTGACAGAGACTTGGCCCCACCCGCCTCTGCCTAGGCTCCTCCCCCTCCAGTTGTTCTTTGCCTTTCCAGAAACTCACTCAGGTCATGACTGACAGCACACAGCACTCATGTCGGTCCGTGACCATGCAGAGGACGTTTATGTGCCCTGTGTGATGGATGGAGCAAGGAAATGTTCCACTTTTGTGTTTTGAATGGAAACATCTCAGTATTCAAAGTCAACAATTAGTTTTTGAGTCAAATGTTGGCTTTAAAGCGGACATATTATGCAAACTCACCTTTAATGAACTTTGATGAACCATGTTTTTTCCTCACCATGTTTACTCAAATCTGTGTTTTGATTGATTGATGCATGTTTGAGTAATCCTGTATCATCCTGCAACTGAGGCTCAAATGCTTTGAAAATGGCTGTTTTCACCTACCCCGTACCCCCGTCCACATTCCTGTGATTATTAAAACAAATAAAGTGATATATAGGGTTGAAAAATGAGCTGCCTGTTAATGAAATGTCACTATGAAGAGGCTTATCAGTCCTGCAGTTTTGAACAGGAAGTCTGTGGACCTGTTTAAGATCAATATTGTGATTTAAAATGAATGAAATTTAAAATGAATATATATTTGTCTTTTAGTTCATATTAAATCCTTGAAAAAATGCATAATATGTCTCTTTTAAGTAGCTTAGATGCCAGAGAACACTATTGAACATATACTAAACAATGCTAAGCATTTATTTTACCTTAATACTTGTTTTAGTCAGACACTGAAACATGCTTGTGTTATGGGTGTCCATAATATTCATTACAATTATACTATTATATGCTATTGTTTTAATTCATGGAGCCCAAAATACATAACTGATATATTGTTATTATTGTCAGTTGCATTTTTAATAGCTGTTGTTGCTGAAAAAGCTCTTTATCATGTTGTAAGGATGCTGAGTTACTGTCACACAAATGTGATTAGGGCTGGGGAACATGAAAAATGACTGTGCCCTGAAACCTGCTGCTGTTCCGGAGCCAACGAGACAGAGGAAGTGGGCCTCTCTCTTTGAATTAAGCCGCATATTTGTTCTGAAGGGAAGTGTTGATGTTCTTTTTTTTTTTCTTTTTTTTTTTTAACATGACCATAGAGTAGCCTAAAGAATGAACCTTGATTGGATTAAATATGCAGTTAACATTGAAGGACGCTACTCATAATTTTTCAGATGCCGTTGGGTTAACGGTGAATAATTCACCCTCACAAATGTTCCAATGCTACAAAGGATAAAGGAAAAAGACACAAATAATTCTGAGAATCAGACCCACAATGCCCAGGCCCGCCCCATGTGGCAGGCATATGTGCCATCCACCCGACCAGGAGAGGCACCTGCTCCACGATCTTGGGTGTGGGGGGAAATTAAGGATATATCTTCATAAATAGCAGAGAGGCTTAGTAATTCAACTGACTACACTAAAAAAAGGCTATGATGCAATATGAATAACAATAATGGTTTGTGTTTAATGACATTTCACACATTCATCGCACTAAAAGTGAATTTCAATCCTAAAATGTTGGCTACTATATTTATCGTAGTAATTAGTACAATATCCAAATCAACAGACTTTGGCATTACTCGTCTTTACTCAAATGATGAGTGTGAAGCGCTGACAGAGACAGCCATCTGGCCCTCATTAAACTGAGTAGATGCCGCCCTGAGAGCCAGGTCATCCTGGATATGTGTGTGCTCTCATGGGACACCAGAGGATGGAGGACTTCCAGTCACAAGGATGGACACTATCATAAGTACACATGTGGAGAGCATTCTACTATGTCTACAGGCTGGATGTGCTTCTAAATGTTTATCTACAATTGTCTATTTGAGCAACAATGTCAACTCATTGGCTATTCTTGAACTGTATCCCAGAAACTGTGGACTTCGTGTGGGACACAACATGGTGGCCAGTTATTTACAGGGCTTACACAGAGACATTCTCAGCCAGGCAATCATATTTGTTCTCATGTTTATTGTTTCCATCTTTATGGATTTACAAATTAGGTCGACAGATTTTTTGTCAAAAAAGTAATTGTACAATTTTCTGGCAGCTTGCATAGGATCAGAAGTGATGTAATAGGCTCACTTGTCTGTCACCAGCTTCAAAGATGTATTTTCAAAGGTACCGCAGTGTTGAAATGTCATGGTAGAATTTTCAGTCACTTTCTGTGTAGTGGGTTATTCCATAAATCTCTATCAGACCTGTCTTTACGTAACTTTAGTTATTGTTTGTACACGTACTTAAACATATAAGCGCTTTTAGGGCCATCAACTTTTTATTAAATTCACTTGAAAATAACCTGTTTTGAGCTTGTTCCACCACTATTTTAGCACATGTGAAATATTGTTGCAAAAAAGAATGAAGACACCAACTTTTAACATAACAATTCTGACCTGTCACTCGCTGCACACTTGCCCTTTACTGTTTTAATGAGTATTCTATAATCCACACTTAGGAAATATCTGCACTGGGGAAAAACGTTATTGCATGAAAAGGATCTGGTGCACGACAGGCCCTTAATATATGTGAATAACGACGTGCCAAAGGGTTTGTGAGAGCTAAGGATGAGTTAGAGAGATTTAAATATAACATACTTACTCCTTTCATTGTTAAATAGTCAGCCACTCCAGTTTTTTTTAACTAAATCTTTTAAATAGTAACAGTTATAAATAATTGTCTCCTCTTTTTTTGTTATAATTTGATGCAATATTATAGGTAAAAGTAAACAAAATATGATCCCTGATTTACCACTGGTTTGGTATCTCTGGTATCAAACAAACAAACAAAGTACATTTGCTGTTCATTGCTTGGATTTTTAAAACAATATTTCTCAGTGGGATTTCAGACACTTCAAATCACAACAAACCCTCTCATCCTGCGGCGCTAATGCCACATTCACTGCCTCACGACCTCCTCACTTGTTGACAGCTCGGTGCAGAGTTAATTGCTGTAGATGACCTGTCAGAGGAGCAGCTGATGAACAGATCGCAGCAGCCTTTAGAGGTTGGTTATCACTGCTATTAATAGGATCACAAGCACCATGTCCACGACCAGAGTGGAAAAGGCAAATCCCACATGCAAAAGAACTCACATGCACAAGAAGCACTGACATTATTCTCATCACATTATGCAGTGTTGCCTTTGCTTGGCTTGAGGCCAACCAGTGTAAAGTGTGTGCATTTCCAGAGGAGGTCATTTGTGTTGGTGATTAATGGAGCAATAATTTGGATGAATGGAACAAAGTGAACTTGGTGTCAGTGCAAGTATTTTTATTTCCCTCATAACAGCAAAAACATCAAGAGCATTTCAATGTCGAACTGTACTGTAAGTTTGCAGCATAGAGTCAAAAAGGCACCTGAAGGTAAAAATGAATGTCTATCGAAATGAATGTCTCCTCCACAAGCTGATTATGAACTACATTCATTATCAAAACAGTGAAAACTTAAAAAAAAAAATCTTTCTTTGCAATTTACTTTTGTGGAATACAATAATATTCATTCATTTATTTTTAACCTGCATGTCCATTCGTGTTGGCGTCTACGGTTAAGCAGGAATTAATATCAATGGAGAAAAGTCTTGCTGCTAAAATATTAAATAAAGTGAGTTTATTTGTGCAACAATGTTCAATGTTCAACAAAAGCAATGAACAATGAGTCTGTATATACCTTTTTTGCTGTTGAGGTTGACAACCCTATGTAATAACACACAATGAGAAAAAGGAACACATGATAATGGCAGCGCCCTGAACTTCCTGAATAAGCTGAATATCAATGTAGCAGCAGCAACAGCAGCAGCCACTCATGAGCTTGACAACCGCCTCAGTCAGCTCAGCTTGGGTGATGGACAAGTGTGCCTCGAGCCCTCAGCCTCTGTTTTCTCAGCGGAAAACGTGTTGCTGGGATCGAGGAGCTCCTCAAACTTTTCATTCCACCCTCCAACAACAGCTCCGCCACCCGCACTGTAAACGTGTGGGCGTAGAACTACTTCCCCCTCCTGAGATGCCAGACGGACGCAAAAAAAATACTCAGAGCAAAGAAATGACATCTTCATGAAGACAAGCTAGTTAGAGCACCTTTAGAATATAAATATTTTTCAAATGTGAGAAATGGACAATATAAGATTTACTCACTTGCAATACGGTAGAAAATCTTTTAAAGGATTTGAAATACTGGTTTGTCTTTTATCCATAGTCACGTTGGGGCAACAGTAGTGAATGATAGTATTGAAGCAAGTGGTTGCAATTTGAGGTTGTTGTAAGAGGTGGGCCATAGACTAACAACACGTCCTGGGTGATAGCTGGTTTCTTGGACATAGTTTTTTTTATAAAATGAAGCACCTTTTGACATTGCAAGTGCCATTCGAACCCGAGTGCTCAGAGTTGGAAATAACAGGTCGTCCAAGTGTTAAAATGGACGTTACAGTGTCCTTGTTCCTTGGTTCCTGGCAAGCTGCTAGCTGTAGAGTCACCGTGCTTTAACAGACTGTCATGATGAGTGTAGCAGAGATGTGCCAAGCCCGTCCTGCACGGTGAGAACTGAAGGACAAAGAGAAACAGAGGGACAGGTTTCATAATGGGGGACATTGGGTGGGCCCTCCTCTCCACTCACTGCACACACTTGGGTTTCCTGTCAGGTACAGCTGTCCCGCACTGTGATGAACTCATATTCCCCTGATTCTAAGTCAATGGCAACAGCAGATGTCAGCCCCTGTTCTTCTGATTAGATTTATGTTTTTAACTCAAAACTACATTGTTTAACAGTTTTTATACACAAAGAGACAGGGTATTTGATAGTTTGCAGAAAAAAATTATGCCATTTACATAACTGCAGTCTTTGTGCTAAATCAAATTGCAATTGATTGTGATTAATTGAACAGCCCAAGCAGATTCTGATTTAGTTTTGCTTAATTTAGATGAGCAAATGCTATCAGAATGTCACATGAACTTGGCTTACTGTTTGTCATGCTGTTAGCACTGTTACGTGAGGGTCTCTCTGCATTACAGTGACGTATAAGGAAAATCTTTCCCCTCTTTCTTCCTGCAGTGTCTACGGCTCATTTCCCTTATGCAAATGAAAGAGACAAGGGAAGAGGAGAAGGCAAATACTATGGCACTGTGTGGAAAATGGAGTCTAGAGCGGCACAGCCCCCTCAGTGAGGCACGTTGAGAGAGAGAGAGAGCTGGAGAGGAGGTCCGGGTGGGGATTTCCTCTGTCGAAGGGATCAGGCATGCATATTTTAGTAGACATCCCCTGATTCTGTCTGAAGATGACTAATGGTAAAGCAATGCTACATTTGTGACAGCCTCCAGATCTGAAATAATCTTAATGTTGAGGAAAAGGGGAAATCCAAGAGGAACCTCCAAACCTGTTTAAATTTGTAGGCACTTTGAACACCAGCTCCCAAAAAAAGAAGAAGCATTTTTGCGCATGTGAGAGAGAGAGAGAGAGATACAGAGAGAGAGAGAGGGGAGGACAGCTGTGAGGCGGGACAGAATTAGAGCACCTTGTTCCTCTTGTACCGAGCTGATAAAGGTCTGCGTCTAACTGCGGTGATCTCCACAATAGACCTATACTTCATGATTTGCATGGCACAGGAGGGTTTTGCAGCCTCCCATAAATTTACTCACCAAAGTTATCTCTCGGCGCTACAAAAACAAATAAACTGAACTAAAGATTGAACAGTGATTGGTTTGTTTGTGTGCGGTTCTGATGCAATGTCAAGTTAGGCTACTCTCACTCTCTCAGGTAGGATATGATATTCAGACAGTTATTATAGCAGTCAATCAAAATTGTGCTAAAACATGGAAATGGCTTAGTTGAGTTTCAAGTATTGCAAAAACAGAGAAAGGAACATAAAATTAAAGCCGCAAGCGGCATCCAACAGCCCTTGCGGGCCTTCCGACTCTGCGCTTTCGACTTGATAAAGATGGCGCCCTTATTGTGTGTTGAATTAAAAAAGAACTTGACAGACGGCGACACATTGGACATGGCCAATCCAGTGCAAATCAACACAAGAGTCAGTCAAATTTGCTGCGCCGCCGCACAGAGACCGTAAAAGTTATCCTTAAAATTTGGATAACTTTAGATTTCCCACTTGTGTAGATAATTTTACCCAAATATGAGTTTGATTGGACAATCGCACTAGGAGGAGTTCGTTAAAGTGTGAAGCGTAAAAATGTGGTCATTTTAGAGATTTCGCTGTTTTCCCATTTGTGACATATATTTGCGGGTCCGCCACACAGAGACCGTAGCACTTAGAATCAAAATATGGATAACTTTTGATGCCCCGCTTGTGTAGATGATTTTCCCCAAATATGAACTTGATCGGACAATCGCCCTAGGAGGAGTTTGTTAAAGTGTGAAGCGTAAAAATGTGGTGATTTGAGCAATTTTGCGATTTTCCCATAAGGATTACATGGGATGTTTCTGTCATCGCTACGGTTACGCCGTACAAAATATGACTTTGGCTCTCATACTTTTATGATCAGGATGGCAAATTAGAATTTTGTGCAAAATATCATGTCATTTGGAAAAACTCTATTGTTTATAGGCCACTCTGTGCGGCTCCGTCGCACAGAGACCGTAAAAGTTATCCTTAAAATTTTGATAACTTTAGATGCACCACTTGTCTAGAGGACGTACACCGATTTTGAGGTTGGTGGGCAAAACGCACTAGGAGGAGTTCGTTAAAGTGTGAAACAGAAAAATGTTGATATTCGA
Organism: Eucyclogobius newberryi; assembly: GCF_026437365.1. Taxonomy (NCBI): domain Eukaryota; kingdom Metazoa; phylum Chordata; class Actinopteri; order Gobiiformes; family Gobiidae; genus Eucyclogobius; species Eucyclogobius newberryi. Next base: position 20,551,616 of record NW_027315779.1, on the reverse strand, counting down.
GAGATTTAGCGGTATTCCCATAGGGATAACATGGGAAGTTTATGTCATCGCTACGACTACGCCGTAAAAATTAAGGCATTTGTCTGATTGGCTTTTTTGATCGGGACGCCAAAATAGAATTTTGGGTAAAGTTTAGAACATTTTGGTAAAACTAATTTTTGACTTTCAATGTTAATTTAAAGGTCACTCTGTAGGGGGCGCTATCGCGCCCATTTCAATTTTGTCATCATAAACTGGTCCAAACTAGAAAGTTGAACAACTGATTCAAATTTGGTCATAATCGGACTGGTTTTGATCAAATGGGAGCAATTTTTAGACCTGCAATATCCCAAAATAAGTTGTCCAACTTTGCGGCTGCGCCGCACACAGACCGTAAAAGGTATCTCCAAAAATTGGATAACTTTAGATGCCCCACTTGTCCAGAGGACGTACGCCAATTTTGAAGTTGGTGGGCAAAACGCCCTAGGAGGAGTTCGTCAAAGTTTGACGTGAACAAAATGGCTAACACAGCGTGTTTTCATTTTCAAAGGAAGATGGCGGCCATAGGGTAAGTCTGGGGGCGTGGCCACAATGATTTTTTTTCTTTGTCCTCACGAGAGGAATGCGTGTCCCGAATTTCGTAGCTTTACGCCAAAGTTGACCTCGGGGCGTCTCCAATAGGCGCAATGTATTTTGACTTTTGTCGGTGGCGCTGTCGCGCCATTTTTTAACGGAAAAAAAAAATGGCCCAGAAAAAATAAAATTTTTCGCCGATTCTGAATTTTGGGCAAAGTTTGGTGAGTTTTTGAGCATGTTCAGGGGGTCAAATTAGAGATCAAAGCGCTGAAGAAGAACAAGAAAAATTAAAGCCGCAAGCGGCATCCAACGGCCCTCGCGGACCGCCGGCCTTCCGACTCTGCGCTTTTGACTTGATAAAGATGGCGCCCTTATTGTGTGTTGAATAAAAAAAGAACTTGACAGACGGCGACACATTGGACATGGCCAATCCAGTGCAAATGAACACAAGTGTCAGTCAAATTTGCTGCGCCGCCGCACAGAGACCGTAGCACTTGGAATAAAAATATGGATAACTTTTGATGCCGCGCTTGTGTAGATGATTTTTCCCAAAGTAAAGCTTGATCGAGCTATTGCCCACGGAGGAGTTTGTTAAAGTGTGAAGCGTAAATGTGAACATTTCAAGGATTTGGCGTTTTTCCCATTTGTGACAGTATATTTGCAGCTCCACGGCACAGAGACCGTACCACTTAAAATCAAAATATGGATAACTTTTGATGCCCCGTTTGTGTAGATGATTTTCCCCAAATATGAGCTTGATCGGGCAATCGGCCTAGGAGGAGTTCGTTAAAGTGTGAAGCGTAAAAATGTGGTGATTTTAGAGATTTCGCTGTTTTCCCATTTCTGACATATATTTGCGGGTCCGCCACACAGAGACCGTAGCACTTAGAATCAAAATATGGGTAAGTTTTGATGCCCCGCTTGTGTAGATGATATTCTCCAAATATGAACTTGATCGGACAATCGCCCTAGGAGGAGTTTGTTAAAGTGTGAAGCGTAAAAATGTGGTGATTTGAGCGATTCTACGATTTTCCCATAAGGATAACATGGGATGTTTCTGTCAACGCTACGGTTACGCCGTACAAAATATGACTTTGGCTCTCATACTTGTATGATCAGGATGGCAAATTAGAATTTCGTTCAAAATATCATGTCATTTGGAAAAACTCTATTGTTTATAGGCCACTCTGAAGGCCAAATAGTCAGAATTCTGGGAAACGTTTGCGGCTCCGTCGCACAAAGACCGTAAAAGTTATCCTTAAAATTTGGATAACTTTAGATACACCACTTGTCTAGAGGACGTACACCGATTTTGAGGTTGGTGGGCAAAACGCACTAGGAGGACTTCGTTAAAGTGTAAAACATAAAAATGTGGTAATTTGAGAGATTTTGTGGTTTTCCCATAGGGATAACATGGGAGGTTTCTGTCATCGCTACGACTACGGCGTAAAAATTTAGGCATTTTTGTGATTGGCTTTTGTGATCGGGACGGCAAAATAGAATTTTGGGTAAAGTTTAGACAATTTTGGTAAAACTAATTTTTGACCTTCAATGTTAATTTAAAGGTCACTCTGTAGGGGGCGCTATCACTGCCATTTCAATTTTGTCAGCCTAAACTGGTCCAAACTAGAAAGTTTAACAACTGATTCAAATTTGGTCCTAATCGGACTGGTTTTGATCAAATGGGAGCAATTTTTAGACCTGCAATATTCCAAAATAAGTTGTCCAACTTTGCGGCTGCGCCGCACACAGACCGTAAAAGGTATCTCAAAAAATTGAATAACTTTAGATGCCCCACTTGTCCAGAGGACGTACGCCGATTTTGAAGTCGGTGGGCAAAACGCCCTAGGAGGAGTTCGTCAAAGTTTGACGTAAACAAAATGGCTAACTCAGCTTGTTTTCATTTTCAAAGGAAGATGGCGGCCATAGGGTAAGTTTGGGGGCGTGGCCACAATGATTTTTTTTGTTTATCCTCACGAGAGGAATGCGTGTCCCGAATTTCGTAGCTTTACGCCAAAGTTGACCTCGGGGCGTCTCCCATAGGCGCAATGTATTTTGACTTTTGTCGGTGGCGCTGTCGCGCCATTTTTTAACGAAAAAAAAAATGGCCCAGAAAAAATAAAATTTTTCGCCGATTCTGAATTTTGGGCAAAGTTTGGTGAGTTTTTGAGCATGTTCAGGGGGTCAAATTAGAGATCAAAGCGCTGAAGAAGAACAAGAAAAATAATAATAATAATAATATTTTTAGCAAAAACAATATAGCCGTTTTTACTATAACAACAAATGATACATCGTTTGAAAGCTCTAAGCCTTCCCGATGCCGCCATGGGGTGGAATCATCATTACGAGCGCTTACGCGCTCGTCACTCCCTATTCCGTCGGGATGCCCCGCCCACTCCCCATAGACTTCCATTGATTTGAGCAGATACAAGCATGGCCCATGCCTGCGGCATGGATTCTCGCATACGGGACGATGCCAGGAGGGTTTTTGGAGGAATGCAGCGCTTCGCGCTGCTGTTGTCAACAATTAGTGAATGGGCTACGCCCATTCACTAATTGTTGACTATTTCTGTCATAGCAGGAGTAAGTATGCATGATCCATGCCTTCGGCATGGGCTAGTTCACTGTACTTGCCAGGGGCGACGGGGTACCAAACATGCGGGCTGCGCCCGCATGTTTGGTCAGACAGTTGCAACGCTGCCTTCGGCAGCGTTGCGGGAGCAATAGGCCCTCCCCCTGCTGGGGCTCGGGCCTAATAATAAAAAATATAGCCGCAAGCGGCAATGATCGGCCCTCGCCACACCGCCGCCACGCCGCAAGAGGAGGGGGCGCTAACGCGCCCCAATTGTCCTTTCATTACGCCTACTGCTGAATCTGTGACGCTGTCACATCTTCTCCCCTTTGTTTTACCATCAAAAAGCTATTTTATTTTGAATTCTTGGCAAAATGTGCGGCTTTGCCGCACAGACACCGTAACTCTTTGAATGAAAATGTGGATAACTTTTGATGGTCCTGAAGATGAGTCTCACCAAATTTCAGGTTAATATGTCTAACGCCCTGGGAGGAGTTTGTGAAAGTCTAAAGTGTAAACATGTTCTGGCGATTTCCCCATTGGAATAACATGAAAGGTTTCGGTCATCGTTACGGCAACGCCATAACAATTATGACATGGGTCTCATTGACTTTTTTGATGCGGTTGCCAAAATTGAGTTGTGTGTCAAATTTCATATAATTTCGCAAAACTAAACATTTAACCTCCATATAAAATCTGTAGGGGGCGCTGTGGCGCCAAATGAATTTATTTCACTTCAAGTAGGTTTAGGGCAAAGAGTTTAACAACTGATTCTAATTTGACGCAATTCGGACTTTATCTGCGCAAACGGCAGAAATTTTAAATAAGGGAGATTTCTGAAATTCTAGCTACAGTTTGCGGCTTTGCCGCACAGAGACCGTGACAGGTATCAATGTAATTTGGATAACTTTTGATGTCCCACTCCTCAGTAAAATTTTCACCAAATTTCAGCTTTTTAGAGCCAACGCCCTGGGAGGAGTTCGTAAAAGTACGACGTTTGGAAAAACTCCGAAGTCATGTTTAGCCATTTTTGAACCAATATGGCCGACATTTGGTTGGGTGGACGGCGTTGCCGTAATAATATTTTTTACTTCTCTTGTCACCATCTACCTAGGCGCCAAATTTCATGATTCTACGATCAGATTTTTTTTGGGTCATTTCCCATCTCTCAATGCATTTTTGGTACATTTGGGGGCGCTGACGCGCCAGTTTTTTTTGTTTTAGAAAAGGGAAATAGCCAGAATGTAGAGAGGCACGATTTTTAGAGGTGTGAACATTTTTGTGACTTTTCGTCAATGTTCACTGGGTGAAAAATAGGGGGGTTGGTCCCGAGAAGAAGAAAGAATAATATTCCGATGCGAAAACAATGTTTCCCATTTTTCAAATATCATAAACTATACATTTTCGGAAAGCGCTCGCGCTTTCCTACCTCATGGTGTGGGTCCCTGGTCACTGACGGGTACTTTCGTTAATTTTGAGTGGGCTCCGCCCACTTTGTGTTTTTGGCCCTCTATACAGTAATAATGTTCAATTTTTGCATTACATGTTTATATGAACGGAACATGCAAGAGATGGGGAACGTATTCGTGAGCTACTTAGCGCAAATGAGTGCTTTATATGGGGATGACGACCGCTTCGCGGTCGTCATCTCAATGTAAAGTGCTCGTTTAGTGCGCACTTTTGCACGGGCTTCGCCCGTTTACAACGGTAATGTTCCATTTTCCTACTACTAATTAGTATGCACGGGGCGTGCATGAGTGGAGGAGTGCGTTAGTGAGTGTTTGGAAGTGGGCGAGCGCTTCGCGCTCGATTTCGTGCGCACTACGTGCGCACTTTCGCAGCCGTGCTTCGCACGGCCTTACGAGATTAATAGGCCTCTCGCCAGCTTGTGGCGCTCGGGCCTAATAATAATATTTTTAGCAAAAACAATATAGCCGTTTCCACTAAAACAACAAATTATACATCGTTTGAAAGCTCTAAGCCTTCCCGATGCCGCCATGGGGTGGAATCATCATTACGAGCGCTTACGCGCTCGTCACTCCCTATTCCGTCGGGATGCCCCGCCCACTCCCCATAGACTTCCATTGATTTGAGCAGATACAAGCATGGCCCATGCCTGCGGCATGGACTCTCGTGTACGGGACGATGCCAGGAGGGTTTTTGGAGGAATGCAGCGCTTCGCGCTGCTGTTGTCAACAATGAGTGAATTGGCTACGCCCATTCACTCATTGTTGACTTTTTCTGTCATAGCAGGAGTAAGTATGCATGATCCATGCCTTCGGCATGGGCTAGTTCACTGTACTTGCCAGGGGCGACGGGGTACCAAACATGCGGGCTGCAGCCTTCGGCAGCGTTGCGGGAACAATAGGCCCTCCGCCCTGCTGGGGCTCGGGCCTAAATATTCCGATGCGAAAACAATGTTTCCCATTTTTCAAATATCATAAACTATACATTTTCGGAAAGCGCTCGCGCTTTCCTACCTCATGGTGTGGGTCCCTGGTCACTGACGGGTACTTTCGTTAATTTTGAGTGGGCTCCGCCCACTTTGTGTTTTTGGCCCTCTATACAGTAATAATGTTCAATTTTTGCATTACATGCTTATATGCACGGAACATGCAAGAGATGGGGAACGTATTCGTGAGGTACTTAGCGCAAATGAGTGCTTTATATGGGGATGACGACCGCTTTGTGGTCGTCATCTCAATGTAAAATGCTCGTTTAGTGCACACTTTTGCACGGGCTTCGCCCGTTTACAACGGTAATGTTCCATTTTCCTACTACTAATTAGTATGCACGGGGCGTGCATGAGTGAAGGAGTGCGTTAGTGAGTGTTTGGAAGTGGGCGAGCGCTTCGCGCTCGATTTCGTGCGCACTATGTGCGCACTTTCGCAGCCGTGCTTCGCACGGCCTTACGAGATTAATAGGCCTCTCGCCAGCTTGTGGCGCTCGGGCCTAATAATATTTTTAGCAAAAACAATATAGCCGTTTCCACTATAACAACAAATTATACATTGTTTGAAAGCTCTAAGCCTTCCCCATGCCGCCATGGGGTGGAATCATCATTACGAGCGCTTACGCGCTCGTCACTCCCTATTCCGTCGGGATGCCCCGCCCACTCCCCATAGACTTCCATTGATTTGAGCAGATACAAGCATGGCCCATGCCTGCGGCATGGACTCTCGCGTACGGGACGATGCCAGGAGGGTTTTTGGAGGAATGCAGCGCTTTGCGCTGCTGTTGTCAACAATGAGTGAATGGGCTACGCCCATTCACTCATGGTTGACTATTTCTGTCATAGCAGGAGTAAGTATGCATGATCCATGCCTTCGGCATGGGCTAGTTCACTGTACTTGCCAGGGGCGACGGGGTACCAAACATGCGGGCGCAGCCCGCATGTTTGGTCAGACAGTTGCAACGCTGCCTTTGGCAGCGTTGCGGGAGCAATAGGCCCTCCGCCCTGCTGGGGCTCGGGCCTAATTAGCCATAAAGATGCAGAAACCGTTTGGAAGATTAAAGTTATTTTGCTCAATTAACTTTTTTTTGCAGCCTTTTAAAATGTGTTTCATTATAAATTCAATATTCAAATGTTATCTTCAAAACAACAATTGCGGTATTATCCTTTTTTAGAAATGTATCTCCCACCTCTACTCTCAAGCAAAAGGGATTTTGTGTCTTTGTAAGTTTGTTTGTTTTTGTTTAAAGCTAAAGAAAAAAAGAATAGCCTGCTAATCTTTTTTTTTCTATGTTGCGAACTTTTAATTACCTATGTTCATTTACCATGAAAATTGCAAGGTGATTACTCATTATTCACTCACAGCAGTGACCTATATTATTCTTAGAGGTTAAAAGTATATTTATATTAACATTTCCTTACTTGAATTTACTTTGGAGTGCATTTCCCACAGTAACTCTCTATGGAATTATGTCATGAAACTTGAAACTAGTCTTAGCAAACTAGAGAATTGGCTGTATACAAATGGTCAGGGGTGGGTACAGTGTACACAAGAGTACCGTTACAGCAAAATATTACTCAACAAGAGGCACAAATAATCACTCAAGTAAGAGTCAAAAAGTATTTGGAGAAACAAATAGCCTACTCAAGTACTGAATAACAGTTTGGACATAAAATGTCTGTAAATATGATTTAAAATTTTAGTTAATGTACTGGGACCAACCTAAACGAGTAAGAGTACTTACTTCACAAAATATTACTCAAAAATGGGTAAAAGTGTGGTTTCAGAAAAGTACTCTGAAAAGTACAATTTACTAATTTTAACTGAGTACTACCCAAATATGCAAATGGAACAGGGTTGTCCTTAATATGTGACCCATTAAAGAAAGATAAATTTACATTCTTTAATAATAGACCTAGTTTTTTTTAGTTTTTTTTATCTGAAAATAGTACACGGAAATGAGCTGCAACAGTTTCCTGATTAAACACTGAGACGTTGCCTACATGCAGTGCAAATCTACTCGCAGTTCAATGCTCGCAGTTCAAAATAATGTGTCACATGAGAAATAAAGGTTGATTCGCACCAAAGATCCACCTTCACAAACAAACTTGAAAAAAAAATAAAAAATAAAAAAAAACACTTGAAAGTTTTGAATGGCGCTGGTGGGCGTGCGGCGGCCGCGCGCTCAGGTGCACGCAGCCAATGAGCGCGCAGGAGGCGGCGCTGAACAGACGAGGGGCGGGGCTGCGCGCGGACACACGGCTCTCACCTTCGGATGGAGATGAACCAGCGGCTGTAGTCGACCAACCACCGCCACGCCGTGTGTGTGTGTCTGTGGCGCAGGGTATCTCCTTCAGCTCAGGGGGGGACAGGTGACACTACAGCGCGCCGCATCACGTCCACCGTCCCGGAATCGTCGCCCTTCGCTGGAATTACTGCCGCGTACCTTTCCGTCTCCCCTCCTCACCTTTATCACCGCCGCTTCCTGCAAAACACGCCGCTCCACCACATGCACTTCTTCCTCGACTTGAGCAAGTAAACTGCGCCGCCGCCGCCGCTGCTGCACCGTCACCACCAAGATGGAAAATGCGCACATTAAATCGGCGGCTGAAGTTTTGGACCACTTCGCTGTGAACGAGAACAACGGGCTGACTCTGGAGCAAGTCAAGATTAACCTAGAGAGATTTGGCGTGAACGGTGAGTACTTCTCCAGAGACAACTTCATTGCTGCGCTGCGTTTGTCTGGTGCGCTTTCTACGCAAGTCGTGAGCGGACAACTGAACTGTCCTGTCCCCTGCTGTGGCGCGGAGGCAGTGGAAATACCAGTGGCACTTCTATTGATGCTTCTGATGCCTATTAATTAAAAAAAAAAAATATATATAATAATAATACATCGCCACAGTTACAGGTAAATAGGACTTAATTATGCAGGTGCAGGACTGTCAACAGTGGATCTTGACCTGTTTACCTTTAGTACTTTAATAAACTGTCACTCGTTCAGCAGAGCTAAAATATCAAATCATGTATTTATCTTTTTGACTGTGTTTATCATAGATGCTTTCAGGTGCAGCGCCATTCATTTTATTACTAGACCATTTACTACTTTTATGGCCTCCATTATGATGAAGACCTAATTTGGTTCAATATTGGCTGTGCTTTCTGTTGCGTACAAGACCATTTCATGCAAACTACAGGTGAAATAGTCAAAAAAATCATGCACAGGGTAACTCTATGCTCTTTGCATGCGTGTGCTTGAACATGGGCATTCCTGGCTGTCACACAGATGTACAGCCACAGTAAAGGCAAAGATACTGAAACACTTGGCATTCCTGTACAACCTGTTTTCACCTTCAACAACTGTAAAGTGCACTATGTATACTTGCACTCTCACATTACCACAGTGCACATGCAAGGCTATGTAGGCCATGATTAGTGGTGTTTGTTTTGTACATGAGATAACAGAGTTGTTTTTTAATTCTCTTATGTACCGCCGAAGTGTGCATAGCGTTGATGGTGTGTTTTTGACTTGGAGCCTGACTTCGCCCACCTTTCCATGTACTAGCCTGTCATTTGCATGTGTGGCCAAGCTGTGTGCAGCATTGTGCCACTCAAACAGTAGCCCTTTTGTTGCAGCCCGTCGCTTTGCCCATAGGCCGGTGATGACTTCATGGAAAATGCGACGTCTTGCCGCAGATAACATCTTTTGGTTTCGAGCAGTGAACTTCCTGGCTGCAAGAGTGTGTGCAGATAGACAGTGAAAGATGGGGATCCCCGGTTTTCTTTTAGGGAGCCACTTGACTTGATTCTTTTAGGCTGGCTGAATATCACTTATTCGCTCTCCTCTATACCTCTGCAGACCTGAGTGCCTTGCAAGATTGTAAGGTGGTGTTTTGTTACAAGCATCCATAAGCGTTCAGATCATTTCTCTCTCTGCACAATTTAACATGAGGTAAAATGACTGTACACTTACAGTTGGTTGAATAATAGCTGCAAAATACAGCACTGAGGAAAAGGATGCTGTTGCATGCAGATAATATTTTGATTTCCTTTTAACAAAACATTCATAAAATGTTAATTTAATTCTAGTGTCAAGAGGTTCAGATGGGTGGTCTGCATCGCTGAGAAGGAAACAAATGGTCTTGGCAGGTTCAATTACATGAGATGAGGTTTGAGCATTTAATATTTGTCATTTCACTGGCAAATATCTATTGGGTCATTCAAATAATAGTTTAAATTGTGTTTTTCAACATATATTTTACCATTGTTTGCAGTTTGTTGACCTTTACCCATCTGGATTTCCCTAAACTGGTGATGAGTGCCACTGCGTTGCTGTATTTATCACATCTTTCATAATCATAGGGAACCCCAAATGAGCTGTGAACTCTGGTATTTTTCCATTCTTTTAGAATAATTAGCTTTCTTCTGAACAACAAAGCTCTCTCTACTGCTGAAAGGTGATGTCTGAGTGTTATTTGCACCTTCCTCCACTGGCAGTTCATTTTTGGCAAAGTTCTGCACACCAAAGGAATTGGGTGAATTAACTGTTAAAACAAGAACTTGGATTTACAAGACAGTTTATCATAGAAAGTGTGAAATAGTAGGTGAAATACAAGAAGCAGAACTTAGGTGAGCAGTGACTCTGTCCAGAGCCATAGATTACAAAGGATATTTATTCTTTGGAAAGTGATTATACCTCTACCTTTTTGGCATTTGTGAAGGTACTAAAAATAATCAAAGAACTGGCCTGTTGTCTGTCTTCTTCTAAATCATGCTTAATACTTATACATAACATTCATTATTACAATTATAAAAAGTTACAAATGTGTTTGCGGTTGTTCCAGTACTATCGTGTTGCCTACATACATAAAGGCAGTTATACTTAATTTGCATAAAGTGTTCTTTTTTTACTTCAACAATACGTAAAACGGATTAAACTACGAGCAGTTACAATATGCTCCCTGGAACCAGCGTGGTTTTCCTGTATATGTCATGCACATCTTCAGTTTTTATCTGGGCAGCCTATAATGGCTTTGCATATTACAGTCATTTCTAGTAAATTTACCTCATAATCCAATTTCCATCTTGTTTCTTCTTTTGCTGGGAATCTGAGGGCGGATGCCGTCTTTTGTCATTGTGCTGTGGGATATTATGATGCCATCATTGGAAAAGTATGCAAAATTAGTATTGTGCTACTACTATGTTTGTGCCACACATAACAGTTACAACCTCCCCTGGTAGGAACTGGCTCACAGCTCTGTAGCTCTTCCTGTTCTGCAACTTGACATAAAAGCAACATGGTGTATTTGAATTTCAAGACTGTTTCCTGCACCGCCTTCACTCTCCTCTCACTTATAGCTTCCACTATGGCTTCCACTTCACGCTCCATTCAGTTTCAACAATTCACTTAGAACGTGGAGTTAAGTTGTAGAGAAGTAATTTGTGTTGATCAACTTGGTTGATTGAGTCCCTGCCTTGTTCTAGTGGCTGTGTGTGTGCCGTGTGTGTGTGTGTGTGTGAGTGTGTGTGTGTGAGTGTGTGTGTGCCGTGTGTGTGAGTGTGTGCCGTGAGTGTGAGTGTGTCTGAGCGTGTGTGCTTGTCCTAGCAGCGTTCAGAGGAGCCTCTGTCTTGTTGGAGCATGTCACAGTCTTCTCTTTGCGCCCACCTTTACTTCTGTGGAACACCAGCATCACGTCATTACGGTTTAGATGAGATGTGGTCTGAGAGATTGCAACCTAACATGGACTTTTAAAAAACAAGACAAACTCAATAAATAAAGTAAAGGTGTTTTTCTTTGGGCACTCGGGTTTCCCACTTGAAATTACAACATGCACAAGAGGTCAAATCTTCCAGCTAAATAGTCCTGACCAGGCCTAGATAGTGATGTTATAAATGTAACGATTTATCTTTTCACCCGGAAGTTCCACATTTTTAATTTTTTTTTTAATTTAAAGAAAGATTGTTATCGTAGCTACTAGCTAAGCATTTGTGCTATAGATGCACGCTAACTAGCACACACCACCATATGATTTTTTTGAAATGCCTTTATACATCTTACTTTGCTGCCTGCGCCCAGGGCTAGATTAAGGCTCTTGGAAGTTTTAGGGGCCTCGAAATCTATTAGTGTATCCAGTATCCATGGTTATATAAGACGTTATTATCCAACCTGGACACATGTTTTGAATACAATTTAAATGCTCTAGGATCAACAGCAATTTTTCATCATTTTCCACTCACTAGTTTCTTCATATTACAATGTAGTCTTATTGTAGTTCTGAGTCTGACAAAGCTCAAATCATTCTAAAATGGCACAGGAAAGGTCAAGGTCAGATTGGTTCAGAATGTTTTAATACACAAGATATGTGCATTGTGATACATTTTAAAGCTTTGGAATTCCACTTTAGTACAATGTTCCCATCCCTGGAAATTAAACTTGCCCTGAGAAAGATACGCTAGACCTTTAACAAAGTTAATCGGATTTCTCTATCTAATTTTACCAGAAGCAATCAACCATATCTTGACTGGATATGACTCACACAAAGATAAAACGTTTCAGGCACACCATCAGTTTGGAGAGATTTCATATCTTGGAACAGTTAATCAAATAAAGTTGTAAAAATAAGTCTTGCTTTAAGCAGCTTCTCATCTCTTCCATCTTCAGCACTCTTTTGCAAAAATAATCAATGGCAATTGCTGTATATTTTAAAACAAAACATTAGTCGTGAAGCATGTTTCTTGTTCCAATATCCCGATGAGAAAGCTTCTTTTGTTTAATTGCGCCGATGTCTATATATGACATCATCTGAGAGGGGAAGCCCTCCTCTGATGCTTATGCTAATGAAGCAAGTGTTGCCCTGTGCTCTGATGCCCTCTGTGCTCACATAATGGCTCAGACGGGAGTTAATGCATTCAGACCTTTTCCGGTGGGGAATACATTAGTGAAGAAATACAGTTATTATGAGGGGTTGGCATTACAGTCTTTCAAGTTTGCATTACAATCCTTTCTTAGACTTGGAGTCACACAAAGGTGAGAGATACTTGGAATTTGGCTGCCAGCTGTTGGTTGAGATGTATGTCTCTGCTTCCCATTCTACTGCTGATGGCATAAGCAGCACTCTTTGTTACTTTTAATAGACATTTAATAGCATTTTCGTTCAGGAGACAAGTTTCCAGAGCAAGTGCTGAAAATGTTCCCAAGGTAATATTTTACACAAATGGCCTTGCATTTTCTCTAAGAACACTCAGTGAATATTTTCTGATTAGGAAGACAAGCCTTCTAAAGCTGTACATCTCAGCAGTTTATTTTCAACTGCACAGACATGGGCCCAGTTTCCTGTTCCTGACTATCTGGATGCTGTGCCTGCTCTTGCTGGCTGAGACCAGGAAGTGTCTCCCTTCTGCCTAGCACCACTGCTGTGCGCTGCTGAGCATAAACAAGGCCTTTTATTCATTTTATGTCCTATGGAGCAGGAGGTGGTGTGGGGACACAGTGGGAGAGCTGAAGTCAGTACTCAGGAATGTGGCTGGGCAAGCCTGCTGCTGACACAAGCCAGATGACTGTGAGGGAATCCTTGGTAGGGGGAAGCCGGGGAAACCCACTCTGCTCTGCAGCCCTCTGGTTCTCTGTTCCCTGGTCTTGTCCACTCAGAGCCTGTGTTTGTCTGGAGCACTTGAGTTACTGCCAGACTGTCTGCCATAAAAACATTATACAACCGGGAGAGGCACAGTAATGGGGAAATAGGCTTTTGTCAGGCTGGTGGAGCGTTGAAACGGCAAAACTCACTCTGGAGTTTGCCACACTTCTGTGCTAAGGAGTGCAGCCAAACGTCCCCTTTGTCTCTGACCGTGTGCAATGGGGTGGCTGACGACAGCTGATTGAATCAGTGCTCACTATGAGTCATCAGATATTAATATCAGGGAAGACATGTACCGGTACTGTGTTGACAGAGGTTTGACTTTTAGGCATATTGGGATAGCAATCAAATTTGGAAGGATTTCCTCTCTGTATCAAATATGGTAAATGGTCTTTGTCATTGTCTTTGCAATAATTTTAAGTAAGACTTGGAGTCACACAAAGGTGAGAGATACTTGGCATTTGGCTGCCAGCTGTTGGTTGAGATGTATGTCTCTGCTTCCCATTCTACTGCTGATGGCATAAGCAGCACTCTTTGTTACTTTTAATAGACATTTAATAGCATTTTCATTCAGGAGACAAGTTTTCAGAGCAAGTGCTGAAAATGTTCCCAAGGTAATATTTTACACAAATGGCTTTGCACTTTCAAAACATACATACATACATAGGTGTATGTTTTGCTTTTGGAAGGAGACTGGCCCGGTCTCGGTCCAGCCTCGGTCCAGCCTCGGTCCAGCCTCGGTCCAGCCTCGGTCCAGCCTCTGTCCAGCCTCTGTCCAGCCTCTGTCCAGCCTCTGTCCAGCCTCTCTCCAGCCTCTCTCCAGCCTCTTAGGGTCATGCTCCTTGTGGAGTGGCTCGGCTTTAAACATACTCAGGGATTCCAGGGCTCCGAGAGAAGCAGTGATGTCATTGCGTCCCAGTGGTGCCTCCTCCACTTGATTTCCCCTGTCATTCTTCCTGTGCTCTGTGGGGTGATTTCATGAGAGTTATGATTGCTCCTGAGCTGTTTTGCAGAAATAGACCTCTTCTGCACTGGTGCATTGGACTTGACACATACTGCCATAACTCCTGTGGCTCATTGTAGTGACATCCGTCAAATTAACTTACATTAATGCTCTTTTTACTCTCACTGTTGTAGTCATTCACATTTACAGTGTTGACAGTTTTCTTTTTCATAAAATGAAAGTGGACTAGGCTCGTTTTTGGTTTGCATTGGAAACATAATAGTCAGGTGCAATTATGTCAATCCAACAAAACATACCTTTGGATGTATTAATTGAGGTTTTTGCATCAGACCAATGTGAAATGTGTGTAAAATGAATCACTAAAGTGCACAATTCATCTTATACCCTTATTTGAAAGATTAAGTTTTAATTACATTTTTATTCAGCTGTTTCTTTTTACTATAAACTTTATACTTTATTCAAATGTTGCATACCTTCAAAACAACATTCACTATATTATCTAAATATCAATATGTTGTCCACCTCTTGACAAAATAAGAAAGCGAATAACATCAACCTTTTATGAAGTAATATTCTTTATGTTGATCATAGTCTGTCTCATAATGTGATAATAAGTGATGCAGTATTCAAAGGCCTACATATAGCTTTTGTCATACTTGTGTCGGTTGAGATTAAATTCCAACCTACATTAGGATATTGCCATAGGATATGGCAATATCCTATAACAGTTTGATAGTATTAAATGGCATTTTTTCATGACACAAGAAAGACATTTTTAATTGCATGATGAAATAATGCGTAATTGATCAACTCGCTGTATGACATCTGTTGAAAAATATGTGTTTATTATTGTCTTATTTGTGTTCTTGCAGTTATTGCAATATCCTATAACAGTTTGATAACAGTATTAAACCAACTAATTAAGCTAAATAAACAGCTGATTCATCTGATCTCTTAACAGTGTGTGTACAAGCGTCACAATTCAAATATATTAACTGCTCTTTCTTTATCTCCTCCATGGCCCGCCCCCTGATTCTTTTACAATGGACATGCTCGAACCTCCAGAGCTGCCAGCTGAAGAAGGTAAATATTGATTTTTCCAGTGTGTCTCCTCCCTTCCTTAAATTACAAACTTCAAAGGATCATTTTGCCTGTGTAATCTGGGGAGTAAACTTTGGGAGTGGACACTGTTTTTTAGTGATATATATATATATATATATATATATATATATATATATATATATATATATATATATATATATATATATATATATATATATATATATATATATATATATATAAATAAAGATGTATAAGCATGTGAACATGCTCCATACAATGGGCTGACTGTTGTCTGTGCATATTACAGGAAAATCCCTTTGGGAGTTGGTGGTGGAGCAGTTTGAAGATCTCCTGGTCAGAATACTGCTGCTGGCTGCATGTGTCTCTTTTGTAAGTACTGCACACACAAAAAATGACCAACGCAAATAGTGAGCTTTCAATTCCCACTGACTATAAATAATCACATGATTGCATTACTTTTCACATTTACAACCACTTTAAGATTACAATTAAATTAATAAAGGTGATTTTTGCTGAAGACGATGCCAACACTTTTAAAATGTTTTTAAATATTATATAATATAAAAGTTCTAAATGTTTATAAATGTATACGTTTATACACTTTTAGAAAGCTGAGTTTACTATGTATTGTGTTGAATAATCCAAATGTAAATCTATATTGACATAAAGAGCAGTTGCTTTGAAGAAATGTAGTTATTTCTTTAGATAATTATTCCATCATTCCAACAGCCACATATTCACTCATAGTTCTCAAATGTTCCCCAGAGACGTGCAGCCCAAATTGGGCAGGAAATTGTCACTTAGAGCTCTATCCAATCTAGTTAACGGTGCCTTTTTCATGTGGAAACCACCAGGCTGTATTAAAGGTTTTTCCTTACTGCTGATGGAAAGGATTGGTAACACTACTTCTGCTTAACTCGAATCGTAACCATCAGTCAAATGTCTTTCTTCTACTGTGTCTTATTGGTTTGTTGAACCGTTGGAGTAGCGAAAGTTGGAGCAGGGTGGAGTAGGGGAATCTTGACTGACATAATGACTTTGTTCCATCCTTAGTGTCCCTGGATAGAACTGGCGTTGCTATTTTTGAAAGTAGGAAAACTGCTCTAAATATGTATATGACATAATATATCTTCCTATGTTTCCAAATGGAGAGCAGTTGTGGTTTGGAGTAAAAGCAGACTTTCCCTGGTGTAAATGAGGCTTTCCCTGAGTGTTTACAGTGGCACTGGACCCAGCTTGCATTTTTACAGTTTAATGTCACTGCCAACAGTCATGTAGTAAAGAAAAAGACAATGAACATGCATAGTTATTTATATGGCATTGGCCTAATTTTATTTGTCTAGGTTATTGGTACCTAGAGTATCTGTAAAAAAAACGGCAAACTCAGTGGGTTATATCCTGAACTACATGAAAAAATGTACTTAGAAAGAGAGCCTAGATATTGTTTTGATACAGTTGGTCAATAAAATGTTAAAAAATACATTTTACATGAATAAATTGGGCTGGATTAATGGTCAGTTCTCCCCAGAGTACAGTTTTGTCAAAGTAAAATATAGTATAATATAGACATTTGAAATAGAAACGAGTGTATAACATGCCCATCAGACTGAATAAAAACTTTCAAATAAGGGTATAAGGAAGGTGATATTTTGTGATTATTTTGTACAAACATGTCACATTTTGAACCTCAACTACTGCGTTTAAAGATATGTTTTAACACATAACATAATATCACCTGAATATCATTATCGGATGTTGACATAATAATGTCAATATCGCACACCCCTCGACTCTAATGCTATTACGGTAATATATTCCCTATTGCTTTGTGAAGTCTTTTGAATTTGATCCTTTGGTTTGGATTAGTTTGGTCCTGTTCTCATCCTTGTTTTGTCCTGATCTAGTCCAGGTTTGTTTTTCGTGTTTTGTCCTAGTTTGCTCCAGTTTTTGTGTGTTGAATGTGCAAGTCTGGATGCACCCCAAGTTGTGTATTAGTCCTTTGGAGTTCTCAGAATTACTAATAAAATGTTCTATGTGACTTGGAATGAAAATAATCAGTCATAAAAATAATGTGATTTTTCTATACATTACGGTTAAATATCCTTATTGTACATTGATTCTGGGGACCCTCTAAGCTGCTGCCTCGGCTGTTGAAGCAGGATATTCAAAGCCCAGTGTGATTGCATGCTGATTGTCTCTTGTGTCACCTCTTGGGGGAAAGCCATTGTTGCCGTCCTCCCTCTCCTCAGTCAGAAGGGAGATTTACCTCCACAAATGATGGGAATGATGAGCTATCGACCTGCTCAGTGTGGCGTGACGTACTGGGCAGCTCAATAGTCTGCTCCGAAATCACCCTAGCATCATTTGATCATAGACTGCTCTCTTACCATCACATTTCTCTCTCTCAAGAATATTTTTTCATTGCAGTGAGATAGTTCTCTGCTCTACACAATAAAATAATAACATCCGCAGTTTTTTTGTTGATAAGTTGGGATATATGGCTTTTACTTGATATTTGGTTTTGTCCATTCACTGACATGACACTGCCAAGAGGGACTTTATATAACTGGAAATTTAAGCTGTGATCATAAAGGATTGTAGCCAATTCCATCCATTCTCCCTCAGTCACGCTCGCAAATGCACTCTCACCATACAAACTGGAATCAAGGGTGGTGTAGTCTGTATGTACTGTGGCAGTATGTACTCCTCTGAGCAGGATTCAAACTGGCTCATCCCTGTTTGCGTTTTCTCAAGGTTGTATGGCCTTTACCACTTGTGACGAGCTTTAATGAAAAATAAAGCCCTAAAGTTTCCTTAAATAATGTGTCACACAACCACAATATTCACCTTATTCTAGAGGCCTGTCTGGGAGCCGGTTCCGGTTGTATTAGTTACATAAGGCTGTCGACCTCGAGAGAAAATAAGTCCTACACAGACTAAAAAGCTGTTTTCGGGCCGCCCAAGGAATCGGTGCATTGTTGACTTTTTGGTCACATGAACATTTGATATTTTTTATACAAATTAATCTACTTTAAACCATGATTAGCAGTGAGACTTTTCCCTCATTCTCCATTTAAACCAATTGAGTTTCCGCCGGACCGGATGTGAGATTAAAACGGCAGCGCTGATCACGTGGAAAAAGAGGGAAAAGTGGGTCGGGCAGGATAAGGTCAATATTCTAAACAATTTGGTAAAAAATCTGAAATGAACAGGAAACTAAAACACTTTGAGGCAAGAAAGAGGAGCTGAAATTTCAACAATACTTGTCATGTGAATTAACACTGGTTTTGACTGCGATCACGGCTCAAATGACCAAACTTTAAACCTATCCAATGTTTGACAGAAGTAATGTGTATTGAATGATCTGGTCTATTTGTTTATGAGAGCCATGTGAACGGATTAATTTCCTCAACCATTATATTTCCTGTGAGAAAGTTCTATCATCTGTTTCAAAGGGGCCCACATGCACATTGGAGCCAATTCCATCTAGCTTTACATCATGTGTATGAATCATGTGTGATGACAGACCTTTGTTTAAAGCTGTTATTTCACAGATAAAGTATTCACCATTAATTATATTTGGAAATAAAAGATAAAATTTATGTCTATACGTGACTGAAGTACCATTGGCAATATTACTTACCGGTAACTGTTATGCTGGTTTGCACCCTTTCTGTTTTCGCCTTACACATTGGAGTGCCAGTTTTAATGTGTTTGCTCATTTCTCATGTAGGTGTTGGCTCTGTTTGAGGAAGGAGAGGAGACAACCACCGCTTTTGTCGAGCCCGTCGTAATTCTCCTTATACTCATTGCCAATGCGGTTATCGGGGTCTGGCAGGTGAGATCCCCTCCTCCTGTTGTGCTGACGTGTTAATACTTACACACAAAGTATTGTTGCTCACCAATTCATTCATGTATAATAAAGTTGAACATTTAAGTGGGAAATACAGTGTTATGTAAATACTTTTTTTAAGCCTTTAACCATGTGATAACAGTGATCCCTCATAATAGGCTTACTTCAGGTTGTATTTCAATTTATTCCTGTATTTTGGAGTAGTTCTGTATTGTCCTGCTTCCAAGGCTTGAGTGCTCAGAAAATGTCTGTTTTCTTCTATGACTTACCAGTAGTTGTGACCACCAAAAACAAAAAAAGCCCACTTTGCATCTTGATTTTTTTTTTCCCACCAACAAAAAATGCCTTTTCAAATAAGTTCCCCCATGCACACAAATTAAAGATTGGCCTGATTCCCCTACGATTCCCTCATTCCATACCAGAACCAGTGACACCAACCTTCTAAATGTGTTATTTTAAAGGCACAAGTTTACCCCTATTCCTAATAACTGTATCCTCAGTCTGTCTATTCTAGTCAAAAATGTAAACAAAATAAGGAACATGTGAAAAAGAGAGGGATTTAGATTTAATATAGAATATATAATTTAATATTATCTCCAAATAAACAGAAATATACTTCGTCCACGTTCACAGGTCTAGAAAGCAGACAAACTGGCACCTAACAAAGGAGGGGCTTAAATACTAAGGGAGGGTGGAGACAATTGAACACAGGTGAAATCATCAGAGAAGGTCAGGTGATCAAATAGGCGGGAAACCAGACAAAGGAAGAGACCAAAAAACAAGGCGGCGAGTATCAAAATAAAACAGGAAAAAAACAGTTACTAAACAGGTTGATTTACAGAGCTGGATGTGATACCTGCTTTAGACAATATCAGAGCAAACAATAATGTTGAAGCGACTTAGGATAATCCTTGTAAACCCTTTTCTAAATGTACAATATTGTTTAAAAAAACACGAGCTGCAACAAATAAATGGCTAAATGAAACAATTTAGTAAACTCAATCTAAGTAAACATAGAAGTTACATATTTAACAGCTCAAATCTTATCGTACTCTAATAAATTAACACAAATGTTCCCCACAAGTCTGAGTTAACAGTATCGTAATATCTGCTTCCACAAGGTAATAGCATGTGATAATAATGTGTTAGTGATGATTAGAATGCATCAAAACAAGACTTTACAAGAATTTAATGAACCTTATCTCATGTGATTTTTGACCTTGCACATTTTGTAACTAGCTTTCACAAAACGGCTTGTTGT
Source organism: Eucyclogobius newberryi (assembly GCF_026437365.1). Taxonomy (NCBI): domain Eukaryota; kingdom Metazoa; phylum Chordata; class Actinopteri; order Gobiiformes; family Gobiidae; genus Eucyclogobius; species Eucyclogobius newberryi. Next base: position 20,531,244 of record NW_027315779.1, on the reverse strand, counting down.
GATATCGGCACATTGTCCTTACCACTCTTCTGATCACCTCTCTCTGCACAGGAGCGGAATGCAGAAAATGCCATCGAGGCTCTTAAGGAGTATGAACCGGAGATGGGGAAGGTGTACCGCATGAACCGCAAAGCTGTCCAGAGGATCAAAGCCAGAGACATTGTCCCAGGAGACATAGTGGAGGTGGCAGGTGAGCCTTGCCTGTCCCAAACCCTGTCACTCAAACGCACTCATTTATTCTTTAGGCTTGTTCCAGATGAGGTCCCACTGCGGTCACCTTAGCATGAGACACGCATCCTTCATGAGGATGCTGCGATATGTGCAGAAACAGTTTGTGACAATGTATTTTGTGCCAAATACAGATAAGAAAACATTGAGTCAAACAAACCAAATGTGTTTAGTTACACAAGAACGCTAACAACAGCTGCAGGCTAAATGCTACTGAGATTTTTTTTGCCATCTGCTGTATTTTTACATCTACACAATAATCCATTTACTTTTCTGAGGAACTCCATGTCAACAATTTCCATCAAGGCTCAGTTATGACTTGACTTGAAATAGTTAAAACACACATAAATTGCCAGGAAACGTATTAGAAGAAGGAAAGAAGTGATAACATAGCCCCCACAGTCAGATCTGTGGAGAGGAAACCCGTACAGTAAGAATCCTGTGTTTCAAGGTATTTTTACACTAAAAACACCTGAAATTAAAATAAAATTTCAAGAAGTTCAAAGCCATAATTTAGAACATTCCATGCAAAGCAATAACTCTCCATGGAGGAGCTCCCCCAACAGAAAAGAGAACAAATATACTCTACATTATAGAGTACATAAGAAGCCATTCTGTGGACAAATGCAGGTGCCAGAACTGCTGTCTGCGTGGGTCTGTTTTTGTGCCTATGTAAGTGGTTGTGGTCTCCCTGTATTTTAGGCCCAGTTTAATTTTCCTCTTTTCCCAGCGCTTTCCATGCTCTCAGTCTCGCCACCTGGACACTCCTGAATGTGTGGCACACGCCCACGCACATGCACACGCGCACACGCACGCACACACGTGTGGGCAGCCTGCACTAAATATAGCTCCTGTTGTCACTCCACTTCCCAACATCTGTGTGTGCAAAGTTAATGCATGAGTAGAGGCCTAGGATGCACAAAAGATTGCTTCACTGTAGACTTGACCGGTCGTGTCTCTGGGGATGGGAGGTGGTGTAATTTGTTGCTCAGCTTGGCCAGCAATGTTGTTAGAGTTGAAGTAGTGTGTGGGGAAAAAAGGGAGAGGATGCAGTGTTCATTCAGAATATCTGTGGAGCTACACATTCATGAAACAAAGATAAGAGACATGTCAATATCTTTAACATTTTGCATTTTGACTTGTTTTAATGCTTCCAGCGTTGCGTGTAGGGATGTCAAGATCATAATACTACTCAATAATGGTGACTATTCACTTCACATTATAATCATAAGAACTAAAACATAATAAAAAAATAATACATCTTGCCTCTAAAATTATCACAAATTTTAGAGGCAAGATGTATTTTTCAAATGAGAGGATCTAACCACTCTGAAACGGAAGAATCACTCAATATTCTCATTTCATAAACATTTAAAGGTGTGGACAGGTAGATATTTTTGCTCAAATATATCTTTGTAGGATGATACTCTGATCACCAATGCAAACACACTCACTCCACTCATACACCAACACTGTCAATGTCAACACCACCCGCGTCGCCATGACAACCATGTGTTGTGACTCTGTAGTTCATAAGGGCTTGGGGTTTAATCACACCTCTGATGCCATCATAGGGAGCGGTAAAATGAACCATCTGCTGTGCTTTTTTTTTTTCTTTTTTTTTTTTTTTTTTCTAAATTTAGAAAACACAAAACAAACAAAAACAAACAAGAAAGAGAAATACATTTTGGATCAAATTGAAAGCAAGAACTTGGGAAAAATAAAGCAGCCAATGAAAAGAAAGGTTAAGGCACACATGGTTCAAAATAAAAGTCCCATTTAGTCCAGTTTCTGTAAAGTCCAGTTTCCAAGTTGAGGCCCTATTGGGATTTCCCCCCATTTCCTGTATTTCCTTAATCGTCAGCACAGTTTGTATCATCCTTTTTTTTTTGTGACGGCGCTATTCCCAGCTGCCAGATATTATTTTCCTAAGGTATCCATTAATGTTGTCCATGGCAGGGGTTTTGAGGCCCAAGTACATAGTTGCTACATCTGCTGCTCTTCAATGGAGACACTACTTTTGATGTGAGCCCAATGGAAAACCTTTGGATGACCTATTGTGCATGTTTTGGTTTGATGGGGAAACTCACCCAGACACGGGGAGAAACATGCAACTCCACACAGAAAGGCTTGGTCTAGTTTTTTTTGTATACAGTATAAAAAGTTTAATATATTGGAGTTGAGCCCATGAAAAATGGAAAAACAAAAGTCTTTGTATTTTTAAGTATTACCTTTTCATCAATACGTTTTTTACCCTACGGTCACTGCACTCTGTTGTTGTTTTTAAGGGTCAGCTCAAAACCTTTTTATTTAGTCAAGCCTTTTAATTGTATTTGCTTTAGGGACTGATTCGACTGTATATTGTTGTATGTGTATTGCTCACTGTAAGTTTTTTTTAATGTTTTTATTGTTTTATCCTGTGTTTTTGTGAAGCACTTTGTGACTTCTGTCTGTGAAAGGTGCTATACAATTACTTACTTACTTAATTACTTAATTAGTTACTTACTTACTTCTTATCCACCATCTTGTTGCTAAGCAGTTTTTAAACGGTGATAAACGTTGTAGGTTGGGTTCATCCTCCATAATATTAATGTGTGTCAGGGGTAGCAAAGCCACAAGCCGCCACATCTTGGATCTGGTTGCAATGAAAACAAATTTGATTCTATAAATATTTTCTTTCCCTTACTGATTTCCTATGCTGTAGATTAGCCTCCCAGTCGTTACATAGGAAACCATTTTTAGGGGGGTAAAATAAATAAAGTCATGGTATTGTTAACCGCAAGTACAGTAGTTTTTTTGTGAGAAGAAGAACATAACTATATTTACTTAAGTTTCCAGGCTTTCGTGTAGGTACAACAAGTAGCCAGTGCCAGTTGGTTTTGAAATGGATGTGATTCGCGCCTACACTGGAACTTTCCTAGGCTTTTTTAAATGACTCCCATGGTCATGTTTTTACTTGCAGAGCTTCTAGAGAAAGAGTCAGAGAATCTCATCGACAGTTATCATTCTGAGTCATCTTGCTACATGCTAGTACAGTATGTTATGCAAGTTTTTTGAATCAAGTCCAATGTTTATAGAATAGTTGGACTGTTTGCTCTTGCACCATTAAGAAGATTATATTTGTGTTTTTCACACTCAAGGGAAATGCCATAATAGCTGTACAAGTTACATCTTATTCATCTAATGTTCACGTCTCATAATGTCTTGAAGCAGATGGAAAGTGAGCATCAGTAGGAGGATATAGCGTGGTAGGTGTTTGAAATTGCCTTCTGTGGCCTTGGACCGTCCTTTAGCCTCTAGCTATCTCCTACTCAAACACCGCTGCTCCTCCACACCTGGTGCCTCGCCAGAGATGAAAGAAACTAGAGGCAATTTCTTTAGTGAATTGTAAAAAGAAGATTTAGATTTTTAATTTCTCATTTATATCCACATACTTTAATCAAACACTCTTTAAATAAACATACTTTAAACATACCGGTATTATGAAGCACATGTCCCACAAGTGTTTATTCATTTTTACCAACAATATGAATGTAGACATTTTTAGACTTTGTACTTTGATGCTAATTTACCCATTCAACTTCAGCAAGCAACCTATTCAATCTCTGATTTTATAAGAACAAAATATTTTCAAATGTTTCCAGACTATTGAGCCAGAGAAGTTGCAAGAGCACTTATAAAAAGTTATTGGTGTAAAAAAAAAAAAAAAAGAAGGGGCAGAAATGATGTGGTAATGATTGGTAGTGGTATATTGTGATTTAAAAAAGAAAGTTAGTGAGACCCTTGTGAAGTATTATTTATAACGTGTGAGAAAATTGAGAAAGTCGACAAAATTGTAACTTTTCATCTAACTTTGTACTTTGTAACTTGTAAAATTTGTTTTTTGTTGCAATTAGCAGTGAAGGTGTTTAGATGATAGTTTTCCAGCTGGTCTGGCTAGTTTTTGGTACTGGTTGCATAACTCATCCAAGGCAGCAGCAATTACTTTGTAAAACTGATTATGCTTGTATATTTTATATAAAAAATTGTGTGTGAAATATGACAATATACAAAGGGGTTATCTTCAGGAAATGTAGATTCAAACATTTGGATTTTAATAAGAAAAAAAATGATGTTCATTCCAGCTGATTTTAGTTACATTTCCATGGGCTATTTGGCACTGTTAAATTGAATTGATTGTTTTAAAATATTGCTTGTATTTTTGCTCCAATTTGAAAGAGTGGATCATCTTTTTATTTTTTGGAACTGGTAGACTTTGAAAGATACAAGTGTTTTTTTTCTTTTAAACTACTACTTGAAGAGCTACTTCCACTACTACTTGAAGAGCTACTTCTATCTTCTATTTAATGAGTTTAGTATTGTGGCTTATTGAGAAGCCTGTATGAAAGTAGCAGGTAAAGAAAGAAAAAAAGAAAACAAAAGCCTGGCTCGAAAAATCAATCATTTTAAAAGAGCAATGTGACTCCATCAAGGTTGTATTGAGCCTGTTGTTTACCTGCAGCCACAGCCAGGGCTGAACGAGCCACCGTTTCTTTGTTCAAGGATTTATTATGTGAACACGGATATCTGACTCAACTAAATATTGTAGATTCGGCATTAGGCATTTGTTCCATCCTATACTGTACCTTTTATATTGTGTAAATGATTTAAATATGTATCTTTTGTTTTAGTTGGAGACAAGGTCCCCGCAGACATCAGGGTGACATCCATAAAGTCCACCACGCTACGAGTAGACCAGTCCATTCTCACAGGTATAAACATACCTTTTATTTATTTATTACAAACACTGAATTCACCTGCTATATATATATTTCTCAATGTTTGGTTTTGTTCTGTAGGAGAGTCCGTGTCTGTCATCAAACACACAGACCCTGTTCCCGATCCCAGAGCCGTCAACCAGGATAAGAAGAATATGCTGTTCTCTGTAAGCATCCTCCACTGTAGCTTACGTTTATGGCTTGTCACACAAAAAGACAAGGCAATTAGTTGAGTCTAGGCTAGCTAACAGAGAGAACAAATTAAATTAGATGAAAACTGATAAGGGTCCATTCATCTCAACTGAAGAGTCTTATTCCTGTCCGGTTAAATTGTGTCCTTTTTGGATTTTCTAACTGAATTTATTCTGACATAGTTTGTTTTGGTGCCTCACAGTGCCCTGGTTGTTTATGCCCTCACTAGATCCATTTCCTGAGATTTATGCAAGGATCAGATCAGACTTGTCCCCACAAAACTTCATATCTGTTCATCTTTTCAATACTTAAATTTAGACTTAGACTGAGAAAGTTTGGTAAAATTGGCATGAATGCATCTTAAATCAACTTACTTTTCTTTTTTCTTTCAGGGCACTAACATTGCTTCTGGTCGTGCCATAGGCGTAGTTGTTGCCACAGGTGTGTCCACAGAGATTGGTAAGATCCGTAATCAGATGGCGGCTACTGAGCAGGAGAAGACTCCTCTGCAGCAGAAACTGGACGAATTCGGTCAACAGTTGTCCAAGGTCATCTCCCTCATCTGTGTGGCCGTGTGGGTCATCAACATTGGACATTTCGGAGATCCGGTCCATGGGGGCTCCTGGGTCAGAGGGGCCATCTACTACTTTAAGATTGCTGTGGCGTTGGCTGTGGCCGCCATCCCAGAGGGTCTCCCTGCTGTCATCACCACTTGCCTTGCTCTGGGGACACGTCGCATGGCCAAGAAGAACGCCATCGTCCGTAGTCTACCCTCTGTAGAGACCCTGGGCTGCACCTCTGTTATCTGCTCCGACAAGACCGGCACGCTCACCACCAACCAAATGTCTGTGTGCAGAGTAAGTGGCACTTTTAAGACTTTTAAAAAAGTATCCAATATTAGCCAAATTGGAATAGGATTCATGCCAAAAACATTCACTGCGTTTGATAATTGGTTGAATAAAGGCTATCTTATCTTAATATTGATACATTTGAATACTTATTTAATACTGATTTTAGGTTTCCAAAGATAATTACATTTAATAGTATTTGATATTCAAGATCTGGATTACAAAAGGTATAAAAGTTTTTCACCAGATTGTAAAAAATAATCACATGAAAAGCTTTGATATATTGAAAGAATCAATTGGAGTTGGAGAAACAGAACTTTGGGTATTAACAAATAGAGTTTGTATAATTAAAATATTAAACATAGTACTGAACATTATAACCCTCTGATTGTTTATCAAGGACTTTCAAGGGGAATAATATCTAAATTGTACCTATGCACTGCTAATCTAGATAGTACTTATATTAAAAACAAATGGGAAAGAGAAGGTAACCTTGTATTGACAAACGAGGAGTGGGAAAACGTGTGTACACCCCAGTGGAGAACCACAAAATCACATGTCTTAAGGGAATTTTGTTGGAAAAATGTTTTTTCATAACGCCATGTTAAAGTGCTGATTATTCACAATTATTAAATTATACCATGATTATGTTTCTTTTGTTATTAAGTTGATGCCTATTTGTATTTTTATTTTGGGGATCGCTCTTTTGCCGTGTTCCGTTTGCTTAATTGCAACCAGAATCAGAAAGGGTTTATTGCCATTGTCAATGAACAGAATTCACAAACATGGGAACTTGTCTTGGTGATTCGGTGCAACATAAAACAATGAACAATGAATAAGTCAAAAAGAGAAACAATTTAAATCTACTACGGGATAAAAAATATCAATAAACTATAAGATAAGTGGGCCTTCTTGATGAGGGCGCTGATAGTGGGCTTCCACTTGAGGTCCTGAACCAAAATATTTTAACAGAAAAAGATCTGAGTATTTCATTTCCGAATCTTGACACTTGATTGACACGTCTAAAATGCTTTGCGGGGTTTCCCTCAAAATTTTACGAAGGTGAAGTCTCCAAAGAGTTTGTTAAATATTAATGCCAATCTTCATCTATCTTTTAGGTTTTTGCTCTGTGCCGCTTTTGTTATTGCAGTTGTGTGGAGCAATAGAAAAAAAAAAACATCTCTGTGTTCATCTGGCAGATAAGAGATAGCTGCTGCAGGAGTAAAACACGCTTGCATGACCATGCACTCATAACATTATATCACTAGAGACTTCTAAATCACCGTAATTATTCTTACATTAGGGCACATGTTGGGCCCATTATTACATTATTAGTTCAAAGCACCAGGTCATTACTAAATTTAGATCCCACAAAGTCGTGCTGTGTTCCTTATCGCTTGGTTTCACCTCTTCCCTTGCTGTGGCTCAATGTGTGTGGGTGTATTGCAGTGTAAGGTAAATGCCAGGCGTCCTGTTTGTCTTTGGTTTAGCACAAGTCTAATTCAGGTAAAGGCTCTTGTTCCAAAATATTGATTTTCTTTTACTCAAAACAAAGCAGTGTGTTTTGTGCAGCACTTGAGAAATCCAACTTTTACTGAATTAACTAGACAAAGCACAGACATCTTTCCCATCCACAAAAGCACTGAAGTAAGTCCTTCTGCCTGTTTTTTTAATAACAAAATTGCGTGTATTTCGTCTTTGGCTTCCACCCAAACCACAATGCTGCCTTGTGATTGGACTGGTCAACCAGTTGCCCAAACACAGTGCAAGGTAAAAGATTTGCAGTTTTGTACAAAAACAAATAATTGTGCAAATAACTAGGTGTGCTATTTAAATTTTTTCTGTAACTACAAATAATAGCACTGGTTAAATTAATGTAGTTTATTGCCTTTTGTAAGCCACAGCAGCAACGGAACAGGCTGCTATTTAGCTTTTAGTTTATTTTTCCTCTGTAAATGCTCGTGTCATGCTGTAGCCTTTCTGTTTCAAAATGGAGGCGGTTATTTGGGACTTCCTGCACAAAAAAACTGCCGTCTGCCTCCCTCCCTCTCTCTCTGGCTGTAATGACGTGGTTTTATGTAATTGCATAGTGCCAGGGAGTTCCCTCTTGTAGGAGGGACATACAGGCTGACGTCGCAGTGTAGCATTAGGATGGGGGTAAATATTGACCCTGTCCCCCTCGTGTGGGCTGTCTGCTGCATTCAGCTCTGGCGGCAGATTAGCTGCTGGGTCCTACACACTTCATAAGCTGCATTTCTGTTTTCTGTTCCTGCAGATGGCTATTAATTATGTAGCTTCACTCGTCTTACTTTGTTTTCTAATTTTGTATTTGCTGTAAACTGATGCTTGTTTTTTGTAAGTGTTTATGTACATTAATTTCTTGAAGGTTAAGGTTTACAAAGTCTTTTTTTGTTTTCTAATGCCTGATTGTTAAAATATGTATTTTTTTGTACCTTTTGTGGCAGAATTAGTTGTTGTAGTAGTACTGTATTTGTTGCACTACTAGTACTATTTCTACCAATTCCAGTGGCAGCCTTAATAGCAAAAGCACTACCGTTACATTGAATCGCCTTGTTCATTTCCAGTTGTGGGTTACTGTAGTAGTTGTACTGTAACCAGTTATTTATGTTTTTTTCTTTTTTCTTCTTTACTCTCATTCATCTGTGAGGATTTCCCCACTTACTCTGAATTACGGGATTCTCCTTTGTGCTTTTATGCAATGCTCTCCTGTGGTTTTTAAAACCCACTCTCAAAGAGTTGCTCATGACACCAGTCAGATGATGGAGGGAGTGAGTAAAAGACTACAGACCAGTGCAAGGCTGTCGAGCCACAGACTCTTGTTTCCGTGGAGACTAAACACAGTCAGAAAAGAAGAAAAGCCTCCACAAGACCAGCAGGGTGTGAGGAACAGCACACCCTGTCCAGTGAGAAGTGTGTGCTCTTTTTACTATCTGACTAGAGAAAAAATAGTCACATCACACAGATGGGAAAGCAAAAGGCGAGTCAGGCTGCCCAATCGGAGAAATTTGATTCATATTCCCTGAGAAAAGATACCCAGATGCCCAGTCCCACTGAAACTAGTCTGAAATGTCAGGTCCTTATGTAAATCATTCTTAAGAGACAATCTTAATCCAAACACATTATTCTTTATTAATAATTTATTTCTTTTAAAATCTTGATTTTATGTTTTTAACTGAAACATGGCTTGACAAAAACACAGGAAATTTTGTTCTAAAAGAATGTGCTCCACCCAACTTTAGGTTTCAATCTGAAACACAAGAAAACAAAAAGGCTGGAGGTGTCTGTGCGGTTTTTAGACATGAAAAAACACATCCTTTGGGGCATTTTCATCATATGAGTATGTCTCCTTTTAGAATGGAGCACCTGTAATTGACAAAACTGTCCAGGAGATCATCACCAGTCTGAGTTAAGATAAGATAAAATAAGATAATCCTTTTAATGTCCACACATGGGGAAATTTCGTTGTTACAACGCAGTAGATACAGGAGGAAAACAACAGATTATAGGAAGTTTCAAAAAAACACTCGATGTTACCCACCAGATTTTTAAAGTCAGTGCTGAACAGTTTTAAAGGCGCAATGGACGATTTTTCGGCGATTTGAGAACGCAGGCGGAATTGCGCATGCGCACTCCCCCGTGCGGACTGATACAACACACACGTGCGTTTGTTTATTAGCGCGACGGATCACATCGCATCTCTCGTCTCCCGTAGATTTCAGTCCACTTCCAAGTCAGCTCGAACAGTCTTTCTCCGTCTTCATTTTGCCCCGTAAACTGAGGGAACTATATTATGATAGATCCATGCGCTTAGGCACGCGGAAACGTGGGATGATCCGCACGCGGCTGCAGGTGAGCGGTAGGTGCGTTTTATGATTGATACGTGGCAGGACTAATCGGTAGTCCACGCCACGAGGAAATGAGACTCAGATTTATGCCAAAAAAATCGTCCATTCAACCTTTAACACCACTCACACACATAGTTAACATGTTGCTTCAATCTGGAACATTCCCAGAGCTTTGAAAACTGCGGTCATAAAGCCTCTCCTAAAGAAGAGCAGTCTTGATGCCGCAGTACTGAGTAATTACTGGCCCATCTCTAATCTGCCATTTTGGAGCAAAGTCCTTGACTTCCTCACTGACTTCCTCTTAATAAACAACTAATTTGATGTTTTTCAGTCAGGTTTTAGACCTCATCACAGCACTGAGATTGCTCTTGTCAAGGTGACAAATGACATCCGCCTGACACGGGCAAAGCTTCAGTCTTAATTCTGTTAGATCTGAGTGCTGCTTTTGACACTGTCGATAATGGGATCCTCTTACAGAGGTTAGAGGACTGGGTGGGCATCATTGGCACTGCCCTAAACTGGTTTAAGTCCTATCTGCACTGTCTGGAAGACAGAAAGTACTTTGTTAAAATTGGTAGCTGTGTCTCAGACCACATGCCCCTGACCTGTGGGGTGCCCCAAGGGTCAGTCCTGGGACCCCTTCTGTTCAACCTCTACATACTGCCGTTACAGTGAAAATGTGTCCTATCACAATTATGCAGAAGACATTCAGATCTATGTTTCAAAACAACTTTCTCCAGTTAAGTCTGAAATCATTGTCTTTGGCCCACAGAAACAAAGAGAAAGTGTTAGCAGTCACCTCCAGAGGCTCTAAAACCTACAAATCAAGTTAGAAATCTGGGGGTAATAATGGACTCAAACTTGAACTTTAACAGCCACATTTAATCAATAACATCAGCAGCTTTTAACCATCTAAAAACATGACCAAAAATATAGTGTCTAAACCAGATTTGGGAGAGACTTAACCATGCTTTTGTCTCCAGTAGATTAGACTACTGTAACGGCCTGCTCACTAGCCTCTCCAAACAGTACATACAGTACAGAACGCTGCTGCTCGGGTCCTAACTAGAACCAGGAAGTACGATCACATTAGTCCTGTTCTCAGGTCTCTGCACTGGCTCCTGTGGCTCAGAGAATAGACTTTAAAGCAGCTCTACTTGTGTACAAGTCTCTCCATGGCCTAGCACCAAAGTACATCTATGAACCATCTCGAACTCTGAGGACCTCAGGGACCGGCCTCCTGCTGGTGCCCAGAGTCAGGACTAAACATGGACCGGTCTCCTGCTGGTGCCAGAGTCAGGACTAAACATGGACCGGTCTCCTGCTGGTGCCAGAGTCAGGACTAAACATGAACCGGCCTCCTGCTGGTGCCAGAGTCAGGACTAAACATGAACCGGCCTCCTGCTGGTGCCAGAGTCAGGACTAAACATGGACCGGCTTCCTGCTGGTGCCAGAGTCAGGACTAAACATGGACCGGCCTCCTGCTGGTGCCAGTCAGGACTAAACATGGACCGGCCTCCTGCTGGTGCCAGAGTCAGGACTAAACATGAACCGGCCTCCTGCTGGTGCCAGAGTCAGGACTAAACATGAACCGGCCTCCTGCTGGTGCCCAGAGTCAGGACTAAACATGAACCGGCCTCCTGCTGGTGCTAGAGTCAGGACTAAACATGAACCGGCCTCCTGCTGATGCCAGAGTCAGGACTAAACATGAACCGGCCTCCTGCTGGTGCCAGAGTCAGGACTAAACATGAACCGGCCTCCTGCTGGTGCCCAGAGTCAGGACTAAACATGAACCGGCCTCCTGCTGGTGCTAGAGTCAGGACTAAACATGGACCGGCCTCCTGCTGGTGCCCAGAGTCAGGACTAAACATGGACCAGCCTCCTGCTGGTGCCAGAGTCAGGACTAAACATGAACCGGCCTCCTGCTGGTGCCAGAGTCAGGACTAAACATGAACCGGCCTCCTGCTGGTGCCAGAGTCAGGACTAAACATGGGGAATCTGCGTTTTAGTTTTATGCAGCTAAAATCTGAAACGGTCTTCCTGAAGATGTGAGACAGGCCTCTACTCTGACAGTGTTCAAATCTAAGCTAAAACAATTTTGTTTAGCTGTGCATATGACTGTAAATATTTTCATCGCACTCTTTTCTTTTTCGTCTTAAACTGTTTTGTGATTTCTGTCATGTCTTTGTGATTTGAATGCATTTTCCTGTTGTTTGAAGCACTTTGAAAAGCCTTGTGTACGAATTGTGCTTTACAAATTAACTTTCCTTGCCTTGCCTATTGTGCAAATTAGATAAATGGATGTCCAGTGTCAATGATAACAGTATTAAGTCGGTGTAATCCCTCATTCGTCCAGGCGTGTTCCATAGTAGAAAAAGCTTCAGTTGTAGTCATCTGGACTCGGTTTGAAAAAATAGACGTTTCGACTCTCATCCAAGAGTCATTGTCAATAACGTTATTGTCAATGACTCTTGGATGAGAGTCGAAACGTCTATTTTTTCAAACTGAGTCCAGATGACTACAACTGAAGCTTTTTCTACTATAACAGTATTAAGTTCTACACTAGGCAATTATTCTATCACTCCCAGCACTTGGTGGTGGTCAGCTACTTTCTAAGCCACAGTTGCCTTGGGACTGGCTGATGTGAACAGCCTCTCCTACCACAACCACTCACTCACTCACTCATTCTACATTCACACAGGCAAAGTGGGTGTAGTATATACGGAATATGTTGAGCTGAATTAAATCTGCCAACTGTTCAACCACCTGGGCCCCTGGGAATAACTGTGTCATGCCACATTTATTGTGGAATATTTGCCTGTAGGAAATTATTGTTGTGGGAAATTTTTGCAGTGAACTATTCAGATGGATGTGTGAACATGATTTAGTAATTCTACATTTCAGCAAAGAAGAAAGATCAGACCCACAGCATTATTCCCAAGGCACTGAAACTCATTATTTAATGTTATTCATTGTGTCCGTAAACCTTCTTGATTTCTTAACTTGAAACTATAACTTGTTAAAACTAGCTGTTGTAAAGCGATATACCTTGGTGATCCCATGAATGACCTATATTTTATTTCAGGTTCTGGCTAAATTAAAGGCTCATGTTGTCCATTTTGTAATACATTCTTAATTCCTTTTGTATTTATGAATTTAGCCACACATTAAGGAGTGTTTCTTGAGACAATTTGATATTTGCCAAGAAAGCAGATTGTGGACAGCACAGGGATCTTGACTTGGGCATTGTTTTGCAACTGAAGTGTGTATGGCATTGTGAGTGACTGATGAAGCTTAAGATGTGAACAGAATAAACTCCCATGACAAAAGCGCGTCTGGAAACTCAAAAAGCTCAGGGAGTGGGAACTGCCAACGTGGAAATGCCTTTATTCGAAGAGATTTCATTAAACTATAAGCCTGTTTTACTTGAAGTTTTTGTTCACAGCTTGTTTACAGTGTGGTAATGGTAAATATGCATAGCTATGGACGGAACATTTATAGTTGAATTTGTGCAAATATTAATGGGTTAACACCCTTAACCTACTTTAGGTTATTTTATTTTTGTATTTGGTATTAGAGGCCATGTTTCTGGCAGTATGTTTCAGTGGCTTTTAAGTAATCCTACTCCCCCAAGTGACTGATAATTGTACATTTACATTACATACATTATGTATTATTTTTTTTACCTCTGGTTTCTCACCTGTTTTATGTAATTTCTCTGCAGATGTTTGTCACAGACAAAGTGCAAGGCTCGAGCTGTTCCCTCCACGAGTTCACCATAACAGGATCTACTTATGCACCTGAAGGACAAATGTAGGTAGCACCGCTTTTTTGTTCACCATGTACTTAAGCAGTTACCCTTGTTCAGTTGTTCATCTTTACAATATACAATAACTTGTGGCCTTCTCTGCTACTGTTGGAATGCAGTTTTTAATCTCAGTTAAAATGTTCTTAACTACTACTCATGGAGCCTTCTGCATTACGTCTATCTTATTTTTGTGTCTGTTGAGTCTTAAGTAAACCTGTCGATTTCATAACAGCCGAGTGTGGGTTATTGTGTGGGAGCTGCGCTAGCATCGGTTGCAGTCTCTACTGGGAAGAGCTCCATGGTTGTCACGCAGTCGACGAGCAGTTTTCTGGTCAACACACTGTTTACTACTATATATTATCAGTGAGCTTCCCAACTTTGATTTGCTTCTAAACCACTGCATGCCAGCCCCGCTCATGAATATAGATGAAGTTATGATGTGGGACATCTAGTGAAGAGTGAAGTGTTTTCCCTTCCGGCTGCCTTTAATTTGTGTGTTCTGTTGAAGACTGAACGGAGACAGGCCTGTCCAGTGTGGAGACTATGATGGACTTCTGGAGCTGGCTACAGTCTGCTCCATGTGCAATGACTCTTCGCTTGATTACAATGAGGTTCCTGCTTGCCCATTCTTTCTTTCTATAATGTGTATATAGTTTCTTAGCGCAGTGTATCTTACTATTTGGTAACGGTAAATGATTTGCATGCTTTCAACATTGTAAAAAAACAAAAACCCTCCTGCAGAGTTAATTTTACTCTGATCTTTTTCTCTGCTTCAAATTGTTTTTCTCACCTCTTTGTCATCACCATGGTATCATGGTAACTATGCTAAGGAGAAAGGCTAGCAATAAGATGTTTCTCACCTCATGTCCTCCCTATACTGCCCATGCATGCAAAAAGATTCATTTTTTTAAACCTACAAACGGCAGTACTGTGTAATTAGGATGAGCTTGTAGGGTGGGTTTGTTGTGAAAAGCAAAGCCAGCACAGATCCTATCAAATTTAGCTTTGCTCATTTTATCTTTGGTTGACTATTGACTTTCTAAATAAAACAACAATACAATTCTAGGTTGAAGCCAGCTTAGTAAATATTTTTCACACCTCAGTGAAGCTTTTGCACATTGTGTTGGATTCCATAACTACTTATTATCTCCTGTTAATAGCGTAGTGTTTAGATATTTTTTATTACAGCTTATTACGAGCAAAACTAATGTGTAAACTGATTATTACACTTTATTCTGCAGATCATTGAACACTATTACTCCAGTATTTAATGTAAATAAGACCTATTGTTGTCAATCACCGCATGTGTTACTCGGGCAGTGTTTTGTCCCTGGTGTCAGGTTAAGGGCACTCATTGGGTTCTATGTTTACATTGGTGGTTGAACGGTGTGTAATTGTGGTTGTTTTTCAGGCCAAAGGGGTTTACGAGAAGGTTGGTGAAGCCACAGAGACTGCACTCACAACTCTAGTGGAGAAGATGAATGTGTTTAAGACCAACCTATCAGGACTTAGCAAGGTGGAACGTGCCGGCGTCTGCAACTCTGTAAGGACCGCTCAGACAGGATGGGGGTTTCTCTGCCATCTCTTAAGACATCTTTATAGATATTTAAATGATTGGCCTAACAGGTTTCTTTTCCTACTATGCTGCGTTTGTATGCTGTGCTCTTCCCTGACCTTACCTTATAATACCTTTTTGTTAAATATATTTGAAATGTAAATTGTTTCTTGGCTGCTCTCTACTTTGCCACACATTACATCAACATGTCGGGAGTTCACATTGTCTCACTCAAGGACTGTTTGACATTTAAAGGTTGTTGATAGAAGCTGATGTTTGACTACAGGGAGTTAACCTGGGATTATTTGTATGAAAGACAAAACAGCTGCAAAGCAATAGGTGTGCCATTATGTTTGAGCTTGTTTTTAGGCATAGACATTTAAACATTCTGCAAGCAGAAATGTCACTTACAAAGAAATCACATTATCAGGACAAATTTCAAATATATATTTTTTTAAATGGAGAAGAAATGTTTGTCTCATTGACGTATAACAGGACATGAGAGAAGTTAGGTTAACGTCACAGTGAGTCAAGATGAGCTGTAGTTGAGAATGGTTCCTACATAAGCTTTCATTAGAAGGACATCTAGTGGTGGAGCACTATTTAGGAATGTCACAATATCAAATTTTAGTGTAACAATTATTGTGAGAAGAAACATCATGATATGAACAATTATTCTAGATTATTGACAACATGAACAAAGGAAATCTTTAAAATTAAATATTTAATTTTCTCCTTCAAATTGTTGATTGTAATTTATTCATATTCATCTCTATATTCGGATCAAATCTAACTTTTCTGTATGATGAATGAAAGTTAAAATGACAAACAGTCAAATGCCTTTTACAATCAGGTTTACTTTTTAGTATAAATCATTTAAATTTGAATTTAACTTTGCGTCTAAAATGGTCATGATTACTGTTTTTTAGTACTTACGATTATATGGTGTCTTAAATAATCACAATTATCGATTAGCTGAATTGAACTGACCTAACATTACATAAATGTATAACAACTCATGTAAATACAATAGGTGCTGTAATAACATTTTTTTTCTTCCAAATATCCTTCTATGTTGGTATTTTTGTATGTATTGCATGCAATCTCTGTGTCGACTATTGGGGGAATATAAATGCACTCCTAGATGTTCAGTAGATGAGTGCTTTGTCTCAAGAGGCATCCTTCAGCTGTCAGGAGCTCTGCACATCTCCGTCACCCACCAGTTGCCATGCTGACAGCTACAAACAAAGCTATTTAGCTCAGTCTCCGACTCTTTCCTTTTTTCCCACTCCTCCATTATCGCTCCCTTTGTCATCCATCAGGTGATCAGACAGTTGATGAAGAAAGAGTTCACCTTGGAGTTCTCCAGAGACAGGAAGTCCATGTCTGTGTACTGCATCCCTGTCAAACCGGGCTCCCCTAGCAAGATGTTCATCAAAGTATGACTCAATTTCACATTTAAATATAAGTCAACTCATTCTCATTACCGTTTAATGTTGTGTTTCCCTTTGTGTCCTCAGGGTGCTCCAGAGAGTGTGATTGAGCGCTGTCAGTACCTCAGAGTGGGCACATCCAGGGTCACACTCACACCAGTTCTGAAGGACCAGGTCATGTCCAAGATCAGAGACTGGGGCACAGGGCGGGACACACTGCGCTGCCTCGCACTTGCCACTAATGACTCTCCACCACGCAAAGAGGACATGGACCTGGAGAACTCCAGCAAGTTTTCCCAGTACGAGGTATAATACCTGTGTCCTGCACAGGACACATTTCTTTCTATTCAATGAATAATAAAAGGACTACAATTGAAAAGGTGCATGTCCCACATCCCCTGTGTTTTGTTACAGAGTTGTGACATTGTAATTTTGCATTGTAATAGTGCCATTTTCTGGTTTGAAAAGGCACTGCAACCCTTGCAAAAGTATTATGCAACTGCTAGGCTCTTTTCATTTAATTGAACATTTTTTGAAATGTGACCAAATCTTTAAAAAAATAATTGAGCAAGATGGTGTTCTAAATGAATGAATACATATATTTTGAATAAAATCCAAAAGACATTTGCACAATAAGGTTCGAGGTGAAATGAGTGAGTGAAATCGAAGTGAATGATAGTAGTTCTTGGTTCTTGCAATGTGTGAGTTTATTGTGGCAGATCCATTGGTGATGAACCGCAATGCAGTGACAGACTTTGCTCATTTATAGTAGATCTGTTGGCCACGTGACTTTTCTTAAAAAGTGTTGAGCTCTGTGATGCATGAATTACACTTAAATAACTTTAGAACTTCAAGTGGCACAAAAAGTGTGTCATTGATTATGGATCAGTGATAAACTTTTGCTTTGTTGTAATTGAAATAAAAACTGACTACTTCTTCTTCTCTGTTGCATCAGATGGGTCTCACCTTTGTGGGCTGCGTGGGCATGCTGGACCCTCCCAGGAAGGAGGTGATAGGCTCCATAAAGCTGTGTAACGAGGCTGGTATCCGTGTTATCATGATCACCGGAGACAACAAGGGCACAGCTGTGGCCATCTGTAGACGCATTGGTATCTTTGGTGAAGAGGATGATGTGACTGGAATGGCCTACACGGGCCGTGAGTTTGATGACCTGCCAACAGAGGCCCAGAGGGAGGCTGTGAAACGGGCCAGATGCTTTGCACGAGTGGAGCCAGCGCACAAGTCAAAGATTGTTGGATATCTACAATCTTTTGACGAGATTACCGCCATGGTAAGAATCAAACACTAGTAGCCGAACATTTCTTATACAGTCACAATTGCTCTACTCTCTATAACATTCCCATATGTCTACTTACATACATGTTTATGTATCTGCTCCATACTCGACTGCAAACTGCAAACATCTTCCACTGCATATTTATAGAGTCTCGTTCCATTCCACTGTATATTTGGCATAGTTTGCATGAGGCGGCAGCTGAGGCATGACATGCTTTGCGCTCCTGCTCCAATCACAAGCTGTCATCTCCGACTCGCTGTGCAGTTTCCCATTTGACGTACGTCACAGCACAATCTAAAGCAGAATCTTGACAACAATATCACCATTTGCCTGTCAGACTTACCAACTTGCCACTGTGGAAAGCTTTTAGCTCGACTACAGCCGATCTACATCTCAAATCATGTAATCCTGTCCACCCCATTTAAAACAGAATTTTAAAAAAGGGTTTTGTTCATTTAGTTTTAAAAATATAAAATATTTTGACATTGTAATAATGGTTAATTAAAATGCACACATAATTACGGTAAGCCCAAATGCTCCGCTTAAAATGTATATTGTGCTATTGCCACTTAGTGTGTGTGGCAAATAATTGAAAAAAAAGTTGAATTAATTAATTTGGCTTTACAGACTGGTGATGGAGTAAATGATGCCCCTGCCCTGAAGAAAGCAGAGATTGGTATTGCTATGGGCTCCGGAACAGCAGTAGCAAAGTCAGCCTCTGAAATGGTCCTGTCTGATGATAATTTTTCCACCATTGTTTCTGCTGTGGAGGAGGGTCGAGCCATCTACAACAATATGAAGCAGTTCATCAGATACTTGATTTCCTCCAACGTAGGAGAAGTTGTGTGGTAAGAAACAAAAACACACTCTTGAACTGTAATTTTGGCTCCTCCTCATTTACCGGTATTGTGTGATGCAGTATCTTCCTGACAGCCATCTTGGGTCTGCCTGAGGCCCTGATCCCCGTGCAGCTGCTGTGGGTGAACCTAGTGACTGACGGCCTTCCTGCTACTGCTCTTGGCTTCAACCCCCCAGACCTGGACATCATGGACAAACCTCCACGCAACGCCAAAGAGCCTCTCATCTCTGGCTGGCTCTTTTTCCGATACCTGGCTATTGGAGGTATTCAATTCAACAGCTTTTAACTATATGCTGCGGTCATTGATTTTTATTCATTTGTTATTTCTGGTCTGTCCTTTTATGTATTACTCAAACTGCATGTTGTCTATGTCTTCTTGTAGGATATGTGGGTCTTGGGACTGTGAGCGCAGCCATGTGGTGGTACCTGTTCGATGAAGAGGGCCCACAAGTGTCCTTTTATCAGCTGGTGAGTCAGAAATTCTTTATTTTTTTATGCGGTCACTGTGGTACAAGACTGGACAGAGAGGGGCCAGTGGTGCCCAGCGGTGCCCAGCTGTTCTCCCATCAGACTTGAGCTTCATTAGGCTGGGTCACTAAGGTCTCAGTGACATCCTGCATAAACTATAAACCCCCACTCTCTATTTCAGAGACATTTCATGCAGTGCACAGAGGATAATCCCATGTTTAAGGACATAGATTGTGACGTGTTCGAATCCCGCTACCCCACCACCATGGCCCTCTCGGTGCTGGTCACAATTGAAATGTTCAATGCACTCAACAGGTGAGTCCAATGTGATTTCAATACCCTAAAACTTAATCACTTAATCACGTAATCACTAATGTTTTCTACATTTAAACTTCAATTTTATTATTACTTTAGTAGCCACTTCTATTTTAATATTTTAAGTAACTTGCTAGAAAGACTTGGAAAGAAAAGCAATTCACATGTAACACAAGTAAAACATGGTCTTTGAGTTATTAATTAAAATCAAATAAATCTCTACAAAATATAATGGCCGGCTGATTTAGCATGTACAAAGTTTCCCCTGTGAAGTACTAAGTGTCATGTCCCGCTGTGACAGCCTCTCAGAGAACCAGTCGCTGGTGCGGATGCCTCCCTGGGTCAATATTTGGCTGCTGGGTGCCATCGTCCTGTCCTTGTCTCTTCACTTCCTAATCCTGTACGTGGAGCCGCTGCCGGTGAGTGCTGTGGGACAGCTGTGTACACTAACACATTCTCCTCTCATAGAGGCGTTCTCTGGTCTCTGCTGATAAGATTATACCAGATTTAAAAGTAAACAAATACAAATAAAGTTTGTCTGTTCTGCAGCTCATCTTTCAGGTGACTCCACTGCGGTGGTCTCAGTGGATTGTGGTTTTGAAAATTTCCATTCCAGTTATCCTCTTGGATGAGGTATTAAAATATGTATCCAGGAATTATCTAGAAGGTAATATTACATTTATACAGTTCATATTACGTTTATTTATTCATTCATAAATGTGTATGTAATAGTTCTCTTGTCTCTTTTCCTCTGCATTCTGATTCAGCTTAAAGTCTTTATATATCTCCCACTCTGGGGAAAGGTACTTACCGTAATCACCTGGACTATGTGACTAGTTTCATAGCTGCAGTTTCCTTTGTGTAAAAACCTCCCTGCTCAATGCATGCAATGTCATTGTCAAACACATCATCTGACATACATAATTAATGAAAACCAAGCTTTGTTAATGCTCAGTCTGATTCATCACACTCATTACATTGTATATCCAGTGCATTTTCTTTAGTGACTATGTAGCTTTAGCTGTAGCTTTTAAAATAACCTTGTCATTTTAATTATCCTTTTCTTGTCTCTGCAGCTGACGAGGAGATGAAATATCGACGGAAATGGCAGCTGAAGTAGATCCTCTCCCAAAACACACATAACACCAAGACCTCTGCTCCTTAAAACAACTAGAACTCTTTTCCCATTCCCCACTCACTCCTGCATGTCCAACAGACCACCGCGTACCACTAGACTTGAGCAGGACTTGCACGAGTGAAAATAGTGAATGAGTAACTGTGCATGACGCATCATCAGGAGAAAACCTGCCCAGGGCACTGCTTTTTAAAGATGCTTATACATTTTTGGAGGGTTCAATAGCAAAGAAATCCAGTGGACATTGCAGTGAAGCAAAAGAACGGGGCTAGGAGAGAAGATGGAGGGGTAATGGAAGAACAATGCCAGAGAGTTGAGATCACCCACATCTTCCGGACAGGACTGCCACTCTTCACTTGTGCTGTGCTGGCAGTGACTTGTCGGCACAACTGCTCCTGTGTCCACACTTGTACCACTTACTCTTTTCATTTCTCTTTGTTTTAGTGTGTTTGTCTTACCTCTCTGTCTCTCTTTTCTGGTTGTGGAGGCAGCTCATTGCCCTTGCGTTGAGCGAGTTGTATGGAGATATGGATTTTTATAGCTTTACACTGCTGTTGCTTGGCCGCCTACTTTGACTCATTGAGGTGGATGGGTAGGCAAATGTGAAAATGTCCGATTAATGTTAGAGAAGATCAGGTGATATCTTGCACTACCACTTCAAATTAGATACAAACAAAATAAAGTGAATGTTTACTTGATTAAAAAAAAGAAATGGGTTTGAAATATATGACCTATTTATTTTTAATTATTCTAAAACTTGCACTAAACAATATTCTCAATCTGAATGATTTGCATTTCAGACATTAAATACCAATTGCTAAAAAAGCTAATAAATTATTTTCCTAAATTGCATTTTGAAATGTCGAACATGCCTTATATAACTCACAGCAGCACCACATGGAAGATGGCAAACGGAATGTGTTCCCCGCCTGACCAGTATGTCCTTTCCCTCATATGTTAATACAATTAGTACATGTTATTATTGATAACAGTACTACAAGATGCATACAAGTTCAAGTAGTTCAGTTCAACACACACTGTATAGACTTAGTACAAAATTCAAATATTTTAAGCATTTACTTTTTATAGTGCTAATTTGGGGATTTGTTTATTGTTTGCGTGGAGCCTTTGTCCACCAATCAGAAGGTCAGTGGTTCTATTATTTCTTAAAGTTCAACTCACTGCTCACTTTATCAGGAGTCATTGTAGCAGTTGCTTGGCAGATATTGTAACTGCTGCTGTCAAGATTTGACCTGGTCATGGGGCAAATAAAATAACACTTAATGATTATACTAATAAATTTAGCTTTCCATAATTTACTGACACGTGCCTGTGTCAGCTATTGACATTCCCTGTTACGAAGGTGTGTGTCCAATAGAAAGCCCTTTTGCTTTGCACTTTGGCTACTTCCTCATCTCCTCTCAATGCTTTAGAGCTTACTGATTTAATAGTATAAATAAAAGGGATTTAAAAGATGTTGCATTTGACTGAAAGAGCCTTGTAATGCTGGTGGTATGATTTGCATGGGTTTTAAGTCTTCATCCGGGTTTGTTTTTGGGCTTTGTGCTCTGTGAGATGGGGCTGGCTCATATTGCACCTCTGGTTCAGTCTTTCTTTGCTTCACAATAAGGTGCTTTATAGATCAATATAAATGTGTCCATAGAACTTGTAAATTTTAATAACATATACTTTTTTTATTGTAAAAATTGGGCATTTAGGTACACCGGTTACTTTTATGGCTTCCATTTTACATTTCAAAGCATGACACGGCATGACATAATTCAAAGAGAACCCACCATAAAAGACATGAAAGTATAAAGGTAAGTCTGAGGAATAAAGTCTGGCGGTAATGCAACACTCGGATGCCAACCGCCATAAAACAACAACAACAACAACATTACCCTACAGTATATGTCATTCTTCCTCAAGCGATGGTTTATTTTCTTAGCTGTCCTTATTGTCTTGTAGTACGATCATATTTTTAAAGTAATTGCTTGTATTAAACCCCACACTTTATTTATTTGACGACTGATGTGCTAACAAACACTGTGTGGATGTCAAAAAAGTAGAAAGCAACTGAGCATCTGTCCCGGTCCCAGATCTCCGCTGACCTATAACATGCTGGCACTAAAGCGCTGTATAAACTTGTAATTTACTACTGAAATCTGTATACATCAAGATGGCATGAACATTTGTTACTGTAATAATAACCTATACAGTATCTACTATTTAAATTTTGGTAATTGTACATCATTTGACTCTACTTCAATAGAATTGCAAGAAACATTATTTTTTACACTTTCTTTTGAGCTCGTGGCAAATAGAATCTGATTGGTTTGGTAGAATAAGACGGTTGTTTCTTTGTTTGGTTTTTACAGTTGCTGGGGTATTGTGTTTTTATCATAGGAAAAATACATTGTAAAGTTAAGAATAGAAATGAGTCCTTAAGATATTGATGATTTTGATTTGAAGTTTAGGATCACAGTCAAGCCTGTGTATTTGTGTCATACTTTGACGTGTTTCGGCTGCACACGGCTGGAGTGGGTATGACCCAAAAATTCAGGTCTGACCATAAGAATCCTAAACTAAGGTTAAAACGTGAAGATCTAATAAACCTAATTCGACTTTTGATGGTTTTTGAAGTGTACTTAAAAATTATGTGAGAATGTTTCTGTGTCTGGTTTACACTGAGCACTAAGCAGTGATGAATTCTAGAATATGAAGTTGTATTTTGAAGGGCTTGTTGGTGAGGATGAAGGCTTTAGAGCTCCTTGACAGTCTGAGAGGGTCTGGGAAATAAATATGAAAAAAATAAGTAATGTATTATAAAACCAGATGTTGAATTGGCTCATAGCAACATGTATCTATTAATGCCCTTCTCCGGTGTCTCCGTGACCTCTCTAAAGCCTCTATTCTACCACTGAGACATAAAGAATCTCTGTTTTGCCTTGTTAATATCAAATGTGGACACATAATTTTATAAATGACATGTGGAAATAAAGATTATTTATCTGTTATTCAAACAGCACATTGTGTTTTGTACAGTTTACAAATTACATTACTTTATTGAACTTCACTGAAATCTACATTGGCTCAAGAAAGGTAATCCGGTCATAATTTTGTTTTGTCAGGACACCCAAAGTAAAAAGAAAAAATGGACGAGCAATAATGACTCAAACATAGGGCTTCAGGTGATCTTATTAGTACGGATTTGAATCAGTTGAATTAATGATGTTCTTTATTCAAGTTTAAAAGATCTGGACGATGTTTTAAAATCAAGCCTTGACAAATAAGGGATTACACGGTCTTTCTTTTTTCATTAATCTTATTTAAAAGTCCTGCTTTATGGTTTCCTATATGTGGCCTATATTGTTAATATTTTTAAAATCTTAATATAGATCATCTGCTAGTTAAAATGGAAAAGACCTACCCATTATTATCATCATTATGATTATTATATTGGCCTAATGACTACATTTCAGTCGAGTCACATTGTTTTAAGATGGAGAATCTTTTGGCTCGTCTCAAACTCCTTTTATTGTGATTTCATGGCCACTAGAGGGAGCTGTTACATAAATTCCCCACACTCGTGATTGAAGAAGGCCGTTGTTCATTTTGAATAATCCTGTTCTTACACATTCGTAATCACGATTGTGCGGGTAATCACAGCGTAATATGAACATGTCAGGATGGGGCCCCGTGAGAGCCCGGCGCAGATCCTCTTCCTCTCCTGGGCAGGTTCCTGGGAGGAAAGTGTAATCTTGGGACTGCTGTGTTAAAAGAGGAAACGCTCATTAGTTTCTACAATGTTTATTTCCATCGCGCTTGGACCCAGGAGGAAGCGCAACATGAGAACTCTGTCCCATTGACACACCCAGAGGAGGTCACCTCAGGGTAATGACACGAGACCCGTCAACATTGAATGCATTATATGATTTAATGCATTATATGAAAGAGAATTTAAGATGTGCTATTCCGTGTGTTGTAAAATTCACAAAAATCACAAAAATGAAAAGAAGGCAAAACTGAATACACACATTGTCCAATACTTAATTAATGAAGACTGAAGTGATCTTCTGTATTGAACATTCAGAGAGAACCAATTTGATTAATTTTGAGTGTGATCACAGCTTCAATATATTCATATATGCCCATTTCTATTGTTTGTATTATGCCCTTAGAGCCAGTTTAAACAACTAATTTGTTGTTGTCCTATATTTAAAAATCTTTATTAAAACATAAAAGGGCTTATTTGATTGATTTATAAAATATCACACATAAATTAATCCCCAAGTAAATCAGTTACTTTCTTTAGGCAGTTAAATGTATTACGTTTTTAAAAAGTAACTAGTAATAGGTAACTAAATACTTTTTTCAAAATAACTTCCCCAACAACGCAAAAGTAATGTGCTATAATTAGTTTATTATTAAAGTGAAGTGAATTATGTTTTCTACTTTGGCTTTTTGCAGTACAGTATTCCCTCCAGTGCAACCTGTTGCCAGAGGTTTGTTTCTACACATCCATCATTTTCAATCTATTCACAATAGATCAATATGAACACCAAGCCACAGTGGAAAATCACTTGTATTACTCAACATGGGAATGGCATAAAGTTCACATCTGGCCTAGTATATGATCACATGCTTGTCTCCATGTGATGTGCATTTAATGTCATACTGTGGAACATATCTCTCAGGAGAGTTACTTTGTGTACCTTTAAGACTTACATGGCACCATTCAAACTAACCTCTTTTAAATGGAATCCAAACCATGCACTTTACAATTAGGATTCACACGTGCTCATAAAAGGTATTGTCGTTGCGTGTTGGATCGTGACTCATGTGAAAACTAGCAGACACATTCCACCAGCAAGGACAGAAAAGCCATGTGTGTAGAGTTTGAAGGTGATTTTTGAAGGACACTCCCCCCTCATTCCACATAGTATTTTTTTGTAGTTTTTATTTTAAGGCCAAAACTGTTGCCAAGAAACTAAATGAACTTGCTGTGAACTTCCCCCTTAAGGCAGCAACAGGAGAAATAGATGT
Organism: Eucyclogobius newberryi; assembly: GCF_026437365.1. Lineage (NCBI taxonomy): Eukaryota > Metazoa > Chordata > Actinopteri > Gobiiformes > Gobiidae > Eucyclogobius > Eucyclogobius newberryi. The sequence goes on along the minus strand of NW_027315779.1, from coordinate 20,505,437 downwards.
CTCCAGAACACAAGCTACATTTAGTCGACCCTTTCACGGTTACATAACGGCAGGTTACAAGTGTTGGTGAGTCAACAAGAAATAATTGTATATTTAGGAGCTAGAAGTGGGAGCTCTGGTTAAATTGTGAATATTTTTGGATGTTTTTGATTTTTAATATCATAGGAAAGAAACAAATTGTGCCATAGTGAATGAGAATGTTGCATAAGCTAGTTATTGTCAGGTCACTGATTATTATTTTTAATTGAAAGTGGCTTGTGGTTCTTTGACGTGTCATATAAACATTATATTGAAAATGTGAAACCTTCAAAATGTGAAAAACAAGTTTACTCTGTAGTCTGAGGGTGTTTCAGTTGTACTTGGTAAGGTTGGCTGACTCACAAAGCCTTCGAAAGCATTTTAAACCAATACACTCCCCAAAGCAATAGCAGTATTAAGACTATATAAAAGGCATGATTATGATTATGTAACTAAAAAGCATTTAATGAAAAACAACAGCAAAAAGGAACAAGAAAATACAAAAACTAGAGAGGAAAGCTGTGCAGGCATAGTAGTAGTATTAAATGAAGTGCTGTAATGTCTTAAAATTTAGCTTCTCAGAACCTTTAATGGCTTTTAATTATAATTTGCTTATATATTAAATCTATCTAAAATTGAACAGTGTGAATAGAAAATGACCACCAGAGGCGCTACTTTTATTGTCCTTTTTGAAATAAAAATCATGTCGATTTCAGTGAGAAATAGTCATAGATTTATTAAAATGGAAATAGTGCCAGTATTAGAAAGGCTCCAATGGCGCTGCAACGTGATTGGTCGCGCGCGAGCGAGAGGCGGGTCTTAGGACCATGGGTTCTTTTGTGTCAAATAAGAAAACTTGGACTTGTCTCGTGTGTTGTGTGTAGTATAGTGTCTAGTATAGTGTGTAGTATAGTGTGTACTGTGTGTAGTATAGTGTGTACTGTGTGTAGTATAGTGTGTGGTGTGTGTAGTGTGTAGTGGCCGTGTTTCAGAGCAGCGAGTGTTCAAGTGTGGTAGAGCAGCCCTTCTCCTCCGCTGCCGCCCCGGTGGTGTTCGGTGTGTTCGGTGTGTTCGGTGTGTTCGGTGTGTTCGGTGTGTTCGGTGCGGACAGTGCGGACAGTGCGGACAGTGCGGACAGTGCGGACAGTGCGGAGCTGCTGTAACAAAGGCAGCTGCACAGTCCATGTTCTGCTGCTGGCGCACAGCGCGCAGGAGCCTGCGCTGAGCGCGTTTTCCGGAAGAGAACATGGGACTTTTGTCAGGTCCACTGCTGACTGTGGATTCCATGCAGGAGGAGCCCGTCTGAAGGCGTCCAGCTGACAGTCGGCACAACAGGGTGGGCACAGCATCCAGACGGGACAGCCCCCTGGATCCGTTTCACTGGGAAGGAACCACCACACTCCCGTGCACCCATTTGGGTAAGTTAAACTTTATGATTTAAATGCAGATTCGCATATGTGACTGTTTACTGTGGCCACTGTTGTCTGCACAGGCACATGTGATACCGATGTTTTGGTTCTGTTCGCGGACACTGTCCACAGAAAGGCAGCTTAGTGAATAATCTGCAGCAGCACATACAGTTAACGGAGCAGAGCGGGTTGTTAGAAGGTGCAGACAGCAGTGAGCCATGCACCTGTCATGAAAGACACTGTCCTGTCACATCAGCATATCTGTGGAATAATGCGCCTGAGGAGGATCAGCACATGTCACTCTGGGGACGCGCTGCTGGGAATGGCTTCATTTTTAAAGCATTCAGTCTTGGGAACTAAACTGCAAGGTTCACTGCAAAAAATAGACGTTTCGACTCTCATCCAAGAGTCATTGTCAATAACAGAATTTAGGTCAGAAACTCCGATATTAATACTGTTCTGTGGTAAGACCCGCCCATTGGGCGGAGCCTTCCTGAAGTAGAAAGAGTTGTTTGTTTCAACAGAAACTCCCCCCTTGTATCTACCGAGCTAGCCTATTCAGAATCTTAATGGGCTATTAGAATCCTCTTTGTCTTTGTGAGACCCTGGCTCAACCACCCTGAGTACCTGATTAGCATCTAAATGTCCTGGTCCTGGTCCTCTACCTTTCCAGGGGTTCAGTAACCCATTATAAATAACAGGAAGATTAAACCTTAGCCCTCCATTTCTGTTTAAAGAAGGTCTTTCTTTTTTAACAAAAATAGCTTCCTTGACTCCTCTTTCAAACCATCTTTTCTCCCTGCTTAAAACCTTCACCTCACCGTCTTCAAACGAGTGATTAGAGGCTTCAAGATGGAGATGCACGGCACTCTGAGGTCCTGAACTAGTATTTCTTCTGTGCTGATAAAGCCTCTTGTGTAGAGGCTGTTTTGTCTCACCTATGTACCGTTCTTTACAGCTTTCTTCACTGCATTGGATCGAATAAACTACATTGCTCTGTTTTTGAGTCGGCAACTTGTCCTTAGGGTGAACCAGTTTTTGTCTTAAAGTGTTTCCTGGTTTAAAATAAACAGGGACTTCGTGTTGTCTAAAAATTCTCTGCAGTTTTTCCGACAGGCCAGACACATAAGGGATAGAAACACCCTTCCTTCTCTGTTCAGTTTCCCTTTTGTCCTGCTTCTTGGTTCTCTTCACTCTGTTGAGAGCCCAAGCGGGGTAACCACAGGCTGAGAGGGCATTTCGGACATGTTTTTCCTCTTTCTTCTTGCCCTCTGAGCTGGTGGGCACACCTTGAGCTCTGTGTTGTAAGGTTCTGATCACACCCAGCTTGTGCTGTAGTGGGTGGTTGGAACCAAAGAGCAGATACTGGTCCGTGTGTGTAGGTTTCCTATATACTTCTATTTGGAGTTTCCCGTCCTCTCCTCTGATCGTGGAACAATCAAGAAAGGCCCATGTGATTCCCTTTGTTACCAGCTCGTGCATGAGAGCTACAGTAGCTGCACATTTTACTCATAACAAGCCCAGAGGTATTTTCTCCTGCAGGATTTCAAAAACAGTAGTAAATATAGCCGCAAGCGGCGATGATCGGGCAACGCCGCCGCCGCAAGAGGAGGGAAAAGTTTGCGGCTCCGCTGCACAAAGTCCATGGTTCTTAGAATAAAAAATTGATAACTTTTGATGAGTCTGAAGATGAGTCTCACCAAATTTCAGGTTAATAGGGCTAACGCCCTTGGAGGACTTTGTAGAAATACAAAGTGTCAGCTTGTTCAAATTTCAGAGATCTGGCGATTTCCCCATTGGAATAACATTTCTGTCATTGCTACGGCTACGCCATAACAAATATGACAGGGGTCTCATTGACTTTTTTGATCGGGATGCCAAAATTGAATTTTGTGCCAAATTTCGTAAAATTACGAAAAAATTAAACATTTTACCCTCCATATAAAATTTTATGTCACTCTGTAGGGGGCGCTGTTAATTTATTTCACTTAAAATAGGTTTTGGGCAAAGGGTTTAACAACGTATTCAAATTTGACGCAATTCAGACTTTATCTGCGCAAACGGCAGCAAATTTAAAATTTGGGACATTTCCTAAATTGTAGCTACAGAGACCGTGAAAGGTATCAAAGTAATTTGAATAAAACTTTCACCAAATTTCAGCTTTTTCTGGCCAACGTCCTAGGAGGAGTTTGTAAAAGTACGACATTTGGAAAAACTCCCAAGTCATGCTTAGCAAATTTTGATACAATATGTAATAATATTTTTTACTTCTCTTGTCACCATCTTCGATCAGATTTTCTTTTGGCCATTTCCTATGTCTCAATGCATTTTTTGTACGTTTGAGTGAATTTTTTTAACTTTAGAAAAAGGAGATAGCAGGCTGCGAAATAGACGGGGGCCCGGGGCCCGTAAGCCCTCAAATCGCCGGCGGGCCAAGGGTTTGAATTAGGAGGGGCCCGCCGTGCCCCTGTATCGAAATTCCTCAAGATTTAACCAGTAATTTGGCCATATTTCTTAAGCATTTTCATTGCTTAAGTTTCGTTTTGACAGACATGCCACTTTGCAGTATTCTCCCTTCTCATTGGCCGAGCGGTGTCCGTGATCTAATTTCGATGAAAGCGGGCATCTGATTGGCCGCTGCGTTTGGTCGCGTTCGGTTGTACTCGTAAATGGCCAGTCTAATTTTGCGCCAAAAGTGATATCTAGGTTGGCGGGCGTCAATCTCTACTCAGTCCACAATTCAGTCTTTTTAAAGTTGTTTGCAACAAAAGCTGTGTCAATGTGGAAGTATCCAATGGCCCCAAGGGCCCCCCCCCTTGGAGCTGTTAGCATCGGGGCAATGTATTTATGTTTGTAGTTTATTTTGTAGGCTGTGATTTTATATATTCCACAAGATCTCCTTGTGTCAAATGTATTTATTTTGTATCTAAGAAACATTATTATATTGAATTACACAGTTTTAAAGATCATGATCTCTGGTTTATAGGAATTCAATATTTGTGCTCTTCATATCAAATAACAGATACAAGTACTTTAAATTGTTTTACATGCTTATAATGAGGTTTAAAACAACAAATTTATCTTGTTCTTATGACGTCGCGTTGCAGCACACGCTTGTGGGCCCCTGAAATTGCTGGGGGGCCCCTAACTTTTTTAGATAGGGGGCCCCCCTGGCCCCTAACTTTGAAAATCTATTTCTCAGCCTGGATAGCCAGAATGTAGACAGGCACAATTTTTAAAGGTGTGCAAATTTTTGTGACTTTTCGTCCATGTTCACTGGGTGAAAAATAGGGGGGTTGGTCCCGAGAAGAAAGAAGGAAAGAAAGAATAATATTACGATGCGAAAACAATGTTTCCCATTTTTCAAATATCATAAACTATACATTTTCGTTCCTTACGGAACTAATAGGCCTCTCGCCAGCTTGTGGCGCTCGGGCCTAATTAACCTGAGCAGAAACTACTCTGATGTGCTTTCCTGCCTTTTTCAATTCCCCTGTTGGTGCTGATAACTTTAAAAGAAAATCCTTGAAGAAAAACAGTGTGTCATCGTCACTACAACAAAATACATTTGATAAACATCATTTTTGAACATAGACCACAATAATTTCAGTCTATGTCAAAAACTGACAAGCAAGAAAATATGACATGCTGTTTCACCGCTAGACTACATATGGATGTTAAGTCGTCAGTTTCAGATTTTGCAGATTTTATGCCCTTCTGTCACAGCCAGTACTGCGACGTGCTCAGACATGAACTGAACCGGCCACATAACGGTTATTAGACAAATGCAAACCACTAAACAAATGCTGCCCATACAGTGCATTCAGATTGTTTAAGTGTCAGTTAAAGGTACACTATGTAACAGCTGGTACCATCTCCATGGAGAGGGTATTGTTTATCTAGATCATTCCAAAGTGGCATTCAACCTATCTATCTCCATGGGGACACGCAGATGAATCCACCAGTTAAACAGGTCAGATCTGTGGAGAGGTGAGTTGACTAATAGTAACAATGTATGTTTTCCAAGGTACTTTTGAACAAAAAACTAATAAATGCTTGCTGGATAAACTTAATTCCACACCATGAAATATTCAAATCAAAATAATAATGTCCATGGAGATAAGCAGATCCTCCCACCAGAAAAGTTACATAGTGTACCTTTAAGGCTAGATGTAACTTAAACTTGTACTAACTCACCCACACATCCTTTTCGTCCCTCGATTAATTGATTAATTAATAGTTTATAAATATTCTAATTTTGCATATCCCATTTTTGTAATTTTGACGTCTGACACAAAAGCTCCTCAGCATGCACGGAGACTGTACAGGAAGGAAGGAGCCCGTGGACTAGTGAGCGTGAGAGCCACTATCCAGGATGAAACATCCGAGAAGGATGTGGTCGGCATCGGAGCACTCGGGGCAGTGAGCGAGAATGAAATGTATATATATTTTTTTATCATCTCTTTAATTCTAATGAACAAGGAAAATATATATTTTCTCATCTTTATTACAGCTGTAAGTATCCTTGTTGTTTAAATGGAGCAGCAGTCGCTCTGTTACGTTTTCATCGCAGATTTCAAGTGCTCAGATGTCTCTGTAGCTGCCTTTGATCCTACAGTTAAGAATGACTTTTAGCTCCAGTATTCTGTCACGAAGTGTAACTATATGTGCTGCTTCCCCCTCCACCTCCGCTGAGGTAGAAGCCGCGTCCTTTTTCTGAAAACTCTGAAAATGTGGTTGTGTATCTCTGCTGTTAAGGAATATACTCAGAGCTTGGACATGCATTTATTTCAGTGTTAGAGGAACTCAAATTATAATGGGATGTTTACAGTACTTGCTACTACTAGGTCTGTGCAATTGATCAACTTTTTAAACTAATCAAGATCCAATCATTTCACATTGTCAGTCAACAGATAGGGTTTTTTTTAATCGAGAGATCCACAGCCAATCTGCTGTCCGTAAAGCATGTGATTTGGAGCAGAGTTCAGTCTTTAATTAATTTGGTGTTAAATGGCACTGACTGAAATTATTGTGTTTCATGTTCATGAACTTTAATATTGATAATTTATTTAAAAACAGTAATATAATAAGTATAATAAATCATATGGAACTTGGTAGTATATTTACTACTTGATGCATTCAGCAGTTGACTTTTAGCAAATGCACAACTCGTCTGCATCCTAGTCTTCATTATTCGGAGCACGGGGCAGAGTGCTCTGTGGGGGTCCTTTGTGTAATCTCTCATCTCCGACTGAAAGAGATGCCTATAAAACAGAAACACTAATAGTGCAAAAAAGATGCAGTCACAGATTGCATATTATTATTATTATTTTTTGTATTGACTGACTAATTTGACCCTAATTGTCCGTTTTTCTTTTTTTTCATATTAATGTGTGAGTTCTGATGTTTTCCATAACTGTTACTTAGTAACCACATTGTAAACAAAGGCAAAAATCCATTTACACTAATAGTTCATGCTAGACACGTGACCTATACGCCACCGTCGGCCATATTGGTTCAAGTCATAAATGTAAACAAATGTACACTGGATGAGGTCCGAGATGTACTGTGGGGCCTGTCCATTAAACCAACTTTAAAAACAACAATAAAGCCTTTTAATAAAAAACACACGTTTTCAAGAAATGCATGAATGCATTTCTTGTTTTCTGTTCAGAGTCGTGCCATGGGGTTCCGGACTAACTGTAGTCAGTAAAGTGTATTTTGCAAGATGCCAAAATAAAGTGGCGTCTCACAGCGAAAAGGATTGAACTCCCGAGCCAGACCGAGCCTTCCTGTGTGGAGTTTGCATGTTTCTCCTCATGCCTGAGTATGTTACCTATGGCTGCTCTGGTTTTCCCCCATCAACCCAAAAAATGCACCGTATTTGAAATCCTCCAGCAGGAGGAGTCCTGACCAAGACTAGCACAATATCAAATCAAATCAATTTATTTTTGTAAGGCCCAAAATCACAACAACAGTTGCCTCTGAGGGCCACAGGGAGAAATGAATCAACAGTGTCTGTGGTGGCGATGGAGTCAGACAATGTCTGTGGTGGCGAGGGACGATGTCCCAGGGTCCTCTGTCCTTAGACTCTCCTTCTCGGCCAGGAAAAACTACAAAAAAAACCTCTTTGGGAAAAAAGCGTAGAAACCTGGAGGAGTTCCAGTGAAGGAGAGATCCGACTCTCACAGACGGACAGACGGACACGAGGAGACTGGAGCTGGACCCACTCTTCAGGCAGATGAGGGACCGACTGAGGCGAACAGGACCCACTCTTCAGGCAGATGAGGGACCGTCGGAGTCGAGCTGGACCCACTCTTCAGGCAGATGAGGGACCGTCTGAGTCGAGCTGGACCCACTCTTCAGGCAGATGAGGGACCGTCTGAGGCGAGCTGGACCCACTCTTCAGGCAGATGAGGGACCGTCGGAGTCGAGCTGGACCCACTCTTCAGGCAGATGAGGGACCGTCTGAGTCGAGCTTGACCTACTCTTCAGGCAGATGAGGGACCGTCTGAGTCGAGCTGGACCCACTCTTCAGGCAGATGAGGGACCGTCGGAGGCGAGCTGGACCCACTCCTCAGGCAGATGAGGGACCGTCCACACAGGGCAGGGACCACTTCACCAGGGGAGGGGCATCTGGGTCCACAGGTCCTCAGGAGTGAGAGAAAGAAAAGAAGGCGGTGAACAGTTTGCAAGTGGAATCAAAAAATAAATATTGTTTGATAGCATAAGTAGTCAGAAGAAGAGGAGGATAGTGCTCAAGCTGTCATACTTCCCCCAGCATAGTTACTCCTAGGGCAGCGTAGCTGAAGCTGTGGGTTTATGTTTCTGTTCCTAACTAGTCTGACCATAAGCGATTTCGAAGAGGAACGTTTTAAGCCTGGACTTAAATGAAGAGACTGTGTCAGCATATTTAACATGGGTCGGGAGCTGATTCCATAACACAGGAGCTTGGTAGCTAAACGCTCTACCTCCTACAGTACTTTTAGAGACTCTTGGCACCACCAGAAGGCCAGCATTCTGAGAGCGAAGAGCTCTGTTTGGATGATATGGTTCTATAGCATCTTTGAGGTAGGATGGGGCCATGTCATTTATGGCTTTGTAGGTCAAGAGTAGAATTTTGAATTTGATTCTAGACTCGACGGGGAGCCAGTGAAGAGACTTCAGCACCGGCGTAATGTGCTCTCTTCTTTTTGTTCCTGTTAGTAATCTTGCTGCTGCATTTTGAACCAGTTGAAAGCTTTTTATGGAGCTTTTAGGACACGCTGCAAGCAGGGAGTTACAGTAGTCTAATCTAGTCGTTACAAATGCATGGATAAGTTTTTCGGCATCACTTTTAGGCAGGATTCTTCTGATTTTGGCGATGTTGCGCAAATGGAAATAGGCTGTTTTACAAGCTTGATTTATATGAGCTTTAAATGAGAGCTCCTGGTCAAATAAGACTCCAAGGTTTCTTACAGTAGAACTGGAGGCTACACTGACATTGTCCAGTGTGACTATCTGCTCAGATAGAGAGTCTCGTAGATGCTTAGGGCCAAGCACAATGACCTCGGTTTTTTCAGGGTTAAGAAGCAGGTAGTTTAGTGTCATCCAGGTTTTTATCTCCTTCACACAAGTACTAAATCTGTCTACTTGATCGCTCTGATCAGGTTTCATTGATAAATACAGCTGAGTGTCATCTGCATAGCAGTGGAAGTTAGTGTCATGCTTTCTGATAATGTTGCCTAATGGCAGCATATAAAGAGTAAACAGAATTGGACCGAGTACCGAACCCTGTGGCACACCGTAAATTACTTTAGAGCTTGGTGAGGAGCTCTGGTTTACATTAACAAATTGGAACCTATCAGATAGATAGGATTTAAACCAGCTGAGGGCTGTTCCTCCAACACCTACATCACATTCTAACCTCTGCAGTAGAATGTTGTGGTCAATGGTGTCAAACGCTGCGCTGAGGTCCAACAGAACCAGGATTGAGACCAGTCCATCCTCAGCGGCTAATAACAAATCATTTGTGACTTTAACTAGTGCAGTTTCAGTGCTGTGGTGGGCTCTGAACCCTGACTGGAAAACTTAAAATAAGTTATTGTCCTGCAAGTGGCGACAAAGCTGTTTTACTACAACTTTTTCAAGGATTTTAGAGACGAAGGGAAGATTTGAAATAGGTCTGTAGTTTACCAATAGGTCGGGATCTAGATTAGGCTTTTTCAGAAGAGGTTTAATGACTACATGTTTGAAGGACTGTGGAACATAGCCACTTTCGAGTGAAGTATTTATTATATTAAGAATAGGGTCTATAATTAGGGGAAGAATGTCTTTGAGGAGTCTGCTTGGAATGGGGTCTAGGACACAAGTTGAGCTTTTAGAGGACATAATGGCTGAAGTTATCTCTGCTTGATCAACAGCTGTGAACCTTTCTAAGTTTACAGGTGGATTTATATGGGACGTTAGATTTACAGCTTGGGCTAGTTCAGGGCTAATAGCGGGGGTAATTTCATCTAATTTATCTCTGATTGTTTTTATTTTATTGTTAAAAAATAGGAGGAAATCATCAGAGCTGAGTGTAGCTGGGATTGAGGGCTCTACTGCACTGTGACAGTTTGTTAGCCTAGCTACAGTGCTGAAAAGGAATTTAGTGTTACTTTTGTTGACTTCTATTAGATTTGAATAATATCTGGTTTGGGCCTTACGCAGAGCCTGCTTATAGGACAGCAGGCAGCTTTTCCATGCTTTTAGGGATTCTTCGGTGTGAGAGCGACGAAATAATCCCTCTAACTTTCTAACTCTTTGTTTATGTGAACGCAGTTCTTGGTTGTACCATGGGGAGGCGCGCTTTGGCCTAATGACCTTCTGTTTTAACGGCGCGACAACGTCAAGAGCAGACTTCAGAGAATTCATGGTCAAGTCGACACATTGATCACTTAAACTGGGACTAAAGCTGTTCTCAGCAGGATCACATGACATGTCACTGAATATTGGCTCTATTATTTCTTTGAATTTTGAGATAGATTTTTCAGATATTGTCCTTTTCATTATAACTTTATTTTGTGGGACTGGATGATCTTTAAGAATAAACTGAAAGGTAATTAGGAAATGATCTGACAATATAGGGGTTTGAGGGAGGACAATGAGGTCACTAATCTCTGTTCCATACGTTAGGACAAGATCCAGAGTGTTCTTGTGAGTGTGAGTCGGTTTATTTACATTCTGAGTGAAACCAATGCTGTCTAACAAGGCGCTGAAGGCATTACTGAGAGCGTCATCACTCATGTTCACGTGGATATTAAAGTCTCCAACTATAACTATTTTATCCCAGGCTAACACTAAGTTTGATATAAAGTCAGAAAACTCTGTTAAAAACTCTGAGTAGGGACCAGGGGGTCGGTAGATAACTATGAACAAAACTCCTTTTTGGTTTTTCATATTTGGACATGTGATTGACAGCATAAGGCTTTCAAATGAGTGAAATGCATTGTTAGTTTTAGGGCTCATGAGTAGGCTTGAGTGTGAGATCACTGCCACACCACCACCTCGGCCTGTGCTCCTGGCAGTCTGAAAGTTAACATGGGTGGGTGGGGTGGACTCATTTAGTCTGACGTAGTCGTCTTGTTGAAGCCACGTTTCAGTTAGAGCTAGAAGATCTATGTTATAGTCACTAATTAATTCATTAACTAAGAGCGATTTGGAGGAAATTGCTCTAATGTTTAGCGGTCCACATTTTACGTGTTTATTCATTTGTGTATTTGTGTCATTTGTGATTGTTATTTTCCTTAAGTTATTTGGTCTGACGCCTGAAATATTTTTTCTGAGATGTGACTTTTTGGCATTATTTGTACGAGGAACACGAGGGACACGAGGAACACGAGGGACACACACAGTCTCTATCTGTCTTGAATCTGAACACTTCACATGTAACAGAACGGGCGAGAGTTCAGCGACAGAGGAGCGTCTTGAACTGCTGCTCTGCACCTGGGGCTCATCCCTAGATGGTCACTTAACACGACTAAGACTATCGGTCAAATTCCGAACTAATAGGGATGTACCCTCCGAAGTCGGATGGATGCCATCCCTGCGTATGAGCCCGGGCTTTCCCCAAAACGCACTCCAGTTATCAATAAAGACAACGTTGTTTTGAGGGCACCATCTGGATAACCAGTTGTTGAATGCTGAGAGACGGCTGTACAATTCAGCATTGATCCGATTGGGCAGGGGACCAGAAAATATTACAGTGTCTGACATCGACTTCGCTAGGTCACACACCGCGGCTACTTGAACTTTGAGCACCTCTGATTGTCTCCGCCGGGCCTCGTTACCGCCTGCGTGAATCACGACTCGCCGGAAACGGGTCCTGCTCCGCTTTAAGATCCTAAGGTTTCCTTCGATGTCACCCATTCTGGCCCCCAGGTAACACCTAACGCTAGCAGCTGGCAGCTTCACGTCTCTAACAATAGAACTCCCGATTATCGAATCCCGAATATGTGGAGATGGGTCTCCGAGCGCTGCACTATGGCCCACTGCCACTTGCTCCTGACAGATTTCCCCATCGTCATTTAAGAATGGGTCAAATGCAGAATACACATTTTCCTACGGGGACAATAGAGTGCACCTTAACCTTACCTTTGATGTTAGCGTGATTGAGCTTTCAACATTACAATTGTTGAACATCTTTTCCAGTTACAAGTCTGTGTAAAGTCATGGAAAAGCTGTTCAAAATCTCTGTGTTAATTGCATGTATTTGCAACTTATAGCCTAACTTAACCCATTACGCTATCATGGGTACTAACCTTACATTTTACCCCAACCCTTCATAACTTCATAGCTTTTAATGGGACCCGACACCCTAGCATTAACTCTCTGCATTTTGGATGGAATTTCACTTTTTGAAGACATAGACAGGGATTTCACATTTTCTTTACAAATTGCCTTGATTGATGTAAAACTATGATACATTTTGCTCCACACAAAGTAATAATTACAATAAAAAACATACCATCTGTCACCAGTTAAAAAATAATTGCAAGAAAAAAACAAACAAACTATTGACCACATAAGATAAGAGAACCTTTATCTGTCCCACAATGGGGCAATTCCAGGGTTGAAATGCAGCAGGAGCAGCAGGAGAATTGAAACATGCAATAAAAACAACATGACTATGACTACTACAACATGACTACTTTACAAATAGATTTGAATCTTGGCTAACCCATAACACCAATACTACCTCCAGGGGCTGGTGTATGCCGGTCCAAGCAGGGTTGCAGCTAAAAGGACTTTAGGACTTACTTTTATATTTGTTTTTGATCTGAGTAAATTCTACCAATAAATAATACCAGGTGATTCTGGCCCATTTCTAGTCCGGACACATGCTGCCATATTCAATTTCATCCACCTCTTTTTAAGTTTGTGACACAAAAACACGTCATTTATACAGTTTTATTAGTTCAAATGTCTCTTTCACTTTGACAAATGCCTGTATTATCTGCAGCCCAGTGTATTTCCAGAGAATCCAGCCCATTAGCTGCTCAGTGAAGCAGATGCCCATTTAATGCCTACTCATCCCTTAGTTGTCTGTCTGTGTGGAGTCCAAAAATCCTTCAGAGCCCGCTGTTCTCCCTGGCCCCTCGAGACTCTGGGTTCCTGTGGGCTCACGCAGCTGGAGCTCGGCCTCATTATCAGGTTAGCTTTCTCTGCCGAGCCACTACCAGCTTTTGTTTCACAATTTTACAAAGATATAGGCTTCATAAAAACATGTTCAGTCATCACATCTCTAAAACATTTGATTTTAAGGTACACTGAAATATACTGGAATTGAATATTTAAGCTTCAACTCTCAACGTTCATTGAAAAGGGGTCACATATTAGGCTGCTGGTCCTAATGGGTGTCAATAATCATGATTATTTAAGATAAGATAAGATAAGATAAACCTTTAATATCCACGCAAGGGGAAATTTCGTTTGAAACACTGATTTTCAGGTGAGGAATAGACTTAAAATGATCATCCATTATAGCAGAACTAAGTAACTCTGGCGATCTCCCCCTGCAAGATCCGTGTGAGAATAGAGGCAAAAGCTTTCTTCATTTTTCTTTTCTTTCTAATAAGATAGTATAGTCACATACAAAAACATTTCATGTTGCCAAATATTAAAAAAAAAGCCAGGGTTTCTCAGCCGAGTCGATGTCGCAAATGTTGCAAGGCTGGTTTTCTGTTCAGAGACAGCAGGGGGCGAAGATGGGCACTTCAATCGCCCCAAAATTACATTTAACCACCACAGGAACTTACAAAGACATTCAATAAGATGAAAATGTGAATTAGGTCTGCGTGTATATCCACATACATTCATTTTATTTTTAACTAACTGTGTGGGACCACCTCAAGTGCAGCCAATCAGAGATACTCCCTGCTTGGAGAAATCAATTATTTTATTGCACATGCTAACAGTAGGCGTGTTCGGGGTACGACATACCTGCGCATACCACGTGAAATCCAAACAGGATCAACCTGTGTGTTATTATCATTCAAATGAAAAGCTTATCTAGTTATTTTCTAGGTAATGGTTTGATCCTTGTTCACTTAAACGTAAGTATTGAACAGTCTGAAACCACCCTCTGTTTTTTCAAGTTTTGTTTTTTCTCATACTGTGTTCTGTGGCTCAAATACCTGACCTTCAATGATTATCTTCATTAAGTGACCAGTTGACTATTTTGTTGTCATTGATGAGTGCATAGAAAACACTTTACTGTACATTTCAATCACTTTGTTTGTCTTTACAGCATACTTTTAACTCGGCCTCTGTTACAGCTTACTTTTAACTCGGCCTCTGTTACAGCTATCAATAGATATTAACTTAAACCGTTACATTCTGCCATTTATTTATTGCAGCTCATGTTTCTTAACAATATTGTAGATTTAAGAACAATTAGCTGGGAAAATCTGGCTTAAAGGTTGAATGGACGATTTTTTTGGCATAAATCTGAGTCTTATTTCCTTGTGGCGTGGACTGTCGATTAGTCCTGCCACGTATCAATCATAAAACGCACCTACCGCTCACCTGTTTCCGCGTGCCCACGTTTCCGCGTGCCCAAGCGCATGGATCTATCATAATATAGTTCCCTCAGTGTACGGGGCAAAATGAAGACGGAGAAAGACTGTTCGAGCTGACGCAGAAGTGGACAGAAATCTACGGGAGACGAGAGATGCGATGCGCTCCGTTGCGCTAATAAACAAACGCACGTGTGTGTTGTATCGGTCCGCACGGGGGAGTGCGCATGCGCACTTCCACCTGCGTTCTCAAATCGCCGAAAAATCGTCCATTGCGCCTTTAAGTGTTGTTGTATCTATGGTATATCGTAGTTTTCAATATGATCTTATACCGCAATATTTTCTATATTAATATACCACACTTCCAAATGTGTCATTGTGACCGGCTTAATCACAATTTAAATTTGATTAACTCCTTAGCCCTATGAAATAATAATGGCTGCTTGGTGCACTATAACTGATTATAATCCAGAAACAGTTTTGTGTCGGTCTTCTCTAACAATCACTCACTGCACTGTTCACTTTCTGCACTACATCAGTAAATTCTACTACATTGTGTGTACATAGTAAGCCTATTTTTATTTCTATCCAATAGCAGATTTAAATTCCTTTTTGATTTTATATAGGTTGTTTTTTCACTGTTCATTGTTTTATGTTGCACTGTATCACCAAAGCAAGTTCCTATGTTTGTGAATTTTGTTCATTGGCTATAGCAATAAAACTTTTCTGATTCTTCGGATTCTCTCTGACAATCCTTGGATAGTACAACAACTAGCGGATTGGATCATTTTTCTTCATTCTTATGTTTTTCTCAGTGCAACGTGTCATAGATTAGATAGTGGAACACTTGCTGGCGTTTCTCTTGTCACAATCAATACCATTAGCAAATGGAGGTGTTCACGTTTACACTGAATTGCTCTGATTCGTTGGTAGCATGTGTCCTGTTGCTGTACAGTTACTGACTGAGACGCTGGGGTGTGGAGCACATGAGGAGCACTCTGCTACTCTGCTGCCTGGTCAATGTAAAATCCATTAGATGCTAAGCTGCAGTTTGTTCAGCATTAAACACATGTGTGATCTTGTATACAAAAGCACATGAGAGCAGTTGTATTTAAACGTTAGTGTCATTTTTGGCATTCTGTTTGTTTTTGTTTTTTCCTGGTAAAAATTCAAAATCTTTCTTGAGAGAGTTGGTGGTAGATTATCTCCCACTGTGTCATTATTCTTCTTTTGCCCGTAGGCTTTATTAGAAAAAGGAAAAGAGAGTGTGAAATGGGGATGAGAGAGAAGGGAGGACATGCAGTAAATCATTGGAGTCAGTTTCATAAATTAACATTTCTGAAGTCTTAGTGGGAAAACTGCTTTCATCATATTGGCCAATGCCACATTCTCCAAATATGTACACAGTAGTTCCCTTTGTAGGAATTAGCAGTTTCTTCTGAGTGCGTTTTCTTTTTGCTTTTGATTTTTGTTTGTTTGAGCACCAGCCTTGTTTGTGCTGGGAAATCCTAAAACAATGAATACTGCAAGCGGATGAGCCCTCAATATTGACCGCATTTCCTCTTTTTCATAATACGTTTTGTAACTAAACTGAAACAGACGCTGAGTAGGTTTGATGATCAAAAAGCAGAACCCTGGTCACACATTAAATACAAGCTGATAAAGAGAACATGAGCAAAGCCAGTCAGTTGAAGTTTGTCTCCACTGGATCGAGCATCAACATTTCTCTTTGTAGCTGACTCTGTGTGAATGACAGCTGAGCTGATATTGTTGTTAGTCATTTCTTCTGAAGTATTCAAGTGTGGCTCAGTCAGAACATAGACACGTCAAACGTAAGCAATACATGTAATACAATTGTAAAGATACTGGTCTACCAGTTTTTAACCTGGAAGTTATATTAAAATTCTCTACATTCATTATATAAGCCACAACGATGTGATTAATGCTACAATCTCTTTACTGACTCATTATGCCATCTCACAATATGTGTGTGTGTGTGTGTGTGTGTGTGTGTGTCCTTGGGTTTTGTGTGCCTTGATTCTCTCTTTTTTTGCTTTATTATTTGCTGGATGTCTACTGTTTTTTATTACTATTATATGTTGTTTTTCTCTCTGGTCTTGTTTTCTTCTTTTCACTAACACGTACAATAGGTAATAAAATCATGCAAAGCAAGAACATTGTAAATTCATAAAAATGGTACAAGATTACTGCTATCTTTTGTTCCATGGATAAGGTGCAAAGTAGCTGAAAGCCTTTTTCCATAAGTCTGTGCTACTGTGTTTTACAGCATGACTGTAAAAGAAACATATCCTGTGAGCTTAATCAATGAATACCTGAGGTGATGTTCAGCATACATGTTAAATAATCAGGAAAAATATCAAAAATTAAACAAACAAAAGGTTGTGCTGTTGACTGTTGCTTGGTGATCACATGTTTGTACATAATGTAATATTGATATAATGTTAGCATAGCACATGAGGATACAGGCATATTTTGTAAATATAGATATTAAATCAAAAGACTTCAAAACCTTTTAAAGCGTGCGGATATGAGTAATATGACTTTTTTGTTCAGGCAGGTAATGTTGTTAGTCAGAGTCATGGCCGAGCTGCTGGGTTAAACACTATCTGTGATATCAGTGCCGAGCTGGCAGCCGTGTTTCCTCCTGTGACCTTTTGCCAAACTACAACTCCAGTGTGATAGGACCTTAAACCACCTCAGAATCTGCATGTTTCCAAAAGATAGTGGCTCAGCGGCTTAACATTGAGTTTACAGTGCTCCAAGAGAGGGATTAGCGATGTATAATCATAATTTATGTTGCAACTGGCTTTGAAGGTCATTTTAACATACGGTGTATTATCAAAGTCATGATTTTACACATCCACTTTGGACATGGTTTTGTTTTACAGATTTAAATATGTATGGGGTTTTCTTTTCATGGCCGATTGTTTGGAATCCAGTTAAACTGATGTCTGATAAGCTTAATTGTTCTCTGACAAAGCCATGTAAGCAGCCTGCAAGACTCGTTACTACTACTCCTTACTAATTGTTCTTTATACCAAGAAAAAAAGTCATATCGGTTTATCACTAAAACAAAACAGCATCCCATCAAGTGGATGTGTAAAATGGGCCGATATGTCAAGCCAATTTATAATTCTCCCCAAATGACCGATAATCCACCCAAAGCCCCATTTAACCAAACACATTAAAGTGTATTAAACTGTGTAGTCATTTTTTTTCATTGTCCTTTTTGTTCTAAAGTTAAAATAAAGCTGTACGTGTGTTCACTTGAGGAGTTAAGGCCGATTAAGCTGACAGGCTTAAAAGTGCAAATATTGGCCCATTATATTGTTTGGCTGATATGGCGGGTCTATGTCAAATGCTTTTGTACTGGAAAGAGATAAGCTCATTTCATCTATACTTTATATGGGTTCCTATTTTGTCTATGAACAGTTGCAACCACACAGTTTTAGATTCCAAAATGAATCAAATTTGACATTACAAGCCCCTTGAGTATTTGACTCAACAATGACAACATACAGAGACACACTAAATACTAACTTAATACATTTCAGACTATAATAAATACGTTCAACAGTAAATATTGGATGAATCCTGGGCCAACAATGGGAGAGTAAAGCACAGCTGTACAGTGGTCTTATCTGACTGTGTGCCCTCCTCCGGACCAAAGATTTGTACTGTAAAAGTGAAGAAGAGGGAGGGAGATGACTAGGATTTAAAGGTCACTCGCTCTTTCTCTCTTGGGAGCGCGGATAGATGGCTTCTCATTTTCAGCTGCAACAGATTAATCCTGCTCCTGTCTTGTCCATGCTGTGTTTAGTTGTTTAACCATGATTCCAAATGGATTAGATGGATTCAATGCAATAGCTTATTTTTTGTACTTACATGCTTGCAATATCTAGACTATTGCAGAGGACATTTGACTTAAAATATGGTCTTTAGTGAGTCAGCCTTTTAGGAGATATTTACTGTTTTAAAAAAAAAATCTACACATCAACCCTGTGGCTTTTGATCAGGCGTTGACAAACTCTTGAGGCCGGGACTATGCAACTGACCCGGGACCCCCACCGCAAAATGAAATTGATGCTGGTAAGTATTTAAACAGGAAACTATTTCAAATCAGGCATTTATTATATTATTGCAGCAATTTTCACCAAATTATACATTTTTTTATTTAAAATAGATAAAAATATATCTTATTATTATTTCCTCCTCTGTTACCTCTGTTCTGTGGAGTGTCTCAGAGCTCTATTTTGGGCCCCATGCTGTTTAGAACATGTCGTTCGAAACCCAAGCAGGGCCTTAAAGTCAAGAAAGCAATATTATTATTGTGGTTTCATACTCTGTATTGCTTTGACTTTATTGGAAACCACTCTGAGTGTTGTAAAGGGGATCTATAAATAAATGTTGATTAATTAATTGATCTATTGCTTGACATAAAAAAAAATTTAAAGTATGGATTGATGCTTTGTTTTATCAATATTATTGTGATATATTGTGCAACCCTAGTATATAATGTAGTATTGCCTATCCCTCACTACGGCAGTCTGACTCATCGTAAGCTCTAGGTGGCCAGCATGTAGCAGTCAGCGTACAATCAGCTAATGTTTTTTGTGTCTATTGTCTACTGGGTGCGTTGAAGCCTGGCTCTGCTCTGTTCTTGTTAGGTGGACCTTTTGTGAGGTAACATTTCTCAGATTTCTCTAAGGTCATCAGCTCTGAATTCACATCGTTTGCCGAAGTTGATGAGAAATAATTGGCTCCTCTACCTTGCCACTCTGCACTGAATCCTATATAATCCCACTCTTATTATTGGATGGCACAGGCTGCAGCAGAGAGGAGGTGGACTCTGGGTTTGTCTGGGATTGTCCTGCAGTGTATTTCTGTCCAGTCAGATTGATCAGCAGTCTGGTGGTGGGAGCAGTGATGGCTATAGTCTCTCTGCATCACTACACAATAATGGACTGTATGTGCTGATGCTAATGTATAAAGTTAATCCAATGGAGGCACCTCGGACTGGTAAAAAAAAAAGTTCATATCAAGTGACAAATATTTTTGAGTTTGTTCCCTTGATGTGTGGGAGGTTGAAATTACTTCTGTATATCGCATGTCCTATCACATTGAAATTAGAATGTCTTGGCCCGACCTGATCCGCGGAAAACCCCTGCATGATTACTGTGGAACAATCTTTCTGTGTAAATATCTCATGTTACAACTTAAAGGCGCAATGGACGATTTTTCAGTGATTTGAGAACGCAGGCGGAAGTGTGCATGCGCACTCCCCCGTGCGGAATGATACAACACACACGTGCGTTTGTTTATTAGCGCGATGGATCGCATCGCATCTCTCGTCTCCCGTAGATTTCCGTCTCTTATGAGACAGCTCGAACTGTCTTTCTCTGTCCTAATTTTGTCCCGTACACTGAGGGAACTATATTATGATAGATCAATGCACTTAGACGAAACCGTGCTGCTCTCGGGGGACGAGCCAAACGCGGCTGCAGGTGAGCGGTAGGTGCTTTTTATGTTTGATACGTGGCAGGACTAATAGGCAGTCCACGCCACGAAGAAATAAGACACAAATTTGGGCCAAAAAAAATCGTCTATTCAACCTTTAACACTCACTTGCTAAGTACAATCTCAGGAGCAGAAGAACCAGATGTGAAGACACAGACACAGGTAAATCAGCTCACACAGATCAAGAACAGAGGGGACAGTAGTGACAGCTCAGACGTGTTACCTGTATGTTGAGCTTCAAAGTGTTGTGTGTCTTATTACAATGCAACTGATATTCACTGACAAATCAATCAAATTAGACGCAGCGCAGCAGACTGCAGGTGCGTTGAGAGACCCCCAGTTCAAAAGACAACCGTATCACCACTACTAATATCCCATTTTACACAGTGGGCACCTGCGGCTTATTGAAAGGTGCAGCCTGTATATGTATAATTTATTTTGTCGTTGTAAATTTTGTTTGGCGCGGCTTTTATTCAGGAGCACTACCGCTTGAGTTCTCAAATCGGCGAAAAATCATCCATTACACCTTTAACACACAGGTAACACGACTGAGCTGTCCCTATTGTCCCCTCTGTCCTTGATTACTCTGTGTGAACTGATTTGTCTGTGCTTTCACATCTGGTTCATCTGCTCCTGAGCTCGTACTTATCGAGTGAGTGTTACGTTGTAACATGACATATTAACACCGAAATATGTTCCATGGTATTGATACACATGTTGTCTTTTGACCTATGAGTCAGGTCGGGCTAAGAAAGTCTTATTTCAATGCGGCAGGTTCTAAACTGCAAACCGCCATATATCGCTCAAATCTATAAATTAGATGCACCAGCACGGTGTGCCACAGGGTTCAAATTAGTGCTGTGCCGAAATATTGATATACCGCGATACTAAATCTGGCCATACAGTACAAGTTTGTTGCTTGTTAATTTAGAATCCATTTTATGTAGATTTAGCACCCTATTGCACAAAAATAAAACTTCTGTTTTTGACTTCTTGAGTGAATCTACAATATTAAACCATGAAATAAGGGTTAAATTGAGTGTTCTGGCTAGAACTGAAGTATAATGTAAAATGAGTCGGAACATCTCTCGTGGGCTGATAACTTTGCTTAAAATCTAATCTTTCTCAATAAGGTTTGCAAAAACTGAAATGGCAAAATATGATTGGTTATATCTTTGACATTGTGGAAATGGAAAGAAAAGCCAGTGATGGACAAAAACAAGGCATTTCGACTGGAGGAGGACTTGTGCTCTGGTTGCATGAGAAAAATATCCAGCGAGGAAGAGTTGGGCTTAAGGAGGTTGTGACATGTGTCAGGATGAAGTGACAGGTGGAGGACTGCAGACAGACAGGAGACTTTTTAAATATGACAGCCAAAGACAAACTCCCAGTGACTGGACCAGTCTGATACTGAGCTGAAAACTGTACCACCTGTTGGCATGGTATTTTATTGATAAATGAATAAGTCTCCAGATGTTATAAGATTAATGATCCATTGAGTAAATAATGTTAATATTGAAAATATGTTACTGCTTTGACTGGAATTCTCCACAATTTGGCCTCAAAAACATACCTGGAGTAGCATTAACCTCATTCAGGATTCATCAGTTTGATGAATCTTGATTAGAAAGTCCGCTCTCCTCCTTCCGTCTAAAACACTCCGTTCTGTATCTCCTTGATAACTGATGTTTTTTTGATCTGTGATGTGGCTCTGAAAATCTTCTAGTGTTTTTAAGTCCATAAATCTTTGCCAGACTCATTTTGTGCTTATCTGCTGTCAAATCATGATCATTACAACTACATGCTTAAAGCAGGAAGGGTTATTCCTGCTTTAAGCATGTCGCCAGTAGATTAAACTAAATATCAGTGGATTTAGATTAAACTTGATTGACCCCCTATAACAACTGACTTGCTTCCACTTGCAGAAAAGCATGAGAAGAAATTGATTTATTTTCCTTGTATTTCCTTTCCTTGTATTAGAGTAAGTGGGGAGGGGATGTTGGCTTGTGTGTGCATGCGTACAAGAAGCATGCAGATCCAAGCTGTTCCTCTGGCACACAGTTCCCCTCACTGCTCCCTTCTCGGCGGTGAATGTGACCTCCACAAGGGTTGAGCAAGATCAATAGTGACTGAGGAGAGCACCAGGGGAGAGGCCTGCAGGGTTGGAGCAGGCTCTGGCAACAGGAAGGGAACAACGCCTTGGTGTAGGTACACACTGAGGATTTATCTGTGTTTGGACTGGTGCCTCAAAGTGTCTAATAGCGATTTAACAATATACACAGAGTAGACTAACTCACCTAATGGCTGATACACAGATGTACATAAACTGTTGGGATGAAAGACCGGATGGGACATGAGATTGGATCCACTAGAACATGACAATAGCATTATTTGCAATAAATAAATCATGCAATCAAGTTCACAATTTTGACCTCACAATATTTTACTATTATTGCTATCATTGTAGCATTGCCTTTTGAAACTACACAGCTTCTCATAAACTCACTAGGTGCTTAACCGCTGTTTGGCCAATACAAATGTTAACTCATGGAAAGAGAATCTCACAAGATCAATTTCCTCATGAGGTCTTGTCTCTTCCCTTTAAACTGCACATGAACCAGGTGGATGATAATGACAATAATACATATCCTGATGATACAGATTGCCACATATTACCATAATTACTATAAATGTCCCGTAAAACTTTTAATCTGCTGTTTCAAATTCAGATGTTTTATAATTGACGTAATTTTCTTATTTTGCATATCTTCAAAACATTGATATTTTCCATATATTGTAGCTACCACTGACCACTGAATGTTTTTTTGTTCTGTCGCTCCTTTAGATACAAATATGAACGTCAAGAACAATATGTGGTGATTCTCCTTCCACTTTCACTAGTAGTATTGATCTAAAAATGTTACACTTTGTTAAGAAGATACCATCATCTTCTCCCCTTTAAATGACATTGGTTGCTGCTCTTAGACCGCTACTAATGTGCACTAATTTGCTTGAAATGGATTACAGAGCCCTTCAATTAAACACACAATTGTTGCTGACATTTGTCCTTTAGGTGACTGCTAATGGTCGCACTGAACCTTCTAGCCATGGCAGTTACTTTCTCCCTAATGGTCCCCCTGGCTCTGATCTCAACGTTTGACCAGAGCCTTATTAACAAACATGATAAAATGATCCAGGAGTTCATTCTATATATGCTGCCGTGATTTATCTTGCTGCTATGAAAATGAGTGCTCGCTGTCAGGCTTTAGAATCAAAGCTGTGTGATGTAAGGGAAATTATTCTTGCCTCAGAAAGGGGAAAAAAAATGCTGGGCCAATTTTGGCCAATACAATAGCTTACACTATTATTCAACATTTTCTATGTATTTCTGTAAGTAGTCCTTTATGTGCACAGACCTTCTGAATGACCCTGGAGACATCACCAAAACTATACACTGGCCCATGCTTGAATTGCTGTCCCTTCTCGGCCGGCAATGGGCAGAATTACATTTTATCCGGCCTTCCATTTGCAGTTTACAGGCAACAAATTGGTGACAAAAACAAATAGCAGCTCGGTTCAGGCTGAGAGAGGTTTTATTAATGGATTTATTCTTTGTCCTGGCAGCGCACTTGCCTCTTACTGTAATTGGCTGTGAACTGGGTGAGAGATAGAGGCATTGAAAGCTCTTCATGTTCAGATGGGATTTCCGAGGCTCAGGAGCATCATGCTTGTTTATTTTGCCTGTAATGTGGACTCTTAATGTAAAATTACAAAATAACTTATCAACATGTAAGATACAGCAAGAAACAATGTGTTTTAGTTTGATTTTATTTGTTTATTTATTTGACAGGGACAATGCAATCATACATAGTTACAAAACAAAGCTTGTAGCCGATGTGATGCATACAAAGTTTATAGCCAGTGGATGCGTACCGCTACGACGGACCGGATCCGGATTTGTAAAAACGTTTCGGTTCAGGTCCAAAAAAACCGAAACCCCTGTGATTCGGTTCTGGACTCATTAAAAATCTACCACTCGCATTCTATATCCTTTACGTTCTAGAATCTAAACCATCTTAAACCTTCCATAGATCGTGAAATTCGCGCTGGAAAAGACGTAAACACTGACATCGTTGTCAATGGCGCGCCCGGAGCATCAGCGACGCATGCGTCTTCCCCGCGGCAGAAGTTGAAGCCGGCGCAATGAGTTTAAAGACGCGAGAGACCGAAGTTGTCACTTTATTTCTTGAACAGAGTTGGTTACTGTTGGCGTCAGAAAATCAAAAAACACCTGGTCTCCTGAGCCCGCTCTTAGCTCCGCCCCAGAGACCGCACGCACGCGCACTATAGACAAGGGTCGCTACAATATGAATAAAATAACTGTATTATGTTGTGGTGTGATGTAGCATTTATTTAGGTGGGTTAATGTGCAATATACATATTTATACATCTAAGTAAATACTAAGTCAAAGTAATATTGTTTAAATGCTGGATTAATTAATTGGAGCTTATATTTTGTAATAGTATTTGTATTCTACAGTTGTTAAATATGGTCTTGTGTTTAATGCTGTTAATATGATGTATTGTGTGTAGTGTAAAATATTTTCATATTCTATTTTTGATACTGCAAGTTGATTGATTTATAGTGGTTCGAGTTGACTGTTGAATGCTAGTTTTTGAAGGTTTTTACATGACTTTGATGCCAATGGATCTGCAAAAATTAAAGAGTGGAAATGTATCTAAAGGCATTAAACTTCAAGTGTGGGAAACAGCCCAGTCAAACCAGTAATACACTTGACAAACATAGTATCAGCTGAAACAGCCGCCCCAAAACCAATACTCAACTTGCTCTTGTTCGGAAGTTGTTCCTCTTGTAAAACACATGAATGTGTGTTAGCTAGCTAGCAGCTTGTGATTTGTAAGTTGTAACTTCTGTTAAAAAACAGTGAATAAACCAGATAAGTTGAGTTTATTTCACTCTGCAGTTAAGCCTTGTGTTTGATAGTCGTCCTTGTTCATGTGTCTTCAACTTAATTTAGCCAAGTAGCTTGTGTTATGCTGTTATAACATTATGCAAAAATGGCATGAGTTCAGCCGGACTCATTAGGTCCGGACCTGAACCTAAACCTCTGGATTCGAATCCGGACTTGAACCTGAACGTGGGTTTAGGTCTGCATCCCTACCAGTGCTCATTTTCAACTCCGATCCCTGGTTGGATCGTGCATTAGTACGAAACATACACTGACATACACTGTCTATGTACTACGTATGATTTATTGTGCTGTTGTTACTTTATATAGTGGTGCAAAATATTCTGTTTGTTTTGTTTATGTTCTGGGAATTAATAATGAAAAACATTAAATCAAATCAAATAAAAAAAATATTAACCAATTCCTTGGAAAATAATCATTATTAGGCCTACTTTTTTAAGTATGTAGGGCAGATGTCCAGTTTGATGATGTAGGTTACTATGTTATAAGCAAATACAAACATGAAGATACTTTAGTGCTGTTGAAAAGAAGAGTGCAGCAGTAATCAATAGATACCTCCTGCTCTGAGCCACTCTCACTGAAGGCACATAATCATTACTTCATAGAAACATCCCAATGTTTCTTTTTGTGTGTTCTAAATGAGTCATGTGATAACAATGCTGTCTCCTCCACTGCCTCCACTGAACAGTGACAAGCCTATTGTATGTGAATTTATATAGTTGAAATAACAGTCTTCTGAAGCGTGTGAATGGCAGTGATGATGGACTGTGTGTCATTGACAGACTGTTCTGATCTGGATGGCAACTTCATGGGGATTTTTCTCTTCTACTGGTCCATTAGTGTAAATGGCTTCATGTCATTAGATAGAAGGTGCAGAGCTGTTCTGTAGATGCTCTCATCAGAAGTATGTTGGTCATTTGCACACAGTTTTGTCTGACTCTTTCCTTCCTACTTTCTTTCTGTCTTTCTTCATTCCTCCATTCCTTTCCTTTTCCTTCCTTTCAATACCTCTTAATATTTTTATTAGCCTACTGATAACAAATTGACCATGACACTGGGCATATTCTGAATCGACAGCATACTTCTAATTTAGAGGTTATTTCAGTGCTCATTGGTTTGGGTCATTTTGGGGCTCATTTTGGGGGATTTGAATACTCAGTGTTGTGTGGCTTTATGGCCCCTGTTCTTAATGTGTCAGTCTGAAAGTGCACCAATCTTCATTGATGCATGAATGAATATGAGACAGCAGGGCCAAATGAAGAATTGGCCAAATGTTATTTTTGAATGTGAAGCTCTCCTTCTTGACACACTTCAAGAATAGCATGTCATGGCCCATTTCAAGCACACCTCTTTATGCATAATAACTTCACTGTGACTTTTTAAGGATGAAACCAGATCATGTGATACTTAAGCAACAGAAAACTTAAGTAGTTACTCACTGGAAAGTCCCCTGGGGCAAGCATTTTGCATACTATCTGTGCTCTTTAGATGAATACAAGCTGAACCAGATGTGCTGAGAGGCTTTGATATTTCTGTGTATTAACGATGAAAGGGAAGTACCTCGTAAACAGGCTCATACAAATGTGCACCTACTGTACGCTGTGCCCTGTGTTTTATGTGTTTTATGTCTGTGTAGAATTCACTCTGCAAGCCCTGACCGCTGGCATGAACATAGTTAAATAAATGTCTTTGCAGTGTACACGTGTTCACAAAATGCATCTAATGAAGAGAGAGACCTCACCCATCAGACCGCCCACACAGAGATGGCATTCTTTGTTTTATCTCCTTGCAAGATTAAGTTCTAAGCAAAAACATATGTATTCCATCCACTCAACAGACAATCAGCAGAGAAACTGAATCAGTGCTCAATTTTAATTAGGGCTGAAACAAGTTGATTATTGAGATAATTGTCAACTAATTTAGTGATTTAGTAATAGTTTTCTGAACTACACACAGACTCCAAACATGCCATGTACTGCGAAGAGAGGTTTGATGACTCGGGCAAAGCTAGAATCACTTACATAGGAAAGATGTACAATTAGTGTTTTTGATCAGAAACCAATTTTGTTTTAAAATTATACACCATCAGGATGACCTCAAGATACATCACACTAGCTTCAGCTGGGTCAGTGCATTTTGAATTCTAAACAATTCAGCAAAATATTAATTGCTAGATTAATCGATCAAGCTATCATAATGTGATAAAAACCACCATGATTTAACGATTATGCACGATTACTAACATCATGACCAAACAACAGTGAAATCTTTCATTTTCTTTCATTTACATTGTCCAACACGTTACTATTCCTCATGTAAGTGACCAGCTTTATCAAATCAAACTATGTCAAAATGTGACAAAACCAGGTAGATAGAAAAAGTTCATAACATTTAGATTTTTTGGACTATCGATTGAATTAAAAAGACTAAGTTTTGCTTCCAAAATTTTGATTATTTTATTATTTTTCTGGGCTTATGACTATATTGTGACCTGAATATTCACTATTATCGATTAAGTGAATAATCTTGACATCCCTAGACTTAATATCTATTTTAACTTGTATGTTCTGTTGTGGTAATTCTGATGTTCTTGTCTTTCAGTGACAGCCTCACCTCAGACTGGGCCGGTTCATATTGATGCTCGTCCCTCCTCTTCCTCGCTCTTCATCCCGTTCACCATGGCAATGAGTGGCGAGCCTGTGTGTGAGAGGCCCGCTGCTGATATGGCGGAGCAGACCAGCAGCCTGGCTGACACCATCTCTGCCATGAGCACCAAAGACACGAGCAGCAGCAGCAGCAGCAACAACAACGGTGTGAAGAACGGAGCAGGTCCCCAGAGCAGGAATACTCAGCCCGCACGGCCCCACCTCAGTGGCAGGAAGCTGTCCCTGCAGGAGAGGGGCACGTACCACCCCCCACACACCTCCCCCAGAGTGGCTAGCAGACCCACTGTGGAGTCCAAGAGAGTGTCCATATCAGATGCACAGGTCAGTATAATCCTGTGTAGAGGAATGTTCAAACTATAAGCTAGTTAACCATTGTCCATTCTTTTTTTCTTGAACGAAACTCAATATAGTATTTATCATGACGGACCTGCCAAGGGAAAAATAAGGAATTGCATTTTTTCTACCCGGCAGTTTTAGTTTTTTGATTAAACTATCAGTGCTGTAGAGCTTTAGTTGTTGAGTCAATGTATTGGTCAGTGGTGTTTTGGTCGACCAAAATGTTTATTAATGGGGGGGTTAAATCATTTACGGTATATTCTTCATAATGAAGTGACTTAATAGAGATTTAGAACTGAATTGTAGGTTTAATTCACCTTATTACTCAAATACAATGTTTGCTAGTGGTTTTTGTAATTGCTTGAACTGACCATGTATCTGCACAATTTGAACAGATACATGGTCAAATCATATATATATGTATATATGTATATATATATATTATTAATTTATCAATGTACAAGACTTGCTTTCAATAGACTGCCAAGAATTGCAGCCCTAAAACATAATAGAACACAAACAGTTATATTATATTGTATTATTATAAAAATATTGCCTATGTATTTAAGATCCCAAATATCCCAAATTCCATTTTATAATACCAGTATGATAACATGATGCATTGTTTACCCATATATAAGGGGTGTTGTGGCTTAATAGAAGATCTATGTTTGCCACTGTTACTCTGTCACTCCAGTGCCATGTTTTGTATCTTGTAAAATTGTAGTAAATGTACAACAAGCTAAAGACCAGTGGAAAGAATGACAGGAATTCTAGTAATGCCCTGATGTATGTGATGTATTATCATTCTAGCATAATTGTTTCTGTCAGTGCCTTACATATGAAATAAGAGTCCCTGTTGACGCCTTATTCAAACAGAAAAAGAGACAAAGAATGGGCTGTGCTGGAGGAGCAGAGCATGTAGTGTCAGAGGGAAACGGCTCATTATTTACCATGGCAATCACGTGTGGCTGCTTTGTGTAGTGTAAACTGTGAAACGCTGGCGACACACTCCACACTTCAGCTGCTTCACACGCCTCAGAGGCACATTAGCTGTGTAGCTACAGGCACAGCTTTTGTCCCCAAACATGGAAACGCGGTTTACCATCAACTTGACATTCTTACGTAGCAGAACTTTCTCCTCCCCCGTTTCTGCAAAAAAAAAGAGAAATGTACAATATTTTACTGTAATTCAAATAGGGCTGCACAATTTGGGAAATTTCCTTCAGGTTTGCTGTGTTGTATGTTTTATTAATAGTATCATGTTCACGAGTTGAAAATATTTTAAATAGCTCTAGCATTTTTTACGGAGAATAAGACAGGATATTTAGTTGTTTGTGGACGAACTTATGGCACTTTAAAAATTGCAGCCTTTGCGATTTGCTAATTGTGTCCATTCAAATAATGATGAGTCTAATATAATAGACAAAAAAGACATACTCTTTACCTCCGTACATTGGATATCACTTAATAAGAAAATATCTTCTTAGAAAGGACTGCACCAGGTCTAAACAAGGACTAAAATACAACTAAAAGCATATCTAGATGAGTTCACGGAAGGAATGCAAAGAGGTTATTACAATTAATTCTAAAGAAACATTGCAGGCCAGGATTGTGTACCTTTGGTTATACACATGTTGAGAAACAGTGCTTTTGTTTAAATGTATACAATTGCTCGCTGTGTTATCCTTTTTCTTGTATTTGAAGCTTGTACAACTTCAGCTGTCTTTTTGCACCGCTCCTTAAAACCCTAAAGTCTATTATGCAACTTTGAGTGACTCCCAACTCTCCTTTTTCCTTTTGACTTTTCCTCTTCAGAAAGCGCATTACAGATGCATGACATGAGCCGGGCGGCGTGTGGAAGCCCTGAGTTTTACAGTCTGCTGCCACACTCACAGACCTGTCATTGTGTCCTTCCTCATTTAAACTTGGTGCTGCAGTTCTGCCACTGAACCATAAAAGGACTGGAGTTGCTTGTATTTCCCCATTCACTCTGGCTCACACATTTTGACACAGCACAACCACAGCAGCATTTTCCTCTGCTTCTGCAAAGATCACTAGACTGGTGGCAACTATTGGCAAAGTGTAAGGAATTAAGGATTAGTGATGAATATGAAGGGGGTTTGCAATTCCTGAGTGAATTCTCAAACTTCAGTGCTATTTTTTAATAGGCACATTTGAATGGACAGTGTAGATAGATTTGTATTTAATCTGAGAATATTATCCCAGGTGAAAATCACACTAGAATTATACTTTCAACAAAATATTTTCTTTGTCTTATGGGTTAGTTATTTGTTATAGCACTGTTTTTTATTGTTGCCATATGTATTACATGTAATGAGCAATGGAGTTGTACATGGAATTCTGTTTCCCTAAACAAATACAAAGTCTAATTTGTGTTAAATATTTCCTGTGTCACTTCTATTTTTCTTTTTGTAAATTGGGTTTTCCATAAAATTGTATTTTGTTAATTCAGCACTTTGTGATAAAAATGTGACTGTTGCAAGCTGTCTGCATCTAATAATATATATAATCTAGTAATAATATTTAAGTTCTCACCAACCAGGAAGTAAGAGCCGAAACCAGTGCTCTTATTAGCTGCACTTGGGTGGTCCACCCCAGTTTCACTTTCACTGAAAAAGTTGTTCTAAAAGTGTGCATGCGCCAGAAGCTTTACATATGTTAATATTAACAATGTGCTAAAAGGTTTGTGAGAGCTAGGGATGAGTTGCACAGATTTAAAAACCTAATTCTGGTTTATCAGAGTGAAAATCAGGTAAACCAACTTTAAACCTGTCAGGCCAGGTAAACAACAGCAGACACTGTTGTTTCAGTTACCCAAGCCTAATTAATTTTACCGACCATCTTCACCTGAATATTGCCTGTTATGTTCCTAGACAATGATAAAGACAGAAACACAATGAAGATAAGATGGCTATTGGATCAAAGGGCCTTAAACAAGGCTGCACTATAAGCCTGAAGAGGCACAATCTCTGACTGTAAACCATTTCGCTCTTGCTGCTCAAAAGAAATGACAACCCTCAAATAAGCCCCTTATTGGAAAACCTATTTTCACCATTAATGCTCATCTTCCTGTTTATTTGTTTTGTTTCGATTTTCACAAATAAAAATAGATTTAATATTGATAGCTGAATTGAATTTGTCTTCTCAAAACTGAAAGCTCAGAATGAGTCGCATACAAACTACACTGTAATGTAATACGTGTGGTGGAAGAACAACATATATACACATAACACCTGAAAAAAATCACATAAATATGAATGCAATACAGGACTTTAAAAAAAAGATTATTAGTAGTTCGTCTATATAGCAATACACTCTTTTCAGTTCTTAAGGAACATGGTGTGACCTTTGTACGTGGTCTGCTCAGACTGTGTACACAAAACTACATTAGCTGCAGTGTGAGTCTGGCTGTAACCTTGAGGCAGGATGAATGGTGGTCTGGTTTCCACAGCCCATTAGTGAAGGAAATGGTCCTCATTTGTGTTCAAAAATGTGCACATTTGAGAGTTGTTCATCCTTAAAACCATTGCTAATTTTAGCCAAATATCTAACATGGGACATTGATTTAGCTTTTTAGTGTTGAATAGTTGAACATGCATGCCTCATCTGCAGCTTGATG
The DNA here is from genome assembly GCF_026437365.1 of Eucyclogobius newberryi. Classification (NCBI taxonomy): domain Eukaryota; kingdom Metazoa; phylum Chordata; class Actinopteri; order Gobiiformes; family Gobiidae; genus Eucyclogobius; species Eucyclogobius newberryi. The sequence goes on along the minus strand of NW_027315779.1, from coordinate 20,473,799 downwards.
AACATTGAATCACATCCAATGAACATTCAGCCTTTAAACTTTCTCCTCAAGCTGTTTATCTGCTGCTCTGCTTGTGCCACGCCCCAACCTTTACCCCCGTCACCCCCGTCACCTCTTCTTCCTCCTTCCATGAATTGTCATTTTATCTGCTTCCCTGGCCTCTTTACCTCCACCTGTGTGTGTCCAGCCTCCGGGAAAGACCCCTATTCCTCCCCTGCTCGTCATTGCAGACGTCTTCTTTGGGTGTGGGCGCCAAAGAATATTCACATGCAATAAAGTGCTTTTAATTCCTGCTCCTTTCTAGGTTGACACATTTTCTGAAAATATATTGTAAAATCCTTTATAAATCATTATGATAAGCTTGTAATATGTTAAAATAAGTGATTCTTAAATGTCATAATACGCATCATACAAGTGTCTTGAGCCGTCTCGATGTGAAATTGACAGATTCACGCTGAAAAACAACATTAGAATGGCACAGCAGGCCTGACAGTCCTGACAGCTCGCTGAGCGCACCCTGTATCTGCGTGGCATCTCCACACCGCTCATATGCGAGCATCAAACCTCTATCTCATGCTTATGCGTGCAACATGCTCGACACAGCTCAGAAACTATTCTCCACGCCTCAAACTTCCTCCTCTTGGTTTGTGAGAGGAAAGCAGAGCACTGAGCGAGAGGCACTGAGCGCCGCATTACGGGGAACTGCAGCGAGCGCGTGCACGGACAAAGCAGACTGTGGTCAACAAGTGTTTCCAACAAATGAATCTGAATGTTACACACCTAACAAGCACTAATAGGAAGAATAATTCAATGGATTTAGTGATTTGGGGTAAAACTGATGCTTTGGTAAACATGTTAGCATGTTCTTTATGCTATAGTTATCTGAATAACTGAATATGTCACATTAACATACCAGACACTTACCACAGTTCTGTCTGTGCGTCATGTAGCTGAAGGTGTTACTTGAGCATATGTAAACCTATTCATCATGTTCTTTAATCTGTTATTATTTTAAATTGCATTTCAAGATGAAATGTCTGTTCTTGGTCTTGGATTTTATGGGATACATTTCCCTCAAAAATGCCTCTTATACTGCAGTGCGACTTATATACGTTCTTTCTTTTCTATTATGCATTATTTGTCTTATACTCCGGTGTCTTATACTGTATTAATAATCCATCAACAAAACATGTGTTAATATATCATGTACAAAATGTATTGTAATACAATGCTTACTAAACTATTTTCAGTAACCAAGTGATAAATGCTTGCAAGTGCATAAACAAAAAAATAAATAGTTCTTATTAACGGCTTACTAAGGAACCTGACTATAAAACATTACCGATGTTCTTTATTTGATTCAAATCAAGTCGTTTTCTGCAGTGATAACCATTACGGGCTCTTGTGTGTGTAATTATAGGTAAAGAAGTCCTTCTCAAACCTTTACTTATCTGGTATTCCTTTCAGTACTGTAAGCTGTTTACAAGGAATTAAAATAGTTTTAGTTATACCTATATTGTGACCAACATCTTCTATTCCTAGTCTACCATTGCAGACTCAAATATTGAAACATTTATGTGGGTAGGTAGACTGTTTATAATATGAAAAACACAAAACCAAGGACACAGCTGCTTAGCCTGAGGAAAACATACGGCATAGACTTAATCCTATATTCCTGTGTATCTATTCATTTGTCTCAGGGTCGTTTCAGTCCACTCTACATGTGAGGTAGATCATAGCGGTGTTTGTCTCTGACTGTCAGTAATATTATCCGCAGTGTACTTGTGCCGCCAAACTGTGAACTGGATGAAAAGTCCTCTCCAAACCCTCCCACTGTTCTTTTACATTTTCCTCTTTACTCTTTATCCTCTACTGCCCTGCTTTTTCATTTTTTTTTCTCTCACCAACCCCCTTTTTAAAGTCACTCCACATACCAAGAGCTAAAACATCTCCGATCCCTCATCTTTTTAGTCATTATACTACAGTGCTCTCTGCCTCACTAAGAGTCAGCGCATTCCATCCAAGCCTCTTGTGTTGTGCACTATATAAGCCACACGTCGGATTTTCAAAACAAAATATCTGTACTTCAACTTCCATTGCCACTGTGAATAAAAGCAGCCTCATAGAGACTTTATGGAGTACTGTATTCTGTGTGGTAATACAAATAACTTTGTGCTTTCCATTGATTCACTGGAGCTGTTATGGTGCTAAAAATGAATGGTATGAATAATGTATGTCATCAGCCAGTTTACTCATTGTGTCCAAATGAATAGGACATGTCGAATATGTCAAAGTATTTTTTTAAAAATTCTAATTTCCTCTTTGCATACAAATGACAAACAAACTAGTAACTGTAGAAAAAAATATAAATACAAATTAAAAAAACACACAAAACGAGGCACACTTGAAATAAACATACTTGACCAAAAGTAGCAAACTACAATGCACACATGTTGTAAAAAGTTATATTTACATACCATTCGGGTGTCGTGTGCTTATGTGATGATATGCTGCTTTGATAATATCGTTTTGTATTCAGTGCTATTAGTTTAATGCAGCTCTTATGGTCCGACACACTTCCCCACCCACTTTTCTTATTGGTCAACTCCCCTGCATGAGTGATAGGTGGATATAACCAATCACAGTGACTTGAGAGTATTCCAAACCAGCAGATAGCTTTAGTTATGCCTTAATGATGTGTAATACTAATTTCCTGAATCGTGATAAAAATCTAAATCGTGATCCCGGCTCCAGAAAATTACTTACAATAAAACTATGATTTTGTCATCTTGTCCACCTGTACCTTTCGGCAATGGCAGCATCATGGGGTGTGTGTTCTTCAGTCCATATTTACTGACTTTCATTTAGTTCTGTCTGACTTTGCCCACCCCCCTTGTCCCTCCCTGTCTGTTCGTCCTGGTCTGCTTCCTCTCCTCTGCTTGCCCTGTCTGACTCACTCGCCAGCAGCCATCGCCCGTTGCTATGGAACTGCTAATCAGCCTTTTAAGCAGTAGCTCACTAATGGCTTTCGAGACGGTAAACAGAAACTACCAGCCAACTGTTGCCTACACTTGTCTCAAACATAAATGACTTTGAAAATGTAAGCACGTCACAGGGAACGTTTCACTTAAGCGACTGAAGCACTGATCAATAATGTGTGCTTGTTGTTACAGGACTGCATCCAACTCAACCAGTACACGCTCAAGAGTGAGATTGGAAAGGTAAGCAGTGCTATTATAAATAATATGGTGTAAACATTAGGTGCTTTTTTCAACAAGTTAACTGATAAGCAGATTTGCATTAATGCATTTTAGATCTGAAACGCTAGCTAATTAACATGGCAAAAGATTTGAGAGAGGACATGTTTATTTCCATGTCTCTTGTTGTACTCACAAAAGAAGCAGCAGTTTGTCAGCCCAGTTTTCACAGTTGAAAAGATATGCCAAATTGTGTTTAGTTCTGGAGCACAAAGCAATTTCTCACAGTAAAAGCAAGTGCATACAGAGTTTTCTGACCTCATCATAAATAACCATGACACGTGAGACAATATGAGCAAGTGTTCAACATGTGTAAACAGATGAGCTTTTCACTGACCCTGTGTCATTTCAGACATTTCATTTTATGACAGAATAATGACAACTTGAGCAGCCTTGATAATTTGTTTATCAAGTAAACAAATTGGTACAATAGTTTTTAAAAGGCCTCCATCTTCAAATTAATTACTTTATTGTGTACATGATGTTACTACAGCAATGTTCATCAAACATGCAAGCTGATCAATATTCAGGTCAGTTTTGTGTGTCAGCGGTCTAAATGGGAGAAAACATGCAGCCTTGGGCAGAGTGTGTGGGAGGAGCCTTTCTGTGCCAGAAAATCAAAATGTTGTTTTTGAATGAAAGAGCTTCAGCCCTCTAAACCTGCAGCCAACGTGGTGCTGCCGTCTGTTCAGCAGAGTGATGCTTGTGTCCAATTTAAACACTCAAACCCACATAATATTGAACTAAATGCAATCTAAAGTTCAACTTGAAGGGTTTATCTGCACTCATTTATAACTGTAGTATCTTTAAATGGTACCCAGCCTTTAAAAAACAAAACATTTTAAATAAGCTGGGGGTCATAATGCCATCCAAGATCTGTAAATAAAGTTCAACCTTATCTGTTGAACATTTTGAATCGATCATGTATTTTCTAAATGTATTCTTTGTTGCAGGGTTCCTATGGTGTGGTCAAACTCGCCTACAATGAAGATGATGACAAACATTATGTAAGGCCCATCGCATGTTGTGTTTTGTTTTACCATTATGCACTTGTAACAAAGCCAACTCGTCTCTTCAACAAAGCCCTCCATTGTCTAAACCAAAGCAGAGAGAGTCTCACTAGAGCTATTGATTTCTGCTTCCCTTCCACCCTTGAAGGCTTGCTGTGCATAGTCATCCTCTTCAATTGCATTAATAGAAACTTGGTAAATGAAAGTGGCCTGTAGTGGCACTCCGAGAGCCTACAGGACCCTATTATCAATCATCAAAGCGACACGCATCAACAGGCAGCTCTGGGCAGCTCTGACAATCTGGATAAAGCCAATATCAGAATGAGGTCATTTCAGGCATCTCCCTGCAAGGTGCTTTGTTACAGCAAGAGGTGTTTAAAGTAAACAGCAGATGTATGATTGTGTGATGTGTAACAACCAGTTACCAGTACAAGAACTATTTATAACTCTACATAAATACAATTAGTTTCACAGATTAGTGCTTGTCTATAGTCTGTAAATGACTGTCAGTGTCGCTAAAGCAGTGGTAAAAAATATACCTTCTGAATAGCACCAGATGTAAACCAGGTCTTATTTAGCACTATTCCAAGTCTAACCCTGGAATAACCCGATCTAAACTGCTTTACTAGTTCTAACAAAAACTAACCCAAAGGAAGGCCAAATGTGAATTAAACAGCTCTAAAGCAATTGTCCAAGGTATATCCTACATTTACATTTACTGGAAAAAAACATTCTTATATTTCAAAATATTTTAATATTCATATTTTGTTCCACTGGTAGATGCTCAGAAAAAAACAAAACATGTAATTAAGACATAAATATATTAACTTTTTAAACTAAATTCAAGCTATGTAGGCCTGCAGGTAAATCTGCCACACACATTGTCTGAGCCCATAATACATGCATTTTTGCAGTGAAATTACAGCAGACAAGGTCGTGGGAGGCCATCACTCATTGCAACCTATTTACATGTAACAACCTTGACAGAAAGTGCCCACCACGTCTGCTGCATATGAAGCCTCCCTGATGTGGCGTTCATTAGTGCTATGTGTCTGAACTTTTGTCAAATTGGTGGAACAGTGAGTTTAAACAGCTAATGCCTGTCTCATATGGGCACTCAGAAGTGAGGGCAGTGATTTTGTTTCCATTTGCTTAATGAGAACAGCTCTCTCTGGAGATGACACAAACACTGTAACTGTTATCTCAGTATGTGGAACACGACACCTAATTATTGCCCAGTCATTGTGTCTGCGGCCGGGGCACAGTTCTTTATGTGCAGTCTTATCCTCCACGCCTTTACAACTTTTGGCAGTGCAAGTGGCTGCATGAAGGAGGTTAGTTGGAGCGTTTTGTTTAACTAGGTCTGTGAAAACTAGACTACTTCAAATTCAAATGTATTCATATTACTCTCTAGCTATTAAGGAACTGTGAGGCCAAAATGAAGTGTTTTCTCCTTGTTGTTTGCTCATTTCAACCACAGTTTTGCAGCAGGATACACAGTTGGTGGTATGTTAGTTATAGGACAGGCAGAGATGGACAACAATACATATATTTTTTGTCTCAATTTTCCATACATAACTGTTTTCATAATTATCCGAATTGTGCATTGCAAAGACATTAAAAAAAAAAAGTCATTGTGGTCCGCAGAGTTTATAGATCAGATCAGGAACACAGAAGAAGTCAATCATGAAGGTCTAGTACTTAGTCTCCTGAGAAAAGCTCAAACCATGTTACTCAATACAATATATATATACTCAATTGACAACTCAATAAACAGTCAAGAAATCTATCTATATTAGAATGTGCTGCTTCAATAGTAAATATATAAATGGCTTATTGCAAATATTTGCTGTTGGTTTTACTAAACAAATATTAAGCTGCATAATATGAATTGTTGGAATATACATGAGAAATTTCATCAGGAAAGGAAAACGTATCTGCATAATTTATTTAGCCAAGGCTGCAGAGCAGATGCCCAATGTATAATGATATGACCAGGGCTGTCCAAACTATGGCCTGGCTGTGACCAAATGTGACCCATTTTTGTTGGCCCTGCTGCGTCCTTGTAAATTGCCCAAATTTCCTTTATTTTTACTGCAGTTTTAAATATTCCCCAATATTCCTCAAAATAAGCTCAATAAGAAAATGTTTTGTAACCTACAGCTCAAATGTTATGGTAAGTAACAAACCTAAATAAAGGTGTTCTGAATGGTTCACTGTATTGACCACAAGCTTGTGGCCCCGCAGAGCATCCATGTTCCTAAATGAGGCCCTTCACAACTTACGCCAGTTTGTGTTCTTGGAGAGTTGTCACTATTCTCTTCATTGGCCTTCTTTCCCCACATCTTTCCTCCTACAAGCGCACACAGTACACCATGGAAACTGTGCCTAGGAGGAAGGGCCCTTGCCAAATCTAGTCTGTGCTACGCAATAGCCATGGTGACTGCAGTTTTAAAAAGAAGAACTGAGCTGCACCTCACACATGTCAACCGAGGAAAGTGTTGCAGGAATTAATCCAAGCACATAATTGACTAACTGTCATCTATTTAAATGTGGTGTTTCTAGCAGTGGTACGGTCAGGGCAATCAAGCCAAGCAGTGATTGACCAATAAAACAATATTTAAATTGTTCTGTAAAAATAGTAGAAAAAGCTTCAGTTGTAGTCATCTGGACTCAGTTTGAAAAAAAAAATATATATATATATATTTATAAAAATATATATATTTTTTCAAACTGAGTCCAGATGACTACAACTGAAGCTTTTTCTACTATGGAACACGCCTGGACGAATGAGGGATTACACCGACATGTTCTGTAAAAAATTCTAATGCCTGTTTTGCCCTCACTTCTTGCTAAAGCTTGGCTGGTTCCCCTCTCTAATGTTCTTTTACAACCTGAGTGGACTTGTTTTAGATGTTTGCGCTTTTTCCTTTTCATCTTTGCGTGCAAATGTTATCTACTAAACATTGATGAAGACCCCAAGTCTGCTTGCCCATCCATAAAAGTCACTGCTCATCACTGGTCTATGAAACTGTAAATACAGTATACACTTATTATCACTCATGATCAGATATCTTGGAGTTTTTGCTGGTTTATTGCCGTGCTTATTAGACATTTTATTGAATGAAAAAACAAATACACCAAAATGATGTCACTTCATCTTCTTTTAAAATGTTAATTATTGGCTTGAGTTCTTAAAATTAGCTTTGCCTCCTCTGCAAACGGACTGGAAGAGGTTGAACATTCATTCATATAAGAGCTGATCAGGTTGCAAAAGTAAGTTCTATACAAATTAACAGTTTGATGTGCTCTTATAGGCAATGAAGCTGGTGTCCAAGAAGAGACTCATGAAACAGTGTGGATTTCCTCGTAAGTCTAATTTCGGTGTCATTTACTTTGACTCTTAAAAAAGCATGTAGAAAAATCATCTCTGTCATCTCTGTATCATCTCAAATGCTCTATTGCTTTAAAATGAAATCATTTTTTTCTTGCTTAAGTCAGGCTTCCAATACTACTTTTAGCTTATATTAAAGGAGGCTTAAAGGGATTTAGTGGGATCTGATTTTGTATAGTTGTAGAAAAAGATTCAATTGTAGTCATAACAGAGTCCAGATGACTACAACGGAATATTTTTCTACAATGGAACACTCCTGGATGAATGAGGGATTACACCAATCTTGTGTAGTAGTACTTAACATACACATAATCATGTTTTGATCCTCTACAGGTCGACCGCCTCCGCGTGGACCCAAGGCAGCACAGGGAGAACAGCCCAAGATCTTAGGACCCCTGGAACGGGTTTACCAAGAGATTGCCATTCTAAAAAAGCTGGACCATGTCAACATTGTCAAACTGGTGGAGGTAAGACCAAAGATACAATCTAATCTCTCCGACTTTTAACTCGGAGATGAGACTAATATGTTCTCTAGAAGCTGGCTTTTGTTGCACTGGCATTTTAGCATCCACTGATTTTAATATCACATGCCAGCGTTTAACTGACTGCTGCACTTTACACCCATGCCACTTTGTCAAAGAGCGAATGGTAAAGCCCTAACTCTGCCACTGTCACTATGATCCATGAGAAACAACGGCTCATCAGTGCAAAGCTGCTTTTCTCCTGCTGAGATTTCTAGATGGAAAATCTTTTGGATGAGGACCCATTTTAACTCTGTGACTTGAGATGCCCGTTGCTCCCCTTTCGATTGCATCAGAGCTGTTTTCAATCTTGGACCAGATGGTGGGGCACGCTCGTCCTGCTCAGGGAGTTAAGCTTCACTTAGTGATGCTGTCTGGCCCTAGTCTGGGCCAACAAATACACAGATTTTAACTATTAGTACAGTCCTTTTACATAGTTATTATCCCTGTTCCCTATCCTTTTACGTAACACATTAACTTGATATTAGCAAGAGTGCCAAATCGTTGTGGATGTTTATTTTGTCCTGTAATATTCAGTTCCACTTGCCACTTTGGCCAGTTGAAGTCCTCTCGGTGTCTTTTTTGTCAAAATTGGTATTTGCTCACATAGAATCAATTTAACATATCATAGCTATCGCTAATTTAAGCCTAATCTAATTTTATTCCATGTATTTCATATCTAAACCATTACATCTACCAAAATTGTGCTGGTTAAAACCCAAATTGTGTATTTTTAGTGTGAGTGTGAAACCTACTCCTCGATCCAGCCCTCAATGTAACAAACAATTGTAATCAAGAGTTGTTTTAGTAAGAAATGTATAGCGACTCTAAAATATTGCAATTAATTACAAAAATACAGTATTAAAATATTGCCAATCATAGCACAATATTCAAACACAATGTTTTCTGCTTCATCTACATTTGAAGTGAAAACGTCCTTCCATTTTCATTATCTTCTTTCAAATGGATCCTGAGCGATCACAGTCCAGTCCGTCTAATTGTAGTCTGGCTCTTATTTGGAAACGCTAAAGCGCAGAGTGAGTGGAAGGGATTTAATGGACAGAATTGGTGCCTTCTCATCAGAATGTGCTGTACTGAAGAGAAAAGAAAGCACTTGATGTTTTGACTCACTGTACAAAGGCCATGACTGCATCCTAATGAAGAGTATGAATAATGACCGTAAATACAGAGCATTGGCAGTATACAAGTCAAAGATCATGTGTTGAGGACAGTTAATCATATTTTAATTATGATTCCGACAGAATATATTGTTTCAAATTAATCATGATTTCAGTTGTGACCCAAACAATTAGGATTTGGATTTGTTTCCCACATGCTCACATTAATTTAAAGGTGCACAACGTATATAGTAACTTTTCTCAGGCAAGTTCCACCTCCTGTTTCATGCTTTGCCTCTAGTGTTTGATCTGTGGAGAGGCAGGCCCGCTCTCTGTAATAATGCATGTTTTTCAAGATATTTTGAGCAATAAAAAACACCATTTTATAACTCTAGAATGTATGTTTAATGTCATATGTAGAATATTCCAGGTAAAGCAATAACATCTCAGACAAACAAGTGGAGAGTCAACCAGAAAACATTCAAGTAAAATCAGATGGTTATGGTCACTTTCTCCTGCTTTGTCTGGATTGCACCCATTATAATTTGATTTCTCTTGTATACAAACAAAACTCCCAATACTGCTGAATATAAATTATAGGTAAAAATAACTGGATCATATTTTTGTCCTATCCCACTTGAGATTGTTTACCATTGTGGAACATTGCAGATACTAGATTGCTTCAAATATCACTCTTCATGTTTGTTCATCGAGCTGCATTTAGAACTACAATTTCATTAATAACTATAGAAGAAAAAAAAGGAAAATCCTTACTTTGTCAAATATAAAAATGTATGTTTATTTTTACCTCTTAAGATTGTCTGTGTGTGTTTCAGGTACTGGATGATCCTGCTGAGGACAACCTTCATATGGGTAAGCAATGCATATTTACTATGCTATATCTCCACATTCTGCCCAAGACACACTCCAAACAACCATCCAAATGATGCATTCATTATTCAGGTCCTGTGTGGCCTCTCTCCTCAGGCTCTCTCAAAACACATTATGCACAAAGTTTCCATCAGGTCACCACCAGGACACCATAGTTAGTGTGAAATGTCAGTCTTTATCTCCGTAATGTGTTTCTTAATTAAACGACTGTGAAGATGAAGTGGTGATAATGTGGTGCTGATGCCGGAGGGTGTTGCTTTTGGCCAAATGATTGAATTAATAATTGTTTTGTCTTTGGACAGTGTTCGAGCTGATGCGGAAGGGGTGAGTCAAGAACACGTTTTTCTTTAATAATTCAACCAGCGTTTTCCTTCTCTATCTTCACCTCCTTCATCCATCACTCCTCCCTGTTCTCCGCCCTCGTCTCCCCATCACCCTCTCTTTCTCCTCTCTCTCCTCTTTCTCTCTCCTCTCTGTCTCTCTCTCTCTTCTTTCAGCATTTTAACAGCTAGTGTGTTTGATCCACGCCTGAGCTTCAAAGAGATTCTTAATGTTCTTAGGTTTTCACAGTTATTACCGATGGCAGTCTGCCCTGTAAATGTTCTTGTGTGAAAATGTTTTTTCTCCTACATCCAAAGAAAAATGTCATCATTTAGTATTCCAAGAGTCTTCTTATGAACGAAGGTGTGAGTGTGAGGATGTTATTATATCACATATGGTAATAAAATGTGTGAATAAGGTATTAACTAGAAAGGCATATTGTGTTTTTGTGGATTAGAAAAAAAGGAAAATTATAGTTTGTTCAAGCACTCAATTAATGCATGCATCAAAAGCAGTTAAAAACTACAATATTTACGGTAGACATTTCCCCTGAAGTATTTATATTATAACTGGCCTTAAAGGAAGCCTTAGCATTGGGGAAACTTTGTGTTTCAGTAGAGACATTAATTTTACCCCAACATTTAAATCCAGGTTTGGTGCCAGAGTGGGTGGAGATTTGCAATTATGGCCGCTTCTAAAGGCGTACGCTGTACGCTTTTAGAAGCTTAACTATGTATGTTCTAATGTAATGCAATTGTAGAGTGATGTTAGTATTTTACATGAATACATTATGCATTATGGGCCATAAGAGTGAGAGCTGCTGAATAAAAGGACTTGTGCTCTGTTAGTCCAGTGATGGAAGTGCCCAAAGACAAGCCTCTGTCCGAAGAGCTGGCCCGCCAGTATTTCAGAGACGTCATCCTTGGCATAGAGTACTGTAAGTACTGCTATCAACTACCTTTTAATTAACTTTTTATGTGCTGAGAGCCTCTGCTCTGTGCTAACTACCTCATCAACCTGTGCCCAGCTTTCGCTCCAGCTGTTTGCTTATTTTGTGGAGCGGATCTGTTTCACTGATCAATGAGCCAAATCATTAGTGATCAACGCAGCCTCGAGCCGCATCTCCAGACATTTAAAACCCCTAAAAATACACTGAAACATTGGGGCTATTGCTTTAAAAAGCCACTTCTGTGTAAAAGTGCCTCTTTTTTACTGTGGCTATGTCCAGTACTAGGTCCTTCACATTGGACAGTGATGTTTAGAGCAGGGGTGGGCCGGATCCGGCCCGCAGGGCCTTTCAATCCGGCCCGCCAAGCTTGTCCAAGTAATATTAAAAAAATAAAAAAAAACATTTTTGTTTTTTTTTGCCCTCAGGCATCTGTCTGCACGTGTATCCTTAATACATATGATGTAGAATCAATTAAATAATCGATTCAATAGCCTATATTTGACAGAAAAGTTATATTTTATTTGATATTTCATTTTTGGGATTATTTTTTTTTTCATTGCATGACTCTTAAATTGGCTGTTTCTGACTGAAATTCCTTACTTTCTATATAATTAACAGTTGATTAGAGGTTTATAAATGTTGGGTTGTGAGCTAAAAACTTTAACCTTCAGCACCAGCATCAAGTCCCAAAACTCTGATCTTAACTCATGGAATGGTTCCTAACCCTAATCCTGACCCAAACTTTAACATGAATGTGAAATAAAATATTGTCTAAAATAAACATTTGCAAAAGAAAAATTGGAAAAATAATAATGTCCCTAATCCTACTCTTAACCAACAAATTCCTAAACATAAATATAAACCTAACCCAAATCCTCTCCTAAATATGATACATATATTGACAGAAATACAGAATAATGGAAACAAATAAAATAATAGAATGCTTAGTCCCTTGAACTTCAGTGTTAAAATACTGTTTCAGTTTAGTTTCAGTAAAATGGACAAACTAGATGAGACACGCATATTGATGTTTGCAATAAGTAATAAATACCAGAACAGGTTCCCACAATCAGATGATTGTCTTCTGGACTAAACAACTTTCATGAACATTTTGGATGAATGGGCAAGAAATATTTTGTAAATAGTAATCAGAATTTTTGTTATTCTTTTGTAATCATCCCAGTTTGATAAAGTGTTAAGTATTTGGGGGGGGAAAGAAATCAGGAGTTTCCTCTTGTAACAAAAGAAGTCACACTTTTCAATCAGTGAAGTGTTTGTTCTTGAGCCCTCAGTAATAAACTCTGATTAATGGAAGATTTGAAAATTTCCCAACATTCATACATCACACAGCAGCAGTCAAGCCAAGGTTCAAAGCAATGATATTTTTCAAAGCAATCATGGTGCTCTGGTGTGTGTGTCTGTGCGTCTTCATTTATACCAGGGGTGAGTCATTATTTTTGTCCCCAGGGCCATATTTGAATCCTGGAATGTGGCAAGGACCGGACCAACCCAATCACTGGCTCCTGTAATCTATTATTTCAATGATCAATTTAATTTAATCTTTATTAAGGACGCAAGTGTGGACACATTTAACATATAAGCCATACCATAAAAAAGAGAAAATGTATTCTATACCTCAGTCTCAGTAATAGAACAACTATTGCGGGTCAGATTGGCCCAGTTCTGAGTTATACAGTGGCTGCAGGAACATGTCTTCTAAACAAGCTAAGTAGAGACAATATTACTTTTATATTTATATAAATATATCATTACTATTAGCTGGAGGTAATGAATGACAGACAGTTGTCCACAAGTTGTCACTCTTAATAGGTGACCGTAGCTGTCGGCCATAACCATGCCAATACAACTGGAACCGATCAGTAAAAGGACATCAGCCCACACTTACGTCTCACAACATGAACTTATACTGGGCCTACACAGGTCCAGCGCCCCTATTCACCCAGTTACATGCAGTATACATCACACACTTAACATTTCACAAGATATTTTTCACATTACTGCAGGATTACTACTGCACTGTTAATATTATTCAAAATGTGTTTTCTGAATTAGTGCACTACCAGAAGATTGTTCATCGGGACATCAAGCCTTCTAACTTGTTGCTGGGAGATGACGGCCATGTAAAGATCGCAGACTTCGGTGTGAGTAACCAGTTTGAGGGTAATGATGCCTTACTGTCTGGCACCGCGGGAACACCGGCCTTCATGGCACCAGAGATGCTGTCAGACCAACGTAAGAGCTTCAGTGGAAAAGTAAGTTTGCACAAACTGTTGTACAAGAATATCAATTAGCTTGGTGGATATTCAGTTCTCCTGTGGTTTAAGCTTCTGCAGGAGAAAGTGTAAGCCTTCAACTGAAAAAGAGAACATTATTGAAAGATAAAATGAGATTTTAGCTTACTAGTCTAGAGAGCAAACATTCATTTTCATCCTCTTCACCACCGACTGGGCAGGAATTGATTACACTTTAAATATGGACAAGAGTAGGATGAGCATTAAATTCCCAAATGTCTTAATTTCGTTTGTGTTACAATGTGCCTGAAGTTGACATCCGTATTATTTAGTTTTGTCTTTATTTGAAGGGATTACAATTACCCTATCTTTAGTTACTAGCTTTATATAGTAACAATATCTACCTTCATACACTGTGCAAAGACCATTTACCCTTCTTGCTGATTCACAAATGAGTGACATTCAGTTGAAAGATACTCTTCCGCCTACAGCCTGGGCTTTTAAACATCCCACTTTCTGCAATCAGGCGAAGTCAATTTCCTCCCATCAATAGCTGCCTGAGGTGATGAATTTGGTCGGGGAAGGACCTTGTGTACCCATAAAAACACTTGGGCAAGAGAGAATATGTAATTGCAAAAGCCTCTGGGGTCTTAGAGCTGTTCAATTGTGTTTGGTAAGAATCATTTTCAGCAAGTGAGATTTTATTCTGGCAAACATCCTGTTGACAATAGTAACATACAGTTCACATGAATATGTTGGCATTGTGCACCTTTCAACACTGCATTGTTTTCCATTCGATGCCAAGGTATAATTAGGATAGAATTTCCTTGAGAGTGGGCAGTCTTTTATGTAAGCAGACTGGAGAGCAAAAAAGAAAACAAAGACCGTGGTGCATGTCCGCATCACATCTTTACTTTGATTTGATTGTAAGAGCTCAGAGAATTCATCGATTTAATGTTGTTATGAATAAGAACTGAAATGATTTAAGTTGAATTCAATGTTGCCATTTTGTGTAGGCGCTGGACGTATGGGCCATGGGAGTCACTCTGTACTGTTTTGTCTACGGAAAGGCAAGTACCAACATAATTAAAGACCATGTTGCATAAAAAACATGTTAACAGTAACTTATTTTAAGTAAGATAATTAATTTTATACTTTAACCTTGTTTCTATGTATGTTTAGTTATCCATATGCTTCTATATAGATTGTTGCTGTTGTTGTTCTCATTTTCCCTCTAGAGACACGGCTTTTAGGTTGTACTTTCTCTCTCCACCTGCAGTGCCCATTTATTGACGACTACATATTGGTTTTGCACAATAAGATAAGGACCAAGCCTGTGGAGTTCCCAGAATCGTGAGTACATTCTCTGCTTGCCTCTTTGCCTCTAATAAAAACAGACAATAGTGGTGCTGCTATCCATAAGCAACTGCACAAGCAAGTCATCCTAGCTTGAATTTTTAAATAACACACAGTTCTTTGGGAAAAATAAATTACTCGCTACAGCGCACGAAATGTCACCTGCATCTAATCAAAAGATGTGTCGGCTGCTTGGTAACTTGCAACCTCTATTATTTCATTCATCTCACCTTGACCCAACACGTTAAAGAAAAGCAAGGTCTCTCCGGGCTATTATAGAGGGAAACCGATGCACATGTATGAGACATACAAGAACACAAATGCTAGTTATTAAAGGAGCTGTATCCAAGATTTTGATGTTTATCTTCATAAACATGACCTATTCTGAACATGAGGCATGGTCTGTCCAGATACAGAGAATGAGAAAAACATGTATGTGTCCTTTATGTGCAGGCTACCCAGGCTCAGTGGTGATTTCTTAAGAGTGCAGTGCGGGTTACATGGGGTTCTTTAAGTAGATCTAGAGGGAGAATGAGCCGCCTGATGACACTGGGACACTGTGTTGTGTTGATAAAGAAGACTTTTTTTCCTGGGTATTAAGGATTAAACAATACATAGAGGATTATTCAAACATGCATGAAACATGTAAACTAATGATGTGGGAACACATTACAACATGATTTAAAGTTCATTTATATGTTCCCTTTAATGTATAATGCCAAGGTCCTGTCTCTCTGAAAATACAGTAGTCAGTATGAAGTGCAGGAATAATGCCAGAAGTTGCTATGCTTTAGAAGTTCAGTTTGGAGAAAGTATTAAGTGCCATATCACAGCATGAGCAACACTACAAAAACAGGTTTTTTTTCCTGATATTGATTGATTGCAATGTTGTCTTTTTGAAAACTGGCTTTCAATATTCATTTCCTGAACACAAACAGGTAGACTTGTATAAATTATCATTAAAAAAAGATAAAATGCTCTAAACAACACATTTTTTGACACAGGATTGGCTGTAGACCTCTACGAAAACAGCCAATCACATCATTGACGGTTAGAGATGACTGAATCTTGATTAAAATGAAATTAATTACACTGTGAATCATCACTGTACTGTTCCTGAGAACATTTAAAAGTCACTGGTAAGAGTTGTAAATAGTTAAATCAGAGCTATTAGATTTAATGATGTTTCATGAATGATTGCTGTTCTATTGTGTAGTCTGTGTGTAATTTCAATTGTCATATACAGATGTTCAAAATCAGTGCAGATGGGCGCAGTGTAGATTCTGAATCAGCTGATTATGCCTGTAAAACGCCATATCGACTGATCCAGATGGGGCTTTTCGAGACTGTTAATTACCTAAATATCACTGCCACATTTTAGTCCAAAGATGTCATAGTAAACTGTCCTTACACTCTCAAACTCATAAAAGACATGACAATGCTGTTTTGTTGTCTTTGCCTCCAGTCCTGAAGTCAGTGAGGAGCTGCGGACTCTGATCTTACGTATGTTGGACAAGAATCCTGACACCAGAATCTCTCTTCCGGAGATTAAGGTTTGAGATGCAGATCGTTTTTAGTTTATTTATTGCAATACATTATTCACAGTCGGACCATTTCTTTCCTGGATTACAAGGGCACTTTTTAAGGTCCTCCGAGTGTCAGCATGTAGTCCCCTCTGCTGCAGGGCAAGATGAGGCATGCATGTCCCAGCAGAGCTCGGGCAGAACTCAGATGCTGGTCCCACAACAGCCCTGACTGATGACAATGCCCTCTTCTCCTGGTGTTTCCATGAAACAACGCAATCATTTTTACCCTATAGATGCTGTGTTTATGGAACAGCAGATAATTAGGAAACACACATTTCCCCTTTAACACACAATTTTGCCCTTTAATTTTTTTAAGCAGCGCCATACAGCTGCAAAAAAGCAATCATCTTTTTTTTAAATGAACATGCACACATGCATGTCTTTACATAGTTTGTAATGTTCTCTCTAAATGTCAAATGTAGACATTTTAAATCAATACGGTAGGGAAAGAAACTTTGATAAAGATGCACTTGGACACATGTATTACATGTCTCAAGCCTCCCCAGGGCTTATGTACTGGCTCTTTTGTGTAAAACCACAATGAATCAAAACAAATGTCTGCCTGGCTGGAACAAAAAGAACCCATTAATAATAAATCTATGCCAACATTATTTTTGCTAATAAGGTATACCTGTCAATATTTTTTTGACAGGTATACCTTTATTCATTATTTTGCTAAAGGCCTATGAATTTGAGATTTTGACAAAATTTGACCCAGATGAAGAAAAAGGATCCTGGGAAGGAGTATTGAGGTTTCCATCAAAACGCAAAATTTACACATTTCCCTCATTTTTGATGCCACTCGAGTATAGTTTTGGAGATGCTATCAGCTAGTTGATCAGCCATCACATTTCAGCCTATTAACTATTAACCTCATGCAAATGTTTATGTCTAGAGCTTTTCCATTTAAACCAGATGCCTTTGACGCTGAAATAATGTTTAGTCTGAGCGCAGCATTATCTTACACGTGTTTCAGGTGGACCAATGGGTGACCCGTCGTGGCATTGACCCGTTGCCTTTGGAGGAGGAGCACTGCACTGTGGTGGAGGTGACCGAGGAGGACATACAGAACTCTGTCAAGTTTGTGCCCAGCCTATCTGCAGTGGTAAGAAAACCAGCCTGACCTTCAAAAGCACTGAACCAGTCACACATTCAAGTCTGAAGGTTGCCAAGTAGGAGGAACATACATAAACTGCAACCCTCATCCTTAATCTCTATGGGTTTTTTCCTTTTTAAAGGGCCCATATCATGCAAAATCAACTTTTCAGAGCTTTTAACACCACATATTACCACATATATGTGCCCAAAGTGTTTTTTTTGACTGATTCCTGCAGTCTTTAGCCAGATAACAGTCTCTATCCTTCCCCTTGGATGAGCAGACGGACCGGGCCTGACGCTTCCCTGTTTCAGCCCATCCTCCAGGAAGCACCCTGTACCTGTAACACGCGCCTCTCCCCCCCGCCTCTTTTTACACCCCCACCATCTCCACTAGGAGACGGGGTGGGCGGGGAACGCACGCTCACGCTGAGACTACGTCACCGGTTGGGCGAGGGAGGCAGATCGCTCTTCACATGGGTGGGGGTGAATCTCAAACTAAGCTGTCTGCATTTCCGGGTTTGTGAGTAGGGTCCAAGATATGGGTTGTATTTTATAACTATAACGTTATTATTAAATATACACGAAACGGGAAAAATAGCATGATATGGGATCTTTAAATAAAGGTTAATACATAAATAAGGGGTAGTAGTAATAGTAAATAAGATAAGATAAGATAAGATAAGATAAGATATTCCTTTATTGTCCCACATGGGGAAATTTCATTGGTGCAACGCAGGTAGATACAGAGGTAGATACAGAAGAACAGATCACTTATAGGAAGTCTGAAAAACACTTTCAGTAGAAGATCTCCTATAAATAAATAAAAACTCCCATAGACAAATAAATACATAAATACCATTGCATGTGATCCCGACAGTAATTGCACATGAATATGTGTCACGACAGCACATAGATTGCACATGAATTTCACAGTAATTGCACATGAATTCCAACAGCAATTGCACATATGACAGAATTGCACATCAGTATTAGGTTAGGTCAGTATTGCGACGGGATAACGTGACGATCTCCGGGTAAGACGACTGTTCTCCGCAGTTTCATGAGTTCCTCCTTTGTGTAAACGCGGTACGGCGCCGGCCGGGGGGCGGGGCCGGCGCCGGGGGGCGGGGCCGGAGCCGGGGGGCGGGGCCGGAGCCGGGGGACTCAGAGCCAAGACACATCGCAACGACACGACGAAAACACTCAATCCAGCCGAATAAAGACAAAACAATAAATAATAAATCATATCTAAAATGTTTTGTATAATTGAGGCCATTTCTAACTGCATCATTTATAGAAGATATACTCGATATTCTAACTTTGCATATCTCCAAAACAACAATTGTTATATTATATTTTAAAATATTTATTAGTATCTACTCACCAAATAGAGCAACTCTTATTGAACTAATTTAGATTTTCTGTCATCTCTAAAGTGATTAAGGATAAAATAAATGCGTTTTGCTTTAACTGAGACAGACGTTCAAGAGTTTGCGTTAACATGTTAATTGGGTAGGAAATGAGATTCGCAGGATGGCTGTATATGTGCGGCTAATTAGAAGTTGGAGATGTAATTGTTTTGCACCTGCATTAACTCAAAAGAGAGAACTTCACAAATGCTCATAAAGCACAAAATGATTGTGATTTGAAAGCAGCTCTACTTTCTGCTTATAAATATTTTCCATCCACCAAATATTTGTTCCCATGTTTCAGATTTTGGTGAAAGCGATGCTGAGGAAGCGCTCCTTCAGTAATCCATTTGAGTGTCCAAGCAGGCGGGAGGAGCGCTCCATGTCCGCACCTGGCAGCCTCCTCATGTAAGCGCACAATGTCCAGAAACCCATCTGGCTCTCCAGCTCCAGACAAATACACATTTTATATTTTCAAACACACACGCAGCCCACCAATCATTGGTGATCTCCTCTGATTCTGCCTGGAACAATTGCTTCACACTCTCCTTTCTGCTGTATCAGGTTAACTAGCACGGGTTCACAAGGCAGCAGCTGTTGCTTTTTGTTGCCATAGCACCATAATTCATTCTTTAATTGTGTGCGCCCGGGCTTTCCGTTTTTCTTTGTGTGTTTCTTTCTATGTCGCTTTTAGCTTTAAAAGGTTTAGAAGGATACTCATGGGGAAACGCTAACTAAGAGAGCGGAGTGACCTTGAATAACTGGTTGAACCAAATGTATTTTATAAATAAATATTGTACTTGCATGTAAAAACTGTTGACTAGTAACTACTATTCTCCTGTAGTGTAGCACTGGTTTCCAATGGTACGTTTATCTTTGGATATGGGTGGATCAATTCCTCTATGTGCTTGGCATTTTTAGGTGAATTTCATCTTCAGTCTAAGGTTTCCATTAGTTTCAGAGCTCAAGAGTTACACAACGTGACCGTGTTACTGTTGTTGCATGAAACACCACTGACCCCTGCTGGACAAAGACTTAAACTGATCATTTGTGTCAAGAAACCATTATCAAGCACGAGATTAGAAGTACATTGTCTGTAACCAAACAAAATTGGCACACGGTCTTCTAAACTAACCACAAACTTGACCTTTGCCCTATTACCTGTGACCTCTGCATCTTTTTCCCCACTTGCTGCAGGGATTCATGGCCTTTCCGGCCATCTTTAAAACTGCACCCTTCTTTAAGGTAACTTACATGCCATGTGCCAGTATGTGGCAGTGTGGTCTTTTTCACTATTGACACACATTTGCTCTCATTTTGCTTTTGCTTTTTGTTGTAAAAATGCCAAGCTGTGATTTTGCTGAAAGACATTTGCCTCGTACCGACCACTGTCTCTGCAAACCAAGCATAGTTTCAGCCCTTATCTGTTGAACCCAGTTGCATCAGTAAAAGTATGGACTGAAATCTTTTCCTTCTCATTTACAGAAAAACCAGCACAGGAGACAGTCCTCGAGAAGGGGAGCTGGAGGACCTTCATGAAGATGAGCCTTCATCTTGAGCCTTATGAATTGAGTGGCTTGGTCTGACTCTGCTTCCCCTTTAAAACTTATTGCTCGTACCACTGTGCACTCATCGACATGTTTGTACAAACACTAAACATGCTGGCATTTATCATTTCACTCAGGCTTTGTGAACTCTCTTCTTCATCAGTGAGGCGCCTCGTCTGGATGAAGTGTCCAATAAGAGAGTAGGAAGAACGCCCAGCAGCCTTGTGCAGACCAATAGGGTTAAACCGTAAACTCCAAAGTCGATCAACACCAATCCGATCTGCGCAGGTCTTGCTTATCTCGAACATGCCTTCTATGTCTTCAGAATCAAGATGGCTGTTTGCATGCTTCCTGTTTGTTCTGAAAATGCAAAACTATATTATGTTCCCTATACAAATGTTTTTGAACATTTAAGAATTCCAAACACTTTAGAATCTTCAATGAACTACAGGGCTTTACTTTACTATTTCATATTGTACATAGATGTCTTGTAGAAGATCAATGTTGTCATTGTCTCTTTTGTTGCATTATTAATCAGTTAAAGAAATCAAATGAGGTAAAGCAGGGAAAGATTACGATGTCAATCACCCCTACACATATATTATGTTAAGTACACATATACTGAAGTACACACTTACTTCAGTATGTGTTTTTATTTAATTAATTTGATTGTACAATAGGATCAACATGCAAATTGCTTTCATATTTATTTATTTCTCACTTATTTATACAGGTAAAAACTAGAGAAATTAGAGAATCTTTCCTTTTCATTGGTACCCTGTCAAATACAAAATAAAACAAACAAACACATGATATCCTGACAAAATGCAAATAAAACATCCAATAAAACACACAAATACAAAACGGGATAAAATCATGTAAACCAAGAGCACTTGCTCTAACCACTGCTTTGAATTCATTAAAATAAATAAATCATTTAATTTAAAACATGTTTTATTATGTTCCCCAATGAGAGCTTTATAATTAAACAAAAGTCAGTGCTTTTCTCTTCTTTCATCCAAAGATTGCCATCCTACCTTAGAGTATAACTGACAGTGATGAACCTTAGAGCCGAGTTCAGAGGTTTTAACACTGTTGCTGTAGAATTATATATATATATATATATATATATATATATATATATATATATATATATATATATATATATATATATATATATATATATATATATATATATATATATATGTTATATATATATATATATATATATATATAACATATATATATATATATATATATATATATATATAACATATATATATATATATATAACATATATATATATATATATATATAACATATATATATATATATATATATATATAACATATATATATAACATATAACATATAATATATATATACACACACAAACAATTAAGATTTGTAAGATTTTAAATTCAGGCCATTTCAGTGTGACTTTGTCGATTTGCAATTCTTCAATATTAAAATGGGTACTTCCTGTCATATTACTATTTTAGTGATTTATATTTGTTTTGTGTAGTGAGTGTCATACTCTCTGGATGCACAGTGAAATGCTCATTTCAATGTCATCGTGATCAGGGCTGCAGCTGAAAACATGAAAACGCTCGAGCCTCCACTCCAGTGCTTTTCCCAATGCAGCTGATTACAAACCAGGAACTGCTTTACCTTGCATTTTCCTCCATCTTACACTCTGCTCCAGCGGATAGTACAAACTGCTGCACAGAGGACACAGGCAGTGAGGATGGATAAACAGGAAGACACTTTGCGTACAGATATTGAGCCTGTTTGAGAGTGTTAGGATTCTGTGCATGTGCATACAATCAAAGATGATAGTGAATGTCTAGAATGCACAGTGGGAAGAATGTTATGAATCTTGTTCTGTCAATATCTATGATTTGTGAATGTCTAATTTACGCTATGGATAATATGTTGTTTTTTATATGGAGATAAGACGATAGATGTTGGAAAATGCAATGTGTAAGAGAACTATATGAAGGGCTTTTAAAACCAAAAAATTGTATATTTAGAAAGATTGTATGTTTTTATTTATTTATTTAGTCCTTATTGCCACCAGCTTTAACTTCATGAGTACATGTGCAATATAGTATTGGTGAATTATTGGTTCACTAAATTTTTCAGATTGCTATAGGTGAACTGTGGCTTCACATCGTTCTGACTGTATATAATTTAATTTCAAGTGTCATTGCCTGCCAATACCTTTGAAACTGTCTCAGTGTCTGTTGTTAGCTGGCCTAGCTCTTTGTTTTCACTTTGTGGTATGTAACTGCATGTTGCAGAATGTGAATGATGAAGCTCAAGACATTCCGATAAACTGTGGCACACTCCTGTTTCAGCTGCTCCTTTCATAGCATTTCCATAAAACACCAGGGCACTTTTACACAATTTTGTGATTTTGAATCCTAGCTTTTAAACAAAATATGTCAAATTAAAGAGCTGCTCCCACAGGAACACCCGGTAGTAGTTTGTCTATTTTTTTCCCTTTATCAATAGGCTTAGATGGTACAGTACTTTCTTGATGTATGAAGCACTTTATAAGGATTGTTTACATGCCGTACCTAATTTGTTGAGTTTAACTCAAGCTTTTCGAATGCTTTTATAAATTTACAATTCGGTTACTGTAAACTCACCCCTATTAAGCCGTAATAAAGTATTAATACATTTTCTATAACATGTTACAACTAATAAGAGTCACAGTAGGTCACAATGTCATTTTTGTGGCTGTCCCCAAATTCCAGGCTAAGTACAACTATTGTGCATTAGTTTCCTTGATCTTGTAACTATAAACAAGATTTCAAACACGTTTGCATCGCTTCCGATGTCTAATATTTTGGACTTTTAGCATGGTCAATAATTGACCTTGCAACTAAAATTGACAATGCGGCAAAGTAAAGCGGTCTTATTTTTTGTCCTCCAAACTGTACTTTGTCTGTGTATTCAGAAGTACTAAACACTTGTGGATTAAGGGAGTGTTTTCTGAATGTACTCACCTGTCTCCATTGGAGCATGGCTCATGCTTATGGAATGCATTGTAAATATGTACCAAAATATGAAGGAGGATATTTTTTGCATGCTTTTGTAGACTAGGCAAAATAAAATATAGTATACAGTAACGACTTGATTGTGTCTTTTTTGTAGCACTGTCATAAAATTACAATATAAACTTTTTGTGTACTGTCTGTCAACAATAAGGTGTTATTACAAGGACACAGTAAGTTTGTGATTGTGGGTTCCAGGTGTACATTGTACCTGTTCGTTCATTCATTCATACAGAGCTTTGAAGCGTTACAGTAAACATGCTACACCCAAAGAAAAACAAATTATATGGTTACACCCAAAAACTACACAACGCTGACGTCTATTGATGGTTCTCTGTCCCAACAGAAAGAAAGGTGAAAACAGGTGATGTCCCTGGGGCCAACCTTTTTAAGTTCATGAACATATATTTGTATTTCAATAATCGTCCATAGTCCATGGATTGTGAGTAGTCTTTAAAGGAAGCTGCACACGTTAGTTGTGGTTTAACTTCAAAGTTTCTCTGGAAATGGCCAGAACTGCTTTCTTGTCATTGCTAAAAGGGATTGAAAAAAAGAAAAGAAAAAATGAGCCGCAATTTCAATTTGAACAATGCATTCTAAGAACAATATCAAATGGGAATAAAACATTTTACTCCAGGGTTTAAATACTGAAACAGCCTTAACAGAATTAATTTGTTGAAGAATAAAAATGTTAATTGAAGTTGTAAAAATGTTAATAAAACAAAAAATCTATATATCATAGAACATTTTCAACTAAAATATTAAATAATTACATACCGCAATCAATCAATTCTACATTGTTCTACTCTACCTCTATTTAGAAATACTTACTGGTGCTTCTGTCTCTATGGAACAATCTTCTAATTCTGGATCCTGTAAAGGTCAAAGGTCATACCAATACATTTATATTAGATAAATACATGTAGTCTAAGGCTACACATGCTCCTGGAAAACGTGAATCCAGTGTCTCCTTTTGTGTCCACACTGCCACAGCAACTCACGTTGGCCTGCCCAGTGTCTGGGATGTGTCCTGGTTTGGCCTCAAGGCCGTAATAGACGCTTGGGTCTAAATCAAACGAGTCGTTGTCTGGCTGTGAATAAAAAATGTCCCGCCTATTTCAATTAAGAACATTATTTTGGACGGGACAATGATGGAGGATGGGGTGGTGGTGATGCTGTTCTTATAATGTATTTTCTGACGGTGAAATAAGTATGGCATTTCAACATCTAGTTTGATTTACACACAAAACATTTCTGAAATGCTAGAATACTGCATTTATGCACTGGTCTGCTGCCACCTGCTGTTTAAAGATGATCATGCATGCAAGACATGATTTCTTACCTGGCCTTGTGTGTCTGTGTATTTGAATTTCATATTCTTGTAAAACGCTCTTTTTGGTAACAAATACAGTAGTACCAAGTCACAAACCACAGTTGCCTGGAAAATAAAAGACCAACAAGTTTGTATGACCAGAACATATTATTTGTGCTGTCCAACTAAATTCACAGGGAAACTCACCACTCCAAAAATGCCCACACCTGAGCCTATAGCGGTTAAAGTTGGGATGATATCAAATTTTCTCCCCTGCAGAGTAGACCAGAATTTCTTGTTAGTATTTTTAGTTGTATACCTGCTGCATAATGTAGAAAATGATTTAGACATACCAGGGATTGTACAATTATATCAATCCTTATTCCAAACACTTTGAGAAGTGTCCTTTTCTGAACTTTGTCTTCAAAATAATGCCTTGCATACCTATAAGCACATTGTATAAAAGCTATAGAAAGTGTTACATTTGAACTTGTACATGAAAACATTGTAAACTGGAGATACAATTTGCACAAGATGAAATTGTGATTAAAAAGCTCTTATAATAATAATAATAATTAAAGCCGCAAGCGGCAATGATCGGCCCTCGCCACGCCGCCGCCGCCACGCCGCAAGAGGAGGGGGCGCTAACGCGCCCCAATGGTCCTTTTATTACGCCTACTGCTGAATCTGTGACGCTGTCACATCTTCTCCCCTTTGTTTTACCATCAAAAAGCAATTTTATTTTGAATTCTTGGCAAAATATGCGGCTTTGCCGCACAGACACCGTGACTTTTTGAATAAAAATGTGGATACCTTTTGATGGTCCTGAAGATGAGTCTCACCAAATTTCAGGTTAATAGGGCTAACGCCCTGGGAGGAGTTCGTGAAAGTCTAAAGTGTAAACATGTTCAGCGATTTCCTCATTGGAATAACATGGGAGGTTTTGGTCATCGTTACGGCAAAGCCGTAACAATTATGACATGGGTCTCATTGACTTTTTTGATGGGGATGCCAAAATTGAGTTGTGTGTCAAATTTCATATAATTTCGCAAAACTAAATATTTAACCTCCATATAAAATCTGTAGGGGGCGCTGTGGCTCCAAATTAATTTATTTCACTTCAAGAAGGTTTAGGGCAAAGAGTTTAACAACTGATTCTAATTTGACGCAATTCGGACTTTATCTGTGCAAACGGCAGAAATGTTAAATTTGGGAGATTTCTGAAATTCTTGCTACAGTTTGCGGCTTCGCCGCACAGAGACCGTGACAGGTATCAATGTAATTTGGATAACTTTTGATGTCCCACTCCTCAGTAGCATTTTCACCAAATTTCAGCTTTTTAGGGCCAACGCCCTGGGAGGAGTTCGTAAAAGTACAACGCTTGGAAAAACTCCGAAGTCATGTTTAGCCATTTTTGAAGCAATATGGCCGACATTTGGTTGGGCGGACGGCGTTGCCGTAATAATATTTTTTACTTCTCTTGTCACCATCTACCTCTGCGCCAAATTTCATGATTCTACGATCAGATTTTTTTTTGGGTCATTTCCCATCTCTAAATGCATTTTTGCAAGAAGAAGAAGAAGAAGAAGAAGAAGAAGAAGAAGAAGAAGAAGAAGAAGAAGAAGAAGAAGAAGAAGAAGAAGAAGAAGAATGTTTCCGATGCGAAAACAATGTTTCCCACTTTTCAAATATCATAAACTATACATCCTACCTCATGGTGTGGGTTCCTGGTCATTGACGGGTACTTTTGTTAATTTTGAGTGGGCTCCGCCCACTTTGTGTTTTTGGCCCTCTAAACAGTAATAATGTTCAATTTTTGCATTACATGTTTATATGCACGGAACATGCAAGATATGGGCAACATATTCGTGAGCTACTTAGGGCAAATGAGTGCTTTATATCCCAATTTAAAGTGCTCGTTTAGTGCGCACTTTTGCACGGGCTTCGCCCGTTTACAACGGTAATGTTCCATTTTCCTACTACTAATTAGTATGCACGGGGCGTGCATGAGTGAAGGAGTGCGTTAGTGAGTGTTTGGAAGTGGGCGAGCGCTTCGCGCTCAATTTCGTGCGCACTACGTGTGCACTTTCGCAGCCGTGCTTCGCACGGCCTTATGAGACTAATAGGCCTCTCGCCAGCTTGTGGCGCTCGGGCCTAATAATAATAATAATAATAATAATAATTATCGTTGTTGTTGGTATATTCGAAAAACTATATTGGAGCACTGTTGATGGAGTTAGACAAGTCAGACCTGAAGTTGTAGCCGACTGATGCTCGAGCCTTGTCCGTCTCATTTGGGTTACCGTAGAGACCGTGGAAGGTGTACTGTGGTTTACAGTGTTGCACAGCCAGATCAAAGTTACATGTCCAGTCCACCACAATCCCTATGGCTCCTCCCTGCAGGGTTACACGCCAGTGCACACAGGTATAACAATGTTTTCAACTTTGCACTTCTGAGTATAAACCTCAGGGGAAAACTTACCACTTTTGCAATAGTTTCAAAGTTGAACCCAGATAGTTTCACTATGTCGCCCATGTTGAATATTGGGCAGAGAGGAGCTTTTTCTGGGTGGTAAAGACAACTATTGATGTACTCTACATCAATACCTTCCACCAGGTTACTCCTGAAATAAGCAGAGGTACGAGACCAAATTATGATCTTTGGCCTTGTCTGAACATTATTTATTGCCCTTTATTCAACTAGGAAAGTCCCAATGAGATTTATCATTTGTTTTTTTCAGGGGAGTCTTGGCCTCAACAGGAAGGAGCCAACACAGACTCGGGGAGAACATGCACCCTCCACACAGAAAGGCACCGCGCCTCCAAAGTTAAACCCAAGACCTTCTTGCTGTGTGGCAAAAGTGAAAACTGCTGTGCCACCGTGCAGTCGAATAAATAGTAAATAATCTTAAATGGATTTTGGACCTGTGTAACACTTTCATGATCAATCAATAGCAACAACAGCTATTACGTCAATCTTCATTGAGCATTTGAATGCAATATTTAGTATGGGGCTGCATTATTTATGACTACACGTCATCCACAGATGTCATGTGTAGTTCGACCATCTACTATATGCAAAACATCTGTTAAAAGACATGTATTCAACATGAAAAAATTCCCATTACCTTGAGACGCCAAATACAGGAAATGTTACAGAGTTTTTAATAAAAAGTGTGGTGTTCTCTGCAGACATCAACAGTGGAGGACTGTGTAGAGAAAGCGCAACATGTTTGTATGTATACACATTTATTTATACATCATCTATAGAAATGTATATCAATACACACTCTGGGATGTGAGTATCATTCTCCACTGGGCACCAGGTCATCACCTCACATGTATTAGTAACGTTATTACAGATCCCCGTCATCTTTCCTGAAAAGAGAGAATTTGGAAAAGTTCCACAGGCTTTGACAGAGAGCATTTCCACACATGAAGTAAGTTATGTGCCCGTTTTATCTAAACTTAACATCAAGTAGAGCAGGCAGCGAGATGTGAAGCAAAGCTAATGCTGAAACACTCTTTTCTTTATCTGCACTTGTTCAACATATAATCTTCTGCATATAATTTGATTTTTCAGCTATGTAAATCTACAATACATATTTGCTTTAGCGTCTGCTACGAGCAGCTTGAGCGTGTTTGTGACAGTTTATTAGAGTCCAGTGTTCTTTGTACGCGGCTGTGGGGGCGCCGGGCCTGTTGACTTGTCTACAGCGTAAAGACAGCTCTCCGCCTTTAAGGGCCCTTCTAGCTGAATTTGACTGCTCTCACACACACACATCTAAGGCTGAGGCTTTATTGAGACAGATGCTACAGCTGATGACTTAATTGTAACCTTAGAGAAAATACATTGATGTAACCACGAACTGACCCCATGTCTCTGAAACACTATTTGCACTATGATAGGATGTCCTCCTGCTTTAACACTTGTGCTCACGTGTACGTGTAAGTCTCTGCTTGCTTAAGGCAGGGTTGCTATGACCAATTAGTCATACTCTAAACTTCATTGGTTTGTTGCTAGGACCTGGGTGCTTGTTTATCTTAACCGTCGTTTCCCTTGGCTCCGATGAATAAAGAAAACATGTCTAAATGTTTTCTTTATTCATCAAACTGTTGTATTAGACACAGTTTGCTCTGCAAACACTTTTATACTGCTGCAAAGAATTAAAGAAGCACTTCTTAATCAGAGCATAATAATGGTATAATATTATTATACCTTGAAAGTTTGTTTCCACTTTGATTAATGGGATGCCTTCTATTTTTTATTATTTTTATTCAAATCCTTTGTTTTAGTGTTTGACTGAAATTATTATTTAGTTTCGGTCACGTTTTAGGGGACATGCTAATCAAGTCGACTAAATCATCATAGTTTTCGTTGAGCAGAAAATAAAATGAATTTAAATAAAATTAATTACATTGCTTGGATGTTGAATTTGAATACGGTCTGATTTGTGAATCAATGTTACTTGAGTCGTCCTTTCATTAATTTATGTTTTGTTTTTACCATTTAATGGGAATATTAGTACTTTTAGTTGAGTCTTTAGTTTTACTAACATATAATTACAGTCAGTATGGTTACTTTTTATTTAGTCTTATTTAGCAAAAATATGACCTTGAGGAAATCAATGAGGAAATTATTTTAACATGAAGTAATGAACATTAACCAATATCAGCATCAAGTTCCAGAGTTACTTATATTAAATCTGATGTGTCATAGAGGGGATATCTTTGGAGTACATACTGTATTAATCCTATAGCTAAGATAATGTTATTACACTACACAACAGGGTTAAAACACATTAGTTACTATGTGTTAGTTACTGAGCACAGCGAGGTCATAATCTATTAGGTCAGGAGAATTTACCGTGTCCCGTACGTTTGTAATTCCCTCTTTCACAGTCGCCATTTGAGGTACAGTTGTGCTTACCAGGAAGCTACAAATAAGAGAACATTCTCAGTTAAAATGGGAAGTATTTACATACAAACTGGTTTCAATGTAAAGTTTAAAACATGCTGAACAGAGGTAGAATGCAATGATATTTACTTGTGTAATCCGTCTATTATCTCCTACTTTATCGGGGGGGGCGAGTCACGAGAGCAGCACTCTGAGCCGGGAGGCCCAGACTTCAGTTTCCTTCAGCTCCTCCAGATGATCACAGAGCGTTCCCAGGCCACAGAGAGACATAGTCCCACCAGTGCTACCTGGGTCTTCCCCAGGGAGGCGTCCAGGAGGAATTCTCCATGGGGAGGAGCAGCGGCCATACTTTGAGCTCCTCCTATGTGACTCAGCTCCTCGCCACCCATCTTGCCCTTTTGGTCATTACCCAAAGCTCATGACCATAGGTCACCACAACAGTCACATACAGAGACCGCATCGCTGCAGACGCTGCACCGATCCGCCGGCCAATCTCACGGCAGGGACTCACTACAAACCAGGAAGGTCCCTGCTTAGTATTAAACTACAGTACGACATATTAATTAAAATTTTGATATAAAGTAGCTTAGTAACAGAAACAGGTCCATACTTCGGTTTCAAAACAGCAGAACTAATAAGTTCCGCCTCTTCATAGTGACATTTCACCTTAACAAGCAACGGATTATCATTTATATGTTTTATTTAAAGCAACATTTAAATAAATAAAGACTGTCACTCGGAGGCTTAATTTTTTTAAATAATCACAAGCAGAAGTATTTTTAGAAGGATAGATTTTTGCATACTATGTATACTAGGGTTCTTTTTTACATGGGGTTTTAGTACTGGATGGGGCCAAAATTGCACAAACGGATTAAAAACAAACTTTAAATCTTCTTGCTTAAATGACATTAGCGTTTCATGCTCGTCTGTGTGACCAGGAGCTATGGGCATCAGCTGGCAATTTAATAATCGTGTGGCTATTTTAAACACTGAATGAACGGTACACTAATGGCCAAATACACAAACAGTTGTGGAATGAGGCACAGCTTGTGTCGCTCTTGACTATTTATGGAAGCAGTTGTTCAGTATTTCAGAGGGCTGGAGAAGAGACATGCCGACTAAGAAAGAACCAAATACCTCTGGACACTTTCCCAACGACTGGCCTTCTGTTATGATGTAATTCGTCATCACCACAAACGACGCATCTCCCTGAGTGTTATATGCAACAGAAGATACAATATTTGACATGAGATTAGAGGCATACGGTAGCATCATTTCAATTAACACACATAACTAATATTAGTAACATTTGTATCCATTTTTCCATATATCTAAAGCTACAGTACAGGAACAATACAAACAGCCTTATGTTTGCTGCAATGCTACTTTTCCCATCACTCATAGTCTTCATCATCATGGGAATCGGACCAAAGCTATTGCCTATTAAGGCGACACCCCATTACAACAAACATGTTATCAATGTACACTCTACAATGGATTTATTTTGTCCTACAAATACTTTCACTTTTACACATTGCTAACTTAGACAACTCGATGTTGGCAGGTTAACAATATTCTTTAACATATCATAAACATAACACGTATTGGCATCACTTTATTGACACAAATATACACTTTTTTCGTATTGCACTATGTGACTTTTCTGGTGAAGGGTCTGTAACATTTTGAAGATGTTATTTCTCTGCCTGGAAGTATGACATTACATATCTATCACTATACTTTTTTGTTACTGCTTATTTTTTGTATATCGTCTAAATATAGCAGTATTACAGTGTGTGAGTTACTGTATCCAAGTAATTTCCCCTGCGGCTCAATAAAGTTTGTCTAAAAACACCAGTAATGAAATCAATGCAAAACAATTTAACGTCACACATTTGGAACATTCCATATATAACATATAACAACAATATCTCCGTGGGTATAAACAAGTGGCACACCCACGACCGGGAAAGTAACATATTGCCCCTTTAAGATAACGGTTTACAACGGTTTAAGTTATTATTGCTTTATACAGTCGAGGGGATGTATCTGATTTTTTTCATGAATCATGTAAAACAGTTTTGCCCCAGCACAGATACATTGTAAAAGCATCTCTTGGGGTAAGAATGAGACTGCTGTGTGCTGTCTGCACAAACCACGAAGTGCACTCGTAGCATGCTAGTTGTTGTTAGCTTTAAAGTGATGGCAAAACTTGGTCTGGAATTTTGAGAGTTGTGAACAATACATGTGGACCGCTGTGTGTGTGTGTGTGTGTGATGTTCCACTTAGATAAACCTTTGTTGTGTTTTAGTTTTATTACTGATCTACCTCCTTCAGTGACCAGAGTGACCACTGGTGTGACTAGTGCCACGATCCTCACACAGCCTGACAGTTTCTTTCACGGTGTTCGGACGTTGTTACATTTGACCCACATTTATTTTAATCCCCACTTTGGTCATCTGCTCGGACCCAATTAGCTGCTGCAGTCACATGACATACTTCACATTCACTGACCTGCGGTGGGAACACGTAGTCCGCCACGTCCCAGACCTTCTCCACCCCATCCTCATTGGTGTAGCCCACTCCTTTCATTTTGGTGAAGACAGAGCTGACTGCGGTGTCTGTGGACTGGTAGCCTTTTTCATAGATGAACACCCACCTAGAAAGGGGCACAGGGAAATATGTAACGTTAGGATTGTCAGCGCTTTGCTCACATATTCAGCCCAACGCAACGGCGACTCTCCACCGGCAAGGGCGCGTGAAAGGTGCCACACATGCCCTGCAGCACGCTCACACTTCACATTTACTCGCCTTGTTGTACAGTTATGTCATTGGCTATGAAATGTCACGGTGGACAACCTTTCTGTTAGGACAAAAACACCAGTTCAATTGTCACGTCACAGGCATTTGTATGATTTTTTTAACAGCCGCAAAATTCTGAAATGACACAAAGTGAACATGGCAGAGGAGCAAGGACATATGAGAGGGGAATGTAATGAGCTGCAACGAGCTGGTTAATTATGGAACCGTATTTTTGAATTGTAATTTTCTCCTTTGGTAGACAAGTGTTCTTTCTTTCAATCTGCATAATAGATTATCCATCTTCTTCCGCTTATCCAGGGCCAGGTCGTGGGGGCAGCAGTCAAAGCAGGGAGGCCCAGACTTTCCTCACCCTCCCAATATTAATAAAAAGCTTGGCACTTTTAGCAGATTTTTGGTCAATCTAAACTTTGTCATCTTACATTTTATAACATTTATTCAGCTATTTGCTTTGAGAGCGACACGAGAGGCGTGACCGCGAGCTTTATGGTGTCATTCATTCGTGTTTGACCAGGAGCAATGGGCACCAGCTGGCAAATGCATATGGCTAAATATACATTATAGTACCTAGTTGTATATACGTAAGACATTTTAAAATGTTGTTAAAAGCAATTACCCTGTGGCATTCTGCCCATGAGCAACACGTTACTGCCTCTATTCAATCATCAAAGGCACAATGACAAGACACACAGAGAAACGCACCAAATGAACTTCTATCACTTGTACAAATCAAATTAGTCCATGCCAGAGCAGCACGTTCAAAGAGGACAGAGCAAAAATGGAGCATGTAAATGAAAAAAAAGTGTGAAGTGAAATGGCGTGTGCTTCCCAAACAGTCGACTAAGAGAGATGACAATCAGCAGCACTAGGAACAGGGTGCTGAATGCTCTCCTCCCTTATGCCACATTTGATCAATACTGTTCATTCAAAAACACACAGACACAATAGCCTGCTGTTAATGAAAATCTGGAATAATTAAAAGCTTTGTTGACTTAATGGGGCTGCTATGGTGAGATAATGGCAGAAATGAGAATGTGCATTTAACACTGTCTAATTAAAATCAACAGTGGTGGAATGTGACTTCTAGTGGTGAAAAGACACGGAAGATGAGTTAAATGCAGCAAGTTATACAAAGGAAATACTGCGGAAAACCCTGAGGAGAGTAGATTTAGTATTTCAGAAGTGCAATATTCAGTATTTATGGGCTTTAGCTTTCTGTTTATAGGTGACATTTTGTGGACTTTTGGCTATTCAATAGATGTAATATTTCGTTTTGAATAAATATAAATAATTTTGTTCCATCTTTTTGAAACCCATGAAATCCATGTATACTCTAGTGTACTTTCCTGCATTAAACATTGCGTTTTGTTTTGCTGGTGACTTGTGTATTTTATCAGAAAGAGTTATTATGACAAAGATTTGTAAAAAAAAGTCAAACAAATACAACTTCTATTCTAATACACTATAATAACACCAAATTATACAAATCACTTTTCCACACTAACAACCGCATCACACAA
Organism: Eucyclogobius newberryi; assembly: GCF_026437365.1. Classification (NCBI taxonomy): domain Eukaryota; kingdom Metazoa; phylum Chordata; class Actinopteri; order Gobiiformes; family Gobiidae; genus Eucyclogobius; species Eucyclogobius newberryi. Next base: position 20,439,459 of record NW_027315779.1, on the reverse strand, counting down.
TGGGTAATGTATATCATCAAAACAAATAATAACTAATTTTGAACGTAATTGCCACAAGGCACAAACAGCCTATTAGAATGAGGTATTTGAATGAATGGATATACCATGTTTGTGTTGACAATACAATCATGTAAATTGCAAAACTTAAAAACATCATGAATATTCTATTGTTGTCCTTCTTTAACCACAGATAGAATTGGGTTTGTAATTTAACTCACAGTGGCAAGGTAACATCTGCAGTCAGCTTTATAATCTCCATTTTCCCATCTCCAGATCGACCTCTGAGTTTGACAAAGACGCCCAAAGTTGAAGCACCACATTTCAGCTCAGATTCAAAGAGACAAGTAACCATCACCAACGTGAAGATGCTCAAACATGACACATCCAAAATAACAAATGTCCAGTGGCTATCCCATTCTTTTCAATCCCTTGTTTTATCCTGTCCCTTTTTGCCATTAGCGACGCTTGATGTTTTTCTATTGTCTGAGACTGTTTGCCTTAGCTCCAACAGCACCAGCTGAAAGAAGAGGGTCTCTGCGGTCACTTGCCAGTGAGTTGAGCAGCACTTTGATTATAATCGGAGTAAACATATGCCTCCGCTTGTTAATCTAACACACCTCCTCAGGTCCTACTGTAGAGCTACTCTGCAATTCACAAAATTCCAGTTAAGGGGCTTTTAAGAGGACTTTCTTGTGAATAAATCCAACATGTCCAAACAAGCAAAGTAGTGTAACTAATGCAATAGCGTTATCTTTCTTCTGCCATCTCTGCCAGCAATGTCTGTCAGCACAAAATGAGTCACGACTTGCGAAACTATGTAGACTTTTAGCAAGAATGCAGATAGAATCAACGGCATCCTTGGATATTGTTGAATAAAATCAATGTGGCATCCTCGCAATAAAATAGATTAGCCTAGAAAAGTGTCACATGGAAGTCATATAAAACACAATGACTTTGACTGTCCAAGCAATTATTCAGATTATTTCCAAATAAACAAAACTTACCCAATGATATAAGCAAGAACTCCAAGCTGAATTAACCGGCACACCACTCCCACTCTTCTGTTCCTCACCAGCACCTGACGTGGGGTCTCATACTCAAAGAAGAAGTCTGAGATGGCGTTTGTAATTTTGTTTCTCATTTTTTCCATTGACCCTTTGAGGAATCGGGTCAATCGTGTGGTTTTAAAGTTGCATGCAAAAGACTTGTCTCATTCACTTCCTCTGGGACTGTTGATGGGTGTCCTCTCTTGTGGCAAAAAAATATCTTCTGCTGGCAGAAGATAGCAGCAGTGGAGGACTTTCAAATCCCCTCCCACCACATAACTCCTCCTTTCTCTGTCAGTGAAATCTGTCTCTATATACAGTAGACTCCATTCAGTGTCACAATACAGTCATTTCAAATTACTGTTTAAAATTAAACTAAAAGATGGCTTTGCACTTAGCTACAACCTCCTCTTTTTTTCTTATCAGTTCAGCTTGACATTCTCTTCCTGTGTGGCAAATATAGATAGACTCAACTCAAGCCATGTCATAAACAAAAACAATATGCACAGCTCCTCTCACCATGTCACCGTTTTGGAGACGTTAAGCCTTCTTACGATTTATCACGTTTTTTGGGTTCACAGGCGAACGGTGCACACGCTTTTCCTCGGCCAATACTCAGCTTCTTTGCATTCTTAATCTGCACCTTCACAGAGAGGCAGGGGATGCAATGGATTCAAAGTGGAAGAAGTAAACATCTGAAATACAACAGTTCCTATATTTAAATAAGAAATGTATCTTTCTAAACTAGCCCAGAGAAACTCCTAATCTGGTCAGATTATATGATTTATTACTAGAATCATTTTTAATATCTAAATCGGGTTATTTGCAAAAACATATGCATAAAGTGGCCAGCAGTCTGCCTGCTTAGTGGGATTGTAGGATTGTAAGGATTTTGTATGGATTTAAAAAAGCACCTACATTTATAAAGTCAAATGAAACAGACAAGATGAGCAAGAGGAAACAAAAAATATACTTCAGTGACTTTTATTAACCCTATATTTTAATCTCTTATGGGGGTCGTAACGTTAAGCGCAGACTTTATAATAGGTGATTAAAAACAATGATTTTGTGTCTTTTGGGCTAGTCAGTGTAGACTCTGTGGAGTTGTGTGCTTTGCTAAAATGCTGTTTTTGCTGCAACAAAATGCACAGGTCTCATTGTAAAAAGGAGACCGAACCTAATAGAATGATTGTTGCAGATCAGCACTGGGGTAGAGACAGACTTAATTGTCCAAGACTCTCTTGGAGAATAGTTTTAGCCATAAACATGGGGTGCGTAAATGCCCCAGTACCTATGTTCCCCGGTACCTATGTTCCCCCTTTTCTATGAACGGGGGAACTACACTAATACTAGCATAGGCAACTGGTTCAGGTTCCACATTGCTAATAATTGTCTATAAATGTATGGTTTTACAGCATAAAATATTGCAGCATTATAACCCTAACCCAGGTCTAGTGGAACAAAGGTACCAGAGAACATAGGGCTGACCCCAGGGTGAACAGGCATGGCAAGGAGAATCATTTGTACCAAAGATTGAAACATATTTAAATGGCTTAAAAACTGATTCAAGTTTATGTTGCATAATATGTGCCATTTAATATAATGTGTTCTCAAACCAAAAAAACAAACGCCACAAAGATAAAACTATAAAATATAAATATAATAAAAATAAATACAACAATGTAAGTTTGTTATAAATTAGTAAAGCTCTAATAGTAATAGAGGATGTTTACGAGGCAAAATAAAACACTTACCTGACAGTCTAGTTTGAGGGGAAAATAAAGCAATGACGTCAAACAATTGCGCCGACATTTTTTTTAACCACGTGGGAAGATTCATTTTTTCCCCTTGAGCAAAACAAGCGCAGAGAGCCTGGAGAGCCTGGCGTGTCCGGGAACATGAGACACTTTCTTGGTGGTTGAATGCCACAGTGAAGCCCCTGAGCTGCCGAAGGGCTCGGACTCGCCCCGCTGCACTTTACAGACCATGCCCCACGATCCCGATCCTCCTCCGGCTAAAAGATTCAAGCCGGGGTCCGTTCTTTTTAGTATCAACCAGAAGAGACCTGGAATGCTGCTGCCGAGAAAAGGAAATGCCACCACGCCTTTAGATGTCCAAAGAAAACAGCTGCCAATTTACCAGGCGAAACCTCAGCTCCTCAACCAACTGAGACAGCTCCACAATGCCATTTTGATCGGTAAGGCACCGAGCTAAGCTACATCATGGTAACGCGGAGCCAGCTCAGTCACACGGGGATTTTACACCATCTACGTGATTATTGTTCACAAATGATTTACATTTGTATATTTCATGATAACGCATTCCATCTTCTCTAAGGCCTGATGTAAATGTAGATTATTAGGTGCTCTGTTTAACTTTTCTGGTGACGGGTTCCCCCGCCAGCTTTCCTTATGGAGTTGTTATTACTAATTTGTGAATGTTGCACAGTATGGCATTAAACGTATCTATCTCTATGGAGACTAGCAGGTGGTGCTACTAAGACCAAGTGACGGGTCAGATCTGTGAGGTCAGGTGACCCCTCTCACTGTAAGAAGGCGTTTTTGCAAGGTTTTTGTGGGCAATAAAAACCCTTGTAGTGAAATAAATGCTAGATTGATAAATTTAATCTGACACTGTGGAACATTCTGGGCAAAGCAATGACATCTCCATGGAGACAAGTAGGTGGCAGACCCTCCACTAGTGTAACATTGTGCCCCTTTGAATTTGATGATGAGGTAAGTTTGCCTTACAATTGTGCTTCAGTAGAATCATTCTTTATGCATGATTTTAGATTCGATGCTCATTTGTCCAGTCTACATTGCTCGAGACTGACTGAAGAGCTGCTACAAGACAAAGCAAGTTATGTGGTTGTGGTTTTCTTTGTACGCAGGTGAGACCGGCTCTGGAAAAACGACTCAAATCCCCCAGTACTTGTATGAGTCTGGTATTGGGCGCCAGGGCATCATTGCCATCACTCAACCTCGGAGAGTTGCTGCTATTTCACTGGCAGGAAGGGTGGCGGAAGAGAAGAGGACTCAACTTGGCAAACTGGTAATGTGATTAGTTGTAATACTTTAATACTCTATTAATTTCTTTACTGCAATATTATTTAAATACTCTTTTTTTCAGGTGGGTTACACTGTCCGCTTTGAAGATATTACATCATTTGAGACAAAGATAAGATTTATGACTGATGGCATGCTACTTCGTGAAGCCATTGGCGACCCCTTGCTACTGCGCTACACAGTAGTGATTTTAGATGAGGCTCACGAGCGCACAGTGCACACTGATGTGCTGTTTGGTGTCGTCAAGACTGCTCAGAGACGGCGCAAAGAGTTGAACAAGATTCCCCTGAAGGTATAAAAAGAGACTCTCTGGCTTTATGGTAATGAGTATGTAAATATGTGAGGCACGTATGTCTGTGTATCCCAGGTCTTAGTGATGTCAGCTACAATGGATGTGGATTTATTTTCTGAATACTTTAACAAGTCTCCTGTGCTGTACCTGGAGGGAAGGCAACATCCCATTCAGATCTACTACACAAAACAACCCCAGTCAGACTATCTACAGGCTGCACTGGTCACCATCTTCCAGATACATCAGGTAGTACCGTGTGATGTTAGAAACCTGTTAAATACTTTAGATTCTGCAAAGCAGTGCATGTTCTTCCCACAAAGTCTCAATGATTGCCAAAAAATGCAAAAAGCCAGTCTTTTTACACAAAAACATAAAGCTGTGTTATTTATTTGCAGGAAGCACTGCCATCCCAAGATATTTTGGTTTTTATGACAGGCCAAGAAGAAATTGAGGCACTTGCAAGAACATGCAGGGACATTGCCAAGCACCTTCCTGACAGCTGTGGTCCTATGGTTGTTATCCCACTTTATGCATCGCTGCCCCCAGTGCAGCAGCTCCGGGTTTTCCAGCCTGTTCCCAAGGTAAAGACACTCGCCATGATCTGACCCAGTGTAGACAGATACTCCACTTTCTTTTACAAACTACTTGATACAAAGTATATCCACATTTGTGCCATGTTTTCAGGGAAGTAGGAAGGTTATTCTCTCCACAAACATTGCTGAGACATCGGTTACAATCTCTGGCATCAAATATGTAGTAGACACTGGCATGGTGAAGGCAAAACGCTTCAATCCTGGTAAGCCCGTTTTTGAATGCACTCGACATTGTAAGATGCATCTTTTTGAAGCATGTATTTTCACATTTTTGTGTGTTCTCAGAGAGTGGTCTGGAAGTGTTGGCTGTGCAGCGCATTTCTAAAGCTCAGGCGTGGCAGCGGGCAGGGCGGGCCGGCAGAGAGGACGCTGGCTCCTGCTACCGCCTTTACACTGAGGATGAGTTTGATAATCTCATCCCTATGACGGTGCCTGAGATCCAAAGGTAGAATAGTGTATTGTTTATTTTGCATTTTTAAGGTTGACACTTTGTTTCTTGCACAAAACTGCAATATTTCTACCACATAAAATCAGCCACTGTTAAGCAGTTTGATGCATTCTGCTCACTGCGAACGAAAAGTCTGCTCATTCTCTTTCTGTGTGTACTGCAGGTGTAACTTGGCCGGGGTAATGCTACAGCTTATGGCGTTGGGGATTCCAAATGTGAAGAACTTTGATTTCATGTCCAAACCCTCTCCAGGTAAAATGTTGTGGAGGAATCAATGCATTATATTTTAGCAGAGCTATCTTAAAGGTTATTGCATCACCAGGAATGATCTACTGTATGTTATTTATTTAATAACTTCTCTGTGGTAAAGTCATCTTCTGAGTGTGTTTTTTCTGTGTAGAGGCTGTTTGTTCTGCATTGGAGCATTTGGAGCTGTTGGGGGCAGTAGAGAAGAAGGATGGGCAATTTGTCCTCACTGCTCTGGGGAAGAAAATGGCCAGTTTTCCTCTAGAGCCAAGATATGCAAAAGTAACTAACCCAGATCATCTTTTTGTTTTCTCCTGTTCCAATCTTTCTATGTCTAATGGTTTTGTAGCCTTTATCAAACAATCAAGTTGGTGTGAGGTGTGAATTTGGCAACATTTAAATTAACTTACTTAATTTACTTTAAAAATATAAATGTCCTTATTGTGAAGCACGTTTTAAACTTCAAAGGACAACCACCTCAGTGAAGCGGTGAGCATTATTCTCACTAACATCAGCGGACAGACATTACTGTCTTAATTTTACTTTATCTACATCTGAAACAATTTTTATAATGTAAATTTTACGCCAATAAAAAAATTGCTAATGGCACAAGAGCTCGTGGCAATTCTACATAACTTGCTTTCTGGAGCTGGACATCCATATAGTACACATGTTACTTGTAGCCTGACAATTTTTACATAATATATCTTCTCTTTCAGACCATCCTACTCTCTCCAGAGTACTCCTGTTCAGAGGAGGTCATCATCATTGTGTCTTTACTGTCAGTGGACACTGTGCTGTACAACCCTCCTGCTCGGCGGGATGAGGTCTTGGCTGCTCGGAAGAAGTTCACCTCTAGTGAAGGAGACCACATGACTTTACTCAGTATTTATAGGGCCTTCAAGAAAGTCAGTGGCAACAAGGTGTGTAAAGGTGTTGAAATCTCACAAAAACACTGTAAAAGGAGTTATTGAGTACATGTTTTCTATTAGGACTGGTGTCGGGAGAACTTTGTCAACAGCAGAAACATGAGTCTAGTAAAGGATGTCCAAGCCCAGCTCAAAGAAATCTGCCTTAAGGTAAACCAAATATTCATTATTTAAACTTTTTTATGTTTCCAAGATATTAATTTGTGTTTTGTTCGGAAATGTTTAGCAAAATTTGAAGTTGGTGTCCTGTGGAGCAGACACGGAAAGTGTTCGCCGATGTCTTGCACGTGGCATGTTTGTCAACGCAGCGGAGCTTCAGCCAGATGGGACCTATTTAGCTTTGGATACCCATCAGCCTGTTGCTATCCACCCTTCTTCAGTCCTATTCCAGGCAAAGCCAGCCTATGTTGTCTTCAATGAACTCTTGCACACGTCCCGCTGCTATATGAGGGACCTGTGTTTGGTGGATGCTGACTGGCTTTTGGATGCAGCACCAGAATACTTCGGACGTAAACTCCATCTGTCTAAAAGTTAACCATCAATGACACAAGGACAAGCAAAGTAAAGCTGGAATATCCAACTGAATAAAGAGACGCTGGTTTGATATAACTACGGTATTATTAGTAGAGCTGTCATTATTCGCTGATTATTTTTCCAAAATACTACCTCCAAGTGGTTGGAATCTGAAATGTGTGACTGCAGCAGTCCTAACACCTTTCCATAAAATATTTACATTTTTCTCTGCCTGTTGTCAAGCGACAGCTTTTTGTTCTTCAAAATATCCCGCGTATGGTCTTGTGTAAAGCTGTAATATTTGAATCCCTTTTTAGTAAGTTTCATATCAAGTAGTAAAAGACTTGCATCCAAAATGGCTCAAGTTGCATGCTGGATCCAAAATATGTCAATGTTACACAGACGCACGCACACAAACACACACTGCTCCTAAAAATCCCTACCAACAATTTGATAGTCTAAATTTCAGAATCAGAATAGGGTTTATTGCCATTTGTCAATGAACAAAATTCACAAACTAACACTGTCTTTTCCTCTAAATGCTCAATAAGTCATTAGTCTTAAGACGTTGCTTGCCTTTTTCTCTAGCTTACTTACTGTACATTACAGATTATTGGAGTTCTGCACTGATGAAACATTGGTGTATTCTTATGGATGCAATGCATGATAATTGTAGTTGATCTGATTATTAAGGTCTTTCCCTCTTGATGGAATGTACTCAGGATTGTATAATATGAGGTAAAACACATTTCTATTTTTTAAAATACCAAAAACAAAATTGTGGCGATTGTACAGCATTACCAAATGTGATCTGAATGTTCTTAAGAGATTTGTGGTTATTTTCCCCCCCTTTGTATATGTTTAATTCACTGACAAAATCCTGAAATTTGCATGAATCGTGCCAAAATGTGAGCCATTGAGTGAACATTTTATATTTTGGGGCACAAGTTGTTGCATTTTTCACAAAGCCTACAGATCGTTTAATAGTGACGATCATAAACCAATTAAATGCACCAAATGCGTAACTTGCTGTAATACATGTTTTATTTCTGATTATTTATTCTGCTACTTTATGAAGACATGCCTCCCAAAAATGCAGGTCCCCATGAGTAAGATCCTTAAATATTAGAACTACAACATGGTTTAAAGTTAACATAGGGATTTATTTAGATTAAAGTTGGGATTTAGAGAGGCAAGTACTACAGTAGTAATTAGTTATGGTTAGCATCTGTAGGAAATAAATGTGTCACATCTATAAAGATCCACAGGGGGGCGCATCTGTTTTTGACAATTCATAAAAATCAAATCTTTTGGCATATTTTTAAATATATATATATATATTTGCGGTATAGAGTCTGCAATACATATTTCGAAATGAAAGTAGAAAGAAAAATATATTTCTTTGAGTTTGAATCCGTACCATAGTGTAGTCGTACTGTCTTCGCTTAACTGAAGTGTTTCCGGTGCAGAGGTCACATGCGACAGGTCACCTCCACACGTGTGCTTTCTGTAACGCCGGAGCAGCAACGGGGAGTAGGACTTCTAGGCTTTTGGTATTGATTGTTGTTTTTGTAGTTAGTCCTTTTGTAAAGACATGCTCAAGTCTGTTGTCCGTGCGGCGGTCGGGGCGGCTGTCCGTTTGTCCGGTGCCACAGCCTCGTCCTCCGTACTAGCTGCGCCTCTCCGCTGCACCATGTTGTGCGCCCCCAGCTCGGCCACAGCTCGTCCCTTCACCCGGTCTCTGTGGATGCTCAGTAACAGTGGAGCCTCGTCTGGTTACAGGCCCAAACTGTTCAGCTCTAAAGTCATTACTCACTCAGTTTCATGTGGATGTGGTGGACTGCACACAGAAGGTAAATCTCATGCTCAGACTTTGCTAGCACAGCGTGTTTAACCCTCAATGTTGCGTGTGTCATCAGCCTTTGCTCGCGTGTGCTGTTTAAACATGTCAAAAGTCTATTATATGTTCGTTATTATAAAGTTACCTGGCGCTCTTGTATTACCTTGTGCTTTTTATAACTTTATAGCTAGACAAAAGTAGCCTCTGCCTTGGTTATCAGTTCACCTTGAGGTAATCCTGTTTCCTCGTCGCTTCAAGTATCAATGACGGGAGTTCATGATTTTCTTAATTTTGACTTTATTTTGTGGATATAACAACTGGTGTATTTTTTAATAATACACCATTTAGTTTTACCTCAGTCAAGCAGCAATGTATAAAGAAAAATATTCAGAACATTTCAACAAGTAGAGCAGATGTGTAAACCACTAGTAGGAGAGTAGCTTTGGCCCAGTGTACATTACAACATGGTTCCTTGGTAAGTTATCGAATTCTCTGGCGTGATGTAATGATTTACAATCAGGACTAGACATATAAACTTAAACATTTGAGCAATATCTTCAATATAATTGTCTTTACAGCGTTTAAAGAAAAAATAATGTTATTGGCACTTGGTAATTAAAATTTGAGTGCTAATGTATGCTAGCCCAGAGCTTACAGTTTTGTAATTCACAGCGTATGTATTTTCTTTTTGTATGTAGGTGACAAAGCTTTTGGTGATTTCCTTACTGATGAAATCAAAGAGGAGAAGAAGATTCAAAAGACTAAATCCCTTCCAAAGATGTCTGGGGGATGGGAGCTGGAGATGAATGGCACAGAAGCTAAACTTGTCAGATTTGTTTCTGGGGACAAGTAAGACTGAAAGAAGACATTCTTATAACAAGGCATGACTTGGCATACTATTAACCCCTGTGTGTTTTCCAGAGTCACTGTCACGTTCAATATTAATAATAGCGTCCCCCCCAACTTTGGAGAAGAATCTGAACAGGGGCAACAGAAACCTGCTGAAGAAGAGGTAAAAAAAAAACAACCCTCTGCATTAAAACTGATTCAATTCAAATTAGATTTAAAAGTGCACAGTGTAACCTTTCAACAATAGGGTCCACCACCTGCTTGTCTCCATAGAGATGTTTTTGCTTTGCTTAGGATCTTCCACAATAGTTCATGAAACGTATATCTTTATTCATTCAGTTTTTATTTGTGGACAAACTCTTACTGTGAGCGTAGTTAAGGTACGCTCTATTGAAATTGGTCCTCAACCTGTCAGGAGCAGTGCAGTGCTCGGGGACCCATCTGCAGATCTTGAGCATGGCTTGGTCAGGTGGAGGATTTTTACCCATGATGCATGTTTTTGGGTTGATGCTACCGTTGCCTCCACATAACAGATCTTGCCTGTAATTTGGTCTGGTTGTGTCATCTACTTGTCCCCACGCAGATAAGTAATGTTTACTTCCACTGTTCAACATTTTCGGCAAACCAATAATATCTCGATGGCGACATGCAGTTAATGGAACTATCAGAAAGGTTACATAGTGCACCTTTTAATGCCAAGAACAGACAACTTGTTTATTTGTATTCAAATCTTCTACCAATGACTTTTTTTCTTTTTTTAGCCAGAAATTGTTTCAACCCCAAACTTTGTTGTTGAAGTTGTCAAACAAGGTTCCAAGCATTCACTGGTGTTTGACTGCAATTTTCCCGAAGACGAGGTAATATTTAGTTAAATGTTTCTCTAAAATAATGCCATTGTAACGCAGTGTTTTTGAGTGTGTATACTGCTCAAACTGAATTTAAATGTTGATTTCTCCAGATAAGTCATGGTGAAGGAGAAGAGGAGAGTGATATATTTGCCATTCGTGAGGCCAGTTTTCAGCCTGAAGGGGACGCAGACTGGAAGGAAACAAGTTACACACTTAACACAGACTCTCTGGATTGGGTAGGTCTCATTTTGTATCACCTTAAATGATTTGTTTTGTTGTCCCACGTTTAAAATACCCTCCTTGTTGTTTTAGGCTCTTTACGACCACCTAATGGACTTCCTTGCAGACCGCGGAATTGACAACACATTTGCTGATGAGCTGATGGAGTTGAGCACTGCCATGGAGCACCAAGAGTACATCAAGTTTCTAGAAAGCCTTCAGAACTTTGTTAAATGTAACTAATTGTTTAAGCCAGATGTTGTTAATGTCCATGACTTGCAGTGCAAAATGTGCTGCCGCACTATATACTCGGACTGAACTCTGACGTGTGCTGCGATTTGAACATGTTCAATGACAAAGTTACACAAAACATTTAATTTATAGCGCAAATATTACAGTTATGGTCCAAGTTTGTTAAAGATTGAATATTGTATCAGTTCGACAGTGTCTTCAACCTTCTTCTGATAGATTACAGGCTGTGGTGTCATTACATATAATACTTAATGTATTGTACAATAAAACTTTAATATTTGGTATATTTAATTCACATTTTTCTTAACATAAAATTAAGTCTTTATGGCTTGTAATACTCCAGAAAATGGATATGTATTTTAAATGGTTTATTGCTGCAGTAATTAACGATTTTCCTTTGAAAAACAACGCCAATTGCTTGTCAATGATCGCGTCCTATTAATAATTACCACGCTCGTGCTTCCGTCAGGACTTTAGCTCCAGGGACGTTGACTTAGGCCCAGATCAGATCAGGCTCTTGCACCGTCACAACACCAGAGCCGCGCGGGGTTCTTTTTAGGGTTCTCGTTTTGGGTCATTCTCTCTTTAATCTAAAGAACTTGTAAAAACGGGTTTATGGCATTGCGAAAGACAATGGTGAGTAAGGGCCACGTCGCGCCCCTGGACTCCTCGGACTCGGACTCTTCAGAGGACAGAGGGGCCGAGCGCACCGTGTGGTCCGGGCCCTCCGCCGCGTGTTGGCCCCGCTCCCAGGTCATCCACAGCGGACACTTCATGGTGTCGTCCCCGCACAATGACTCGGCTGTGAGCAGGAGGCGGAGCACGGAGCCGTACGACTTTGACACGGTGAAGGGAAGATGGTGCCAGACCTACCACTACGGGCCCCTCAGATCCGCCAGCTTCAACATAGACCCCACTCTCACGCGGCTCTTCGAGTGCATGTCCTTGGCCTACAGGTGAGAACACATGGAAGCATTGAAGCAGGCCTGACAGAAGTGTGAAGGAGCTGATGCTTTTATTACTTAGATTACTAAACCAAGGCGGTTTTCTTTAGTTATAAAAAAGAAAGTTATTGAGTGTAACTTTTGGTTACAATATTGTCTTGCTTTGCTGGCTTCAATCTCTTGCTCAGTAAACTGGACTTTGACACGTTTTGAGCTGTAGCATATGTTTAATGGAAAAAAGTTGGATTTTTATTCTGAAATTACTATCACCTCTGCCAACAAATAAACACAGATAAACACCTTGACTAGATTAAACTCCCCTTATTTTCTCTCAGCACAGGATATTTATTTGTCTTTTTTAACTAACTTGGTGAAATTCAAAAAGCAAGCCTAGACTTAATGTTTGGTCTGCAGATTATACTTAACTTGTTCTTAACATTGATCTGCTTTTGTGCTCATGTTATAACCTCTTATGACAAACCACCTCACAAAAGTCTTCCTCTGGTTTTAAACATTCTTGAATAACACAATATTTGACAGTGATGTGTGAATGGGACTAAGCATAGACATCCTCACACTCACCACTAGTGATAAGCAGGTGACCCTAATGGGGCTTTAGCTGGAGATATTAAATTTATGCAACAAAACAATCCTTAGTTAGCTCTCTTCTGTTTCTTCAGGCCATTAACTGACCTCATGTTAGTTAAGTGATTCTGTTTTTTCCCTAAATGGACCATGTGGACTGTTTTGAAAGCTAGAGACGTGCACAAATGCTGCCCTGTTAAAAGCATGTTCAAAAACACCCTCCTGGCTCCATAGCAACTCTCTGAGCACCTCACATTAGGAAGCTTTTCTCACTACTCACTCTGCGGCGCTGACACAGTGCAAACACTAGGATGGTTTAGCATTAGTTAAAGATGAAGATGAGGTCTTTGATAATGCACATATGCCACTATCTGAGTTACAGACTTGTGATCGTCATCATGAATGTTTATAATACATTTGAATTATAATGTACTTTTGTTTTAAGTGGGAAGATTGTGTCTCCGAAATGGAAGTCCTTTAAGGGTTTACGGTTGCTGTGGAGGGACAAGATTCGACTGAACAATGCCATTTGGCGAGCCTGGTTTATTCAGTGTAAGTTGTGACAGACACAGTTCTGACCTCATGAAAAAGACTTCTCCATCTCAATTGTTTTTTTGGTTAAATAAAGGTTAAATACAAAAAGAAAACAAATGTTGTATTACTATTTCAATAACATGTATTCATTATTATATATTACACATTAGTATTACTGTATTGTAGGATAGGTTTTGTATCTCCCTAACACAAAATTAGGCTTAACATATTTGATGAACCCTATATCCAAAGTCCTCTGGGTCTTTCAGTTAGTCTCATTTTAATTTGAAACATTTGTCTGTACTGTCTGCTTTATGTTTTGTTAGGTTTGTTTTTTTACACCTATTGGTTACTTGCATCACATTTTCTTTTTAAATGAGAAAGTTACAGTTTGTTTACCTGTCACAATAGATGTGGAGAAGAGGAAGAACCCAGTGTGTGGCTTTGTCAGTCCACTGGAAGGATCAGAGGCTGACGCACATCGCAAACCTGAAGTGGGTAACCTGCATCGCTGCATTTAAAGTGTAGTTATTAGTCACTAACACACTTTATAATAGGCGATCGTCCTAGAGGGCAGCTACTGGAAGCGCCGCATCGAGGTGGTCATTAAAGAGTACCACAAGTGGCGGATTTATTATAAGAAGAGGGTAACTAACTAATGCACATCAAATATTGTGTGTTTTGTCCATGCAATGGAAATGCGCACATTTATTATCTCTGTCATTGCAGCTTCAGAAAAAGAAGAATGATATTTTCTCAATGTTTCAAGAGGTATGACACTCAAAACTATTATACACAAAATACATTAAAAATGTACACTACTGTAAATGATCCAAGTAAAGGTGCAGAAATGTAAGTCAGTGTGTTGATCCCTGACCCCATAACATCATTTACAAACTCAAACATATTGGTTAATCAAAAGGGCTAATTATAGCACAAGGTTTGATTTCCCCATTCAATAATATAGTAAAAAAACAAACAGCAAAACTATTTGCGTCATCGTGTAACATGTGTAAGCAATTGACACATATTGATTACAAAGCAGTGACTATACTTGTAATGTCTGCTCAGGCTGTACATGTGTATTCAAGTAGAGTGGATTGAAAGTTAATGCCCTTTAATCAAATTTGACCTATTTCCCTAAAGCGCTTTGTGAAGTCGAGGAGCAGTGAGTGTGACAGGGACGTCACTGTGGCACAAAGACTGTAAAAAGGAGAGAGAGTTTAGAGAAAGCACCTCATTCATGTGGAGGGATAGACTGCTGTGTGAAACGTGAAACGTGCCCTTAAAATTACAGTCACGCCTTTGTTTTTATCTCTGCGTGTGATGCTTCACATTGGGTTTCCCTGAACATAGTCCTGTGGACATTCTGAATTAGTACATTTAAATGTGTGTTTATTATCTGTTAAGCATGGCACTCTTTGACTATATTTATAGGTTGTTATTGTTTATCTTTATGTTGCAATCCCTAAAATTTGACCAGACTGGTCAAAGATCACATGGTCAAGTTAATATGTCTATAAAGGCACAACAATTTATCTTGGCATTCACTCAATATAGTAACCTCATAAAGCACCAATAAAAGGATTCCATTTGTTTTTCTCCAAGAGAAGTATATAAGCAAACTGTAAGAATTTGTTTTTGGTACACCTACTGAAGATTTATTTTAGTTTACAAGATTGTTTTTGTCTTTGCATTGTAAAGAACTTGGAAATAGAGAGGGAGATTCTCATGAGTGGAACTAAATCCAATCGGAAGTTCTCTCTTGTATGCTGTTTTTACTTGGCAACATGATTTTTCTGAGCCTGAGGTCTTCCCATTTGCCTACACGTGATTGTGACAGCTAGAATTAGGTCAGGGACAATAGCCTTCTGCCTTTATTGAAATGGTGAGACATCAAAATAAAGAAATGAACAAAGGCAACATAATGACATCCTCTAAGGGCCTAGTGTTTTGGAACAATACACCAAAAGTGCTTTTTCATCACAGAGTAGAGCATCACATAGACATGTTGTATGTGCACACAACAATCTCACCTCATTTTATCTGCACACAGCACATATTCTCCTTTAAAGCTGACAATCTGAGAAATAAACAAATTACAAGAAGGGATGTCGTGTACTCAGACGTGATCAAAACAGTTTATGGCTTCGCCCGGGTTTCCTATAAATTCTACCTTAGAGAGATAGGTCTGGCAGTGAAGTCAGGCAGACGAGGCAAAGCATCTGAGAGGGAAAGACGCTGGTGGAGTTTCAGATGCTGTGAGTCTGACAAACTCTTTTTTAATTATTTGAGTATTTAGTCCACACACTTTTTAATTAACTTAGCACCAGCTCTAAATGTATGTAGAACCCTCTAATGGGCCAACTGGACATTGACTGTTGATAGCAGGGTCAGATCTGCCAGGGCAAACTGGAGAAATGGAACTACCCGATGCACCAGGAGCCTGAGGCGGCCCCAGCGGAAGCCCACATGTTCGACCTGGACTGTCTTCTGTCTGACATCTCGGATACACTCTTCACCATGACACAGAAGCCCTGCCCCTGGACCAGTGACCGACACAGCAGTGAGCCTCATAAATGTCTTATATGTGTATTATGAACCAGAAAGAAGTAGGACCGCATTCTGAAATATACAATTGCCTTTTTTGTGTGCAAATAGTAAACTTCCCCATTGTAATGTATGACATGTTTTCCACTCCCTCAGCGTACACGAGCAATGCTGATATCATCCAGCCTGGACTAACGCCTCTGCAACCTAATTTGGATGATTTCATGGATATACCAGGTACTGACCACTCTGAGACTTTAAAATGTATTGTTTGTTGTATTTTGGCATGCATTTTGAAGAAGGACCATCACTTTATTTATAATCAACATGGAGTTTATTATATAGTGAAAATATTGTATGTAGAGACAAGTATGCGATTATTATTGTTTACCAGATGTGGTTAGAGATTGTACTCAAGTAGAAGTACAAAGAACAGAATTACCCAATTAAAAGTAAAGAAATATTCACTCAAGTGAGAGTAACTTTCTGGTCGTAATGTTACATTTATTTGAAGGACAAAATAGGTATTTTCAAAGGACAAACATGAGGAAAACAGGAGCGGTGCACTTGTAGATGATCTCTCATTAAGAAGAGTAACCAAAACTTTTATTCAAGTTAGAGTACATTGAAAACTATGTTATTCAAACAGAAGTGATAGGATTATCTTATTAGCTGTGGCTTTCTTGAAAATATAACTCTCAAATCTCCCTCAAGTGTTGTCATTGGCTGTGCGTTAGAGACATGGTTAAGTGGCGGTCAAGTTTCCTGTCCAGGGGCACAAAGGCTTTGAATGTTTTGGCTCTTCATTGTAGAAAAAGGTTCAGTTGTTTCATCTGGACTCTGTTTAGAAAAAGCTTGACGTTTCGACTCTCATCCAAGAGTCATTGTCAAGAAGCAAATTAAGCCCGGGAACTCAGATATTTATACTATTCTGTGGTAAGTCCAGCCCGTTTTGGCTCTCCGTTATTTGAGTGCAGCTGCCCTGCAACATTATGGCCACAAGTCGGCACCCTCTGTGACCTCCTGACAACCAGCTCCCCTGAATGTGTGTGTAAGTGTGTGAATGTGTGTGAATGTGTGTGAATGTGTGTGAATATGTGTGTGAATATGTGTGAATATGTGTGTGAATATGTGTGTAAGTGTGTGAATGTGTGTGAATATGTGTGTGAATATGTGTGTAAGTGTGTGAATGTGTGTGAATATGTGTGTAAGTATGTGAATGTGTGTGAATGTGTGTGAATATGTGTGTAAGTGTGTGAATGTGTGTGTAAGTGTGTGTAAGTGTGTGAATGTGTGTGAATATGTGTGTGAATATGTGTGTAAGTGTGTGAATATGTGTGTAAGTGTGTGTGAATGTGTGTGAATGTGTGTGAATATGTGTGTGAATATGTGTGTAAGTGTGTGAATGTGTGTGTAAGTGTGTGTAAGTGTGTGAATGTGTGTGAATGTGTGTGAATATGTGTGTGAATATGTGTGTAAGTGTGTGAATGTGTGTGTAAGTGTGTGTGAATGTGTGTGAATATGTGTGTGAATATGTGTGTAAGTGTGTGAATGTGTGTGAATATGTGTGTAAGTATGTGAATGTGTGTGAATGTGTGTGAATATGTGTGTAAGTGTGTGAATGTGTGTGTAAGTGTGTGTAAGTGTGTGAATGTGTGTGAATGTGTGTGAATATGTGTGTAAGTGTGTGAATGTGTGTGTAAGTGTGTGTAAGTGTGTGAATGTGTGTGAATATGTGTGTGAATATGTGTGTAAGTGTGTGAATGTGTGTGTAAGTGTGTGTGAATGTGTGTGAATATGTGTGTGAATATGTGTGTAAGTGTGTGAATGTGTGTGTAAGTGTGTGTGAATGTGTGTGAATGTGTGTGTAAGTGTGTCTGAATGTGTGTGTAAGTGTGTGTGAATGTGTGTGAATATGTGTGTGTAAGTGTGTGAATGTGTGTGTAAGGGTGTCTGAATGTGTGTGAATATGTGTGTGTAAGTGTGTGAATGTGTGTGTAAGTGTGTGTGAATGTGTGTGTGAATATGTGTGTAAGTGTGTGAATGTGTGTGTAAGTGTGTGTGAATGTGTGTGAATATGTGTGTGTAAGTGTGTGAATGTGTGTGTAAGGGTGTCTGAATGTGTGTGTAAGTGTGTGTGAATGTGTGTGAATATGTGTGTAAGTGTGTGAATGTGTGTGTAAGTGTGTCTGAATGTGTGTGTAAGTGTGTGTGAATGTGTGTGAATATGTGTGTGTAAGTGTGTGAATGTGTGTGTAAGGGTGTCTGAATGTGTGTGTAAGTGTGTGTGAATGTGTGTGAATATGTGTGTAAGTGTGTGAATGTGTGTGTAAGGGTGTCTGAATGTGTGTGAATATGTGTGTGTAAGTGTGTGAATATGTGTGTGTAAGTGTGTGAATGTGTGTGTAAGTGTGTCTGAATGTGTGTGTAAGTGTGTGTGAATGTGTGTGAATATGTGTGTGTAAGTGTGTGAATATGTGTGTGTAAGTGTGTGAATGTGTGTGTAAGTCTGTCTGAATGTGTGTGTAAGTGTGTGTGAATGTGTGTGAATATGTGTGTGTAAGTGTGTGAATGTGTGTGTAAGGGTGTCTGAATGTGTGTGTAAGTGTGTGTGAATATGTGTGTAAGTGTGTGAATGTGTGTGTAAGGGTGTCTGAATGTGTGTGAATATGTGTGTGTAAGTGTGTGAATGTGTGTGTAAGTGTGTGTGAATGTGTGTGTGAATATGTGTGTAAGTGTGTGAATGTGTGTGTAAGTGTGTCTGAATGTGTGTGTAAGTGTGTGTGAATGTGTGTGAATATGTGTGTGTAAGTGTGTGAATGTGTGTGTAAGGGTGTCTGAATGTGTGTGTAAGTGTGTCTGAATGTGTGTGTAAGTGTGTGTGAATGTGTGTGAATATGTGTGTGTAAGTGTGTGAATGTGTGTGTAAGGGTGTCTGAATGTGTGTGTAAGTGTGTGTGAATGTGTGTGAATATGTGTGTGTAAGTGTGTGAATGTGTGTGTAAGGGTGTCTGAATGTGTGTGTAAGTGTGTGTGAATGTGTGTGAATATGTGTGTAAGTGTGCTGGATCTGGCAGGAGTCGGCTGTCTGCTTGTCTTTTGTTCTCAAGGTTCAGAGAGCTGCTGAAGGTCTTTCATGGAAGGACAGCCATGGGTTTAATTCATGCAGTGACTTTTCTTTGGAAATGTAGATCAGCAGGGACAAGGCAATTGCTTTTCTGTTTAAGAGACTTAAACTGATTGTGGATTTTGTAGACGGCCCACAAATACTTGCAAAAGAAAATCCAAGCAAGATTTGAAATCCGTTTTTCCTTTGTGTATAGCTAGTTTCAATAATGTCAGCTTCACAAAGAGTCCAGCCATTTGTTTATATTCCAAAGGGTCAGAAACAGCTTCAGTTTGAATTGAGGATCATTTTAGTCAGGTGTTTCTAGGAAAAATATCCCCTCTTAATAAGGGGCCAGGTAGCTTTAGCTTTTTATTGTTTCTTTTGATCAATGTATTGATTCATCTTCCTTTCTGTTGCATTTTGAGCTGGCTTTTATTCCTGTCTGCATGTTTTCTCAGACATCTTTATTAACTACCGGGGTCAGTCCTCTCAACAGACAAGTTTCACTGACTGTGGCTATTTTGAGAGCTCGTCCAGCGCTGCTTTTTCTCCGGTGGTAACAAGCTCTCATCTCCTTATTGACACTCAGCTGCCTCAGGTACTGCTCAAGCTTTAACAACGCTCCCTTTGGATTTGATACTGCTGAATCCTCAGGGCTTAAACAACAAACTGTGCACTTCTTTTTCAGCCCAGTCTTTCATCTGACAGTATACCCCAACCTTCTTCCTCCAATTCTCGTCCAGAACAGACCAGGTCAAGCCAGGATTGTAGCGAATACCCGATGTCTAGTATTGTATCAGGAGCTATGCCCTACGTGCTGCAGACCTACCCTGATCCATCGGTTTCAGTAGCATTGACCACCGCAATAGAAGAGCCCTCTACAACTAGTATTCCCTTCCTTTATCCTCTATCATGTCACAAGTTTGGCTATTATTCCCCGAGCAGCGTGACCTCCACTGTCATCACCCACACCGGATCTTCGATGGGGTCTCCAGGTCTGGTGCTCCAGCCTCATACTTATTCACACACAGGGGATGCGTATGCCCAAAGTGCCTGCCACTCTCTGGGTTATCCAGCTGGTGCGTCTGACCCTCTCCATGCTGCGCTGCCCTCTGTCACGGCGCCACACTGCTTCTCTGTGCCCGAGCAGGCGGCCGTCTCCGGGGGCAGAGGCAAACATAAGCAGAAGACAGGAGGAGCAAGTACTGTGGCTCTACCTGCATCCGCTGGACCCCTCTCTGCAGCCAATAGTCCAACTAGCTGCTTGGCCGAACTGTTGTCCTCTGGCACCCGAGAACGTGAGTCAGATTAAAGGAACGTAAACGGTTTCTGAAAGGGCTAGAAAAATGTGCAATAATTATGTCTTAACACAGATCTGGTTTCCAAACTCACAATAAGTCAAAACACTTGGCAGTAAGAGTTTTCTGTTTCATCAGCTACTTCGCCAAATAATCTCTACCTATTTTATCTACACGTGAAACTTACTTATAATGCCAATTCTGCCTTTTTGAAGGACACATTTTATGATTACATAATTTATACATAAAGGCTTTTCATACATTGTAGTTGTTCTAAAACAACTGTATAGATGCTTACCATAATTTTGATCAGGATTTTAATTGGTTGTGTAAATGTTTTAGGGAAACCCTCTCTAGGATTTAATTCCACAACCAAAGGTCAGAGGGCATCACCTTCCAGCTCAACAGTGAGTAATTTAAGTGATGAATCTTTACATATAGAAATTGGTTGTAATAACGCTCACTATTTCACTACATTTTCTGTTGCATATTTTACAGCTGCAACATGAAGGGGCGTGGCACACAGGGATCCCAGTGCTGACCACTCTCCACAGCCAGAGTGCCCCTTTGGGCCAGAGCATAGCCCACGTCGGGACGTCCCAAGGGACCACAGTGCCCACCCTCCTCACCCACAGCACTCACACCAGCACCACTCTGCTCATCCCCAAGACTGAGAAATTGTCCCCTGTGCACGTCTATGGGACTGACCAGAATTGCCTGACAGGTTTGATTCATTCTTACTGCCAGTCATTTATTTTTAAATAATAATAATGATAATATTAATATATTGTGATTTTGGTGAAAATAACTAGCGTTACATAAACAATATGTTAATAATTTTTTTTTGAAGAATTCTATATACATATGCAAGAACTGTCAAAATTATTCCATTTTAAACGTTCTTTTCTTCATGCAGATACAACATCACCGCCAAATCCTTTAGACAAATTGTCAAACCCTGAATCTCCACAGCCTGCATTACCAGGACCTGGAAAACTGGATTCAAGTAAGGTATGCAGAGTTTTACTTTCCCCATGTAGTCTGCCTTTCAGCAGTGTTTGGGAACCACTGGTCTAAACTGGACTGTTTCAGCACACGGAGAGCAGACGGATCACACACATCTCTGCAGAACAGAAGAGGCGTTTCAACATTCGACTGGGATTTGACACTTTACATAACCTTGTGACCACGCTCAGCTCTCAGCCAAGCATAAAGGTACCGTCTCAAGATATGCAGCTGCATCATACTGCAGAAGCCTTTGGGATAAAAGTCTATATGCTAAATATTCAATTATTTGCATAATTAAATAATTTGAATTAATGAGGAATAGTAAGATGCGTTTTAATTGACATATTATACATCACACCTTTGGGTATTATATCATTATGTCTAATTTAATGATGTTTAGCAGTTAGATTTTGCTAACTCATGTCCCTCTGGCACAGATCAGCAAAGCCACCACCCTTCAGAAAACTGCAGAGTACATCAGTAAGATGCAGCAGGAAAGAGCTCAGCTGCATGAAGCGGCTCAAAGACTCAGAGAGGAGATACAGCTTCTCAACTCTGCCATCAAGTCAGCCTTTATCCCTTTGGTTAATGATTGGTCACAAAAAGGATGTATTTTCCTTGTTAACTTTGTATTTGATTGCATTTGCAGTACTTGCCAGCTGCAGCTCCCTGCCACCGGTGTGCCCATCACACGACAGCGATTTGATCACATGAGACAGAAGTTTAGAGAGTATGTCCAGGTACAGACCCTGCAAAACTGGAAGTTCTGGATAGTATCCTTTTCGTGAAATTCTACCTAACTGAAGTGTAAAGTATCTGAACAACATGGACCTGTGTAGATAAATAGTATTTTATGTGGTTGCTTTTTGCATGAATTCAATGAAACTTATTTTTTGTCATCAGACTCTGACTGATGTGTCTAAAAGTTCAAACCAAAGGATTCAAAACATTTACTGATTCCAAATGTAATTGTTGTAGGAAGTTTGGAAGCATGCAAATATAGACCATACTACTTTTCTGCAATAACCACTCCACTGTTATCTGCAGTGAGATAAGAAGATTTAATCAAGTTTTATCTTTTGGTGTGTAAAAAATACCCTAAAGCCTGTTTCATGAATATTCAGGTCTTCTTTGTCCTTCTTTTGGCTATGTGCATCCATATATATATATTAAATTTAGAAATACAAATGCTTCTGTGTTTAACTGTTTAAAGGCAGTTTAGATATATCAGTTATTCACAGCAAATGTATATGCAATTCGAGAGCTTCTGTTTTCCTTGTGAATAATATGCACACATTTATTGTTCTTAACTTTGCCTCAGTTCAGTATCATTATTGAGCCTCTTTTTGAGTCCTACAATGGCATGGTTTCCACTGCCAGTGTTGAAGACCTGTGTTCCTCCACTCTGTCATGGTTGGATCAGCACTGTTCTCTTCCTGCCCTCAGACCCAGTAAGAACATCTTTATTTGACAACATTACTGTTAGAATGTCGGTTATTACTTATTTTCATTTCTTAGTGGTTCTAAGTTCTCTTCGTCTCCTGAGCACGACCACAGCGATCCTCACAGACCCCAGCCTCCTCCCGGAGCAGGCCACGCTCGCGGTCACACAGGGCACCGCCGCAGTTGCTCTGGACAACTCCTTACAACTTGCCACCCGGGACAATTTACACCCCATGTAATGTACATAGTGCCCACATTTGAGCCTTACATTTGTTTAAAAATAAGCTGCTAAATGAATGTGTTTACTCCACTAAATAATGAGAAGTTAAGTGTTTTATTTCTATCTAAGGTTTTACTTATTTTTATGTGTATTCGTTGTGTTTGAAGGTAATTTTCAGCTAAAAATATTAAAATATTTTCTGACTTTGATTTGTTATTCATGATCCTCCTTCTTAACATAAACAATTCAATTAAATATATAGTAGATTCATGATATTTAGTTTTATTTAAACATTTTTAGTCATGTGAATTAGGACAGTATATATTAATCAATGTGAGAGCAGCAGCTTCAACATAAATAAAGCACAATAGCTATATATTTCACCTGTTGTCCAGCTGGTAAAAACATTAAACATTCAGTTTGACAACAACAGACACATGACATCACATGATGAGTATTTACAGTAAAAACAGTCAGAAGCTGAAAGCATTTTTTAAAATAAGACTGAAGATAATAAGACTTGCAATGTAATCCTAAACGTGCACGTAATCTCTATCAGTAGCTCGACATCCGGACATTCCAAAACCACAAACATTAAATACACGAATTACTCTAGCACAAGGTGTCGCTGTCCAAGTCCTGACCGCGCTGCTGCAGGTGCACTCCGGCCCGACAGAGGGCGCTGTTCCGTGACCAGGGCTGAGGGCGCAGCTCAGGCTTTTTGTTCCAGAGCTGTTCAGTGCGCTGTCCACTTCAGCACCACAAGCCGAGCAGAGGCAGCAGCTAACAAGCCTGAAGACAAGCGACACACAGCTCAGCATCAGCACCAGTCCCGACCCCGCTCCTCAGCACGAAAGAGCCCCAGAACAAGCCCCAAAAGACGCCTGCGTGAGAGAGCCGCTTCTCCAAAGGTAAGACTTTTGGCAGAAGCTGAAATAGTCCAGTTAAAAGCTGTGCATCTGCGAAGAATAAGCTCATCTTTCCTTCCTGGTTCATTAATACTGTATGGCCAGATTAAGGCGGTGTTTACGGTGGCCTCTTGTTCTGTTTTTAGCCTCATCTCTAGACACTGTTGTTTATCTGCGCGGAAAGACAAACTGTAACCGAGTGTTTGAGAAACACGTTTAACGAAGCCTCGCTTTGCAGATGGTTCGCTTCAGTAAAGCTAACGTAACACTGGCCAGCTGGTGTTTCTGTCAGTGCTCTGTCCTTGTGAGTGATATCAGATATCAGCCGCACGTTCAGGCTTTCTCCCCCTTTGTCAGATAATCCAAGGGCTGCTTTGTTGTGTTGTTAACGCGCAGTTCAAATATATTAGGAGCTCTTTACGCACGCGTTTGTGTTGCTTACTAAGCCATCTCCACTGATTTTACCACTGACGAAAAGTTGATATTTTATCCACATCTGCATCCTTTGTTATAAATACAGTTGGATATAGTGTTACACCACCGGTAACTAGTATATTATAATAATGTTAATCCTAATGCAGAAAGTTCAATAGTTCTGTGAGATATAACAATGAGATATTTACAAATATATATATATTTTATATTATTCACTTAAGGAAAAGGGGGAACAATGCATATCAAATCAAATCAAATCAAATCAATTTATTTTTGTAAGGCCCAAAATCACAACAACAGTTGCCTCTGAGGGCCACAGGGAGAAATGAATCAACAATGTCTGTGGTGGCGATGAAGTCAGACAATGTCTGTGGTGGCGAGGGACGATGTCCCAGGGTCCTCTGTCCTTAGACTCTCCTTCTCGGCCAGGAAAAACTACAAAAAAAACCTCTTTGGGAAAAAAGCGTAGAAACCTGGAGGAGTTCCAGTGAAGGAGAGATCCGACTCTCACAGACGGACAGACGGACACGAGGAGACTGGAGCTGGACCCACTCTTCAGGCAGAAGAGGGACCGTCTGAGTCGAGCTGGACCCACTCTTCAGGCAGAAGAGGGACCGTCTGAGTCGAGCTGGACCCACTCTTCAGGCAGATGAGGGACCGTCTGAGTCGAGCTGGACCCACTCTTCAGGCAGATGAGGGACCGTCTGAGTCGAGCTGGACCCACTCTTCAGGCAGATGAGGGACCGTCGGAGGCGAGCTGGACCCACTCCTCAGGCAGATGAGGGACCGTCCACACAGGGCAGGGACCACTTCACCAGGGGAGGGGCATCTGGGTCCACAGGTCCTCAGAAGTGAGAGAAAGAAAAGAAGGCGGTGAACAGTTTGCAAGTGGAATCAAAAAATAAATATTGTTTGATAGCATAAGTAGTCAGAAGAAGAGGATAGTGCTCAAGCTGTCATACTTCCCCCAGCATAGTTACTCCTAGGGCAGCGTAGCTGAGGGTTTATCTTTATGTTCCTAACTACTCTGACCATAAGCGATTTCGAAGAGGAACGTTTTAAGCCTGGACTTAAATGAAGAGACTGTGTCAGCATATTTAACATGGGTCGGGAGCTGATTCCATAACACAGGAGCTTGGTAGCTAAACGCTCTACCTCCTACAGTACTTTTAGAGACTCTTGGCACCACCAGAAGGCCGGCATTCTGAGAGCGAAGAGCTCTGTTTGGATGATATGGTTCTATAGCATCTTTGAGGTAGGATGGGGCCATGTCATTTATGGCTTTGTAGGTCAAGAGTAGAATTTTGAATTTGATTCTAGACTCGACGGGGAGCCAGTGAAGAGACTTCAGCACCGGCGTAATGTGCTCTCTTCTTTTTGTTCCTGTTAGTAATCTTGCTGCTGCATTTTGAACCAGTTGAAAGCTTTTTATGGAGCTTTTAGGACACGCTGCAAGCAGGGAGTTACAGTAGTCTAATCTAGTCGTTACAAATGCATGGATAAGTTTTTCGGCATCACTTTTAGGCAGGATTCTTCTGATTTTGGCGATGTTGCGCAAATGGAAATAGGCTGTTTTACAAGCTTGATTTATATGAGCTTTAAATGAGAGCTCCTGGTCAAATAAGACTCCAAGGTTTCTTACAGTAGAACTGGAGGCTACACTGACATTGTCCAGTGTGACTATCTGCTCAGATAGAGCGTCTCGTAGATGCTTAGGGCCAAGCACAATGACCTCAGTTTTTTCAGGGTTAAGAAGCAGGTAGTTTAGTGTCATCCAGGTTTTTATCTCCTTCACACAAGTACTAAGTCTGTCTACTTGATCGCTCTGATCAGGTTTCATTGATAAATACAGCTGAGTGTCATCTGCATAGCAGTGGAAGTTAATGCCATGCTTTCTGATAATGTTGCCTAATGGTAGCATATAAAGAGTAAACAGAATTGGACCGAGTACCGAACCCTGTGGCACACCGTAAATTACTTTAGAGCTTGGTGAGGAGCTCTGGTTTACATTAACAAATTGGAACCTATCAGATAGATAGGATTTAAACCAGCTGAGGGCTGTTCCTCCAACACCTACATCACATTCTAACCTCTGCAGTAGAATGTTGTGGTCAATGGTGTCAAACGCTGCGCTGAGGTCCAACAGAACCAGGATTGAGACCAGTCCATCCTCAGCGGCTAATAACAAATCATTTGTGACTTTAACTAGTGCAGTTTCAGTGCTGTGGTGGGCTCTGAACCCTGACTGGAAAACTTAAAATAAGTTATTGTCCTGCAAGTGGCGACAAAGCTGTTTTACTACAACTTTTTCAAGGATTTTAGAGACGAAGGGAAGATTTGAAATAGGTCTGTAGTTTACCAATAGGTCGGGATCTAGATTAGGCTTTTTCAGAAGAGGTTTAATGACTGCATGTTTGAAGGACTGTGGAACATAGCCACTTTCGAGTGAAGTATTTATTATATTAAGAATAGGGTCTATAATTAGGGGAAGAATGTCTTTGAGGAGTCTGCTTGGAATGGGGTCTAGGACACAAGTTGAGCTTTTAGAGGACATAATGGCTGAAGTTATCTCTGCTTGATCAACAGCTGTGAACCTTTCTAGGTTTACAGGTGGATTTATATGGGACGTTAGATTTACAGCTTGGGCTAGTTCAGGGCTAATAGCGGGGGTAATTTCATCTAATTTATCTCTGATTGTTTTTATTTTATTATTAAAAAATAGGAGGAAATCATCAGAGCTGAGTGTAGCTGGGATTGAGGGCTCTACTGCACTGTGACAGTTTGTTAGCCTAGCTACAGTGCTGAAAAGGAATTTAGTGTTACTTTTGTTGACTTCTATTAGATTTGAATAATATCTGGTTTGGGCCTTACGCAGAGCCTGCTTATAGGACAGCAGGCAGCTTTTCCATGCTTTTAGGGATTCTTCGGCGTGAGAGCGACAAAATAATCCCTCTAACTTTCTAACTCTTTGTTTATGTGAACGCAGTTCTTGGTTGTACCATGGGGAGGCGCGCTTTGGCCTAATGACCTTCTGTTTTAACGGCGCGACAACGTCAAGAGCAGACTTCAGAGAATTCATGGTCAAGTCGACACATTGATCACTTAAACTGGGACTAAAACTGTTCTCAGCAGGATCACATGACATGTCACTGAATATTGGCTCTATTATTTCTTTGAATTTTGAGATAGATTTTTCAGATATTGTCCTTTTCATTATAACTTTATTTTGTGGGACTGGATGATCTTTAAGAATAAACTGAAAGGTAATTAGGAAATGATCTGACAATATAGGGGTTTGAGGGAGGACAATGAGGTCACTAATCTCTGTTCCATACGTTAGGACAAGATCCAGAGTGTTCTTGTGAGTGTGAGTCGGTTTATTTACATTCTGAGTGAAACCAATGCTGTCTAACAAGGCGCTGAAGGCATTACTGAGCGCGTCATCACTCATGTTCACGTGGATATTAAAGTCTCCAACTATAACTATTTTATCCCAGGCTAACACTAAGTTTGATATAAAGTCAGAAAACTCTGTTAAAAACTCTGAGTAGGGACCAGGAGGTCGGTAGATAACTATGAACAAAACTCTTTTTTGGTTTTTCATATTTGGACATGTGATTGACAGCATAAGGCTTTCAAATGAGTGAAATGCATTGTTAGTTTTAGGGCTCATGAGTAGGCTTGAGTGTGAGATCACTGCCACACCACCACCTCGGCCTGTGCTCCTGGCAGTCTGAAAGTTAACATGGGTGGGTGGGGTGGACTCATTTAGTCTGACGTAGTCGTCTTGTTGAAGCCACGTTTCAGTTAGAGCTAGAAGATCTATGTTATAGTCACTAATTAATTCATTAACTAAGAGCGATTTGGAGGAAATTGCTCTAATGTTTAGCAGTCCACATTTTACGTGTTTATTCATTTGTGTATTTGTGTCATTTGTGATTGTTATTTTCCTTAAGTTATTTGGTCTGACGCCTGAAATATTTTTTCTGAGATGTGACTTTTTGGCATTATTTGTACGAGGGACACACACAGTCTCTATCTGTCTTGAATCTGAACACTTCACATGTAACAGAACGGGCGAGAGTTCAGCGACAGAGGAGCGTCTTAAACTGCTGCTCTGCGCCCGGGGCTCATGAACATTCAAACACATATGGCACATGAACATTCAAACACATATGGCAGAGCATAGCCTTAGGCTAATGTCCATCTGCAGACCCCCGGCAGGTAAAAACACACACTATTTACACAGACTGCACAGCTGGACAGAAACATAAAGGATTCATCATGTTAATAGAAGCATTCAACAATAAATAACCCAGGGAGTGACAGAACAATTAGAACACAAGTCATCTATATAGTACATCGATTCTCATTGCACCAATTCCCATAGTAACTAATGTGTCACTGTAAACTATAAGTGCCATCTATTTATTTATATGACATTATTTAACTTTTTTATTCATTTTATCATTTTCATTTTATTACCTTTCTGATCCAAATTGAGTAATTAATTATATCTATATCTTTAATTTTTAATATACTATGATTTCTGTTTCCCCCAAGATTGGATTTTTGTTTTATTATCTTTTCCCCCACTGCTGTTCATGCCGACAAACCAAATCATGTGTTTTCTCTCCAGCGGACCTTATCTCAGGCTCCACATGAATCAGTAATCAGTTCATGACATGCGGCTGAAGGAAAAAGAGAGATTCTGCAGGAGCGCGTGTGTGCGATGGCCAGTGACAGCGCTGTGCCGACTTGAGCCAGGTCCAAGGAAAATACTCCAGAAAGACAGTCTTCCATTTTGTCCCTCATGTAGAGGAGACAGAGCCAGGTGAGGTAATAGGCTGATAGAGGGATTAGTGTGCATTAGACTGGAGTGGTGCAGGTATATCTTGTCTCTTGCTCTACAAATGCCCATCCTCAACATTTTAAACATACAATTGCTCAGTACGTGTTCATCATTGCAGTACATTAAAATAAAGTTCAATTCAGTTTTCATTATTTGAAGAGAAATGTGTCCCAAGTGTTTTGAAAATGTCTAAATTGACACTATTGGGTTTTTGTTATAAATGTATTAAACGTATTCACAAATTGTTATTTTCACATATTTCATATATTGATTCATTACGCTCAATATTACGGTGCATTATTTGATGTGGGGTTTGATTCCGGCAGGTTTCCTTTGCAGCATTTTGTGGTTGACTGGTCAGAATCAGCCTGTTCATTTAGTGTGTGTTCATACAAATTGGGACAAAACTAGGGCTAGACCCAAAAACTAAACCTACAGGGGGCCACAACAGGACCAGACCAGGGCTAAGGATCAGGACTAAAATGTGCTCAAGTGTGGATGCACCCTTTTTTTTGACACATTTTCACTATTTGAAATGGTCCGATATTCTTCACCAGTATTATTACCAGCGTATTCCATTTGCATTGTGCAGCTCAATCTAAAATACTGTTGGCCCTTTGCTTCATTCTCCTTCCCTTGCATCCCTCTCACTCACATCTAATCCTCAAGGACACACAACGGACGGATCGACAAAGCGGTGACAGCGAAAGTCGAGCTTGATGTGGGACAAAATAGTCATTCCTCCTTGTGATGTGGTCCAATATTGTTCATTTTATACTGTAAAGCCAAGCGCCGGCAAGACTCACCAGGGCGCTCAGGCTAATTCAGAGAAAGCCATGCCAGCCCCACTCAACAAGAGACAAGAAAGAGAGAGTGTGAGTCTCCGTGAAGGTGAACTTTAGCAGTTTGGCACGGGACTCTGAGCTGCATGCTAACTCTGCAGGTGGTAATCCCTTTATGTTTTATTAAAAAGTTTTGTCAGCGAGTCTGCAACGCTGTCTGCAAGTCAGATTCACGTGGGGGAGCTTCAGGTCGATGGTTATGATTTTACTGCTGCGTCATTGGAGACCAGGGAGAGTGTGTGACAAGCCTTTATTTGAGTTTGGATCTTTTTTTCAGACAGACGCTTGAAAAAGAGATGTCCCCTTAAGAGTGAGCGGCTTTTAAAAGGAATCCTGGGATGTTTGGGGAAAGAGAAATGCCGAATCTCAGTTGCCGGAGTTATCATGTTCTCGGGGTGATGGAGTTTTGCTGTCGCAGATTTTGAAATGTCAGTCACTTGTTATTTTAGTGTTCCTCTTGCAAAAGTTTAAGACCTTGTTATGAATGGTTGTAATTCTCTGTTTGCTCCATGGCTCAGCCTCTTTGTAGTTGTGATTTGTCTGCAAAGTATCGCAAAGAGATTAGAGAGATTTTAAGGGAACGATGTTAAAATTATACAACACACTATTATTACACAGATTGAGAATATGCATTTTACACTGTTTAAAGATAATTTTAACTCTTCGATTATCTTTTGCACTTCTTTCTATCCTCATTGTTTACCCCGATGATTGATGGCTATGATGATAACGACTAGCTAAACGATCCCTCTCAGATGCACAAACAAAGCAAACAAGTCTGTCATTACAGAAATCAACAAGAAAACGCTGCAGCTTCCTCGATTTCTTGCTCTCAAACAAACCACATCTGTAGATTCAGCAGCTGTGCTTTTATGGCACATCTTAATTAAATGTTGATGAAGTAAACAACCGAAATTGCCAATCAGAAAGAGAGCGTACAAGGTTATTCCGAGACAAAAATAAACTTAGCCATTAGGGTAATTCTCTGCTGTTCTTGCATTTGATTGATTTCAATGCAGGCTTGGGACTGCTTCAAATACATTTAGAAAACACTAAAGGCTGCAGTATTAATATGACATTTTAATTTGAATAGTGATACAATTAATCCCAATTTAGATTTTTTTGGGGGGCAAGTCAAAATCAAATTCAATTCAAAATAAATAGATAATTACTCAACTTAGTAAATACATACTTTTAAATAAATAACACACATACATATAAACAATAAATAAAACATTGCGGGCCAAATATTTAATTTGCACTAGTGGGGTATTTGTTTCGATTACAAGGTAGAATATTGAAAATCTGTGACTCTAATTATTGTGTGTTTTGTGTTTTATTGTTGTAGAAATCTATTTTCTTTGCATTATGGCTCAAAAGGGTTTACTATTCTCGCAATATTTTCTGTATCAATAAATCGCACTTCAAAAAATTTGATTGGCTCACCAGTCTGTATGCTAATGAATGCACTAAATTGTCATACACATTGTCAATGCAACCATATTAATAGATCAGTCGAGATTTCTGGTCAGCCGAAGTTCTAGATTACTAGCGGCCGCCCGTGAAGCAGCAAAAACAGCGGGAAAGAAAGACAAAATGTAGTTGGTGAAAAGCGTCCGACCTGTGGTGCATCAAGATCGATATGCAGTGTGCTCGACAATGGCAAAGGTCCTTGAGCAGCTCGTGTGATCTATGTGCTGTTGTTGCAGGTCTAGCCCACTTCTGAAGACTAATGCAGGGTCCACTTCCACATTTAGGACACCTGAACGCACCGCTCTCAGCCTCCTCTGCATTTATTTTAAATCAGGTAATAGACAATTTCCTAGTTTGTAAATAAAAACACTTGAATTTGAACATAATGTGATTTCACTGGAGAAACTGGGATTGACCTCAGAATATCACAAAATATGAAAAATGCAAGTGGTTATGGCAAATGAAAAGACTCATTTGAGTTATATCAGAGCCTGGTTTAAAGACATTTACAGTTGTATTTTGCATTATTTGTATATTTAAGGGGAGATTGTAATAGTTCCTTTTTTTTTTAAAGAAGGCAATGCTTGATTTGATGAATTTACTGAGCAAATACTTAAACAAATGTTGACTTCTCAATAGTTTTTCATTTTTTTCTGCAGGTATATTACATCCTTTACCACAAGTTATACCTTCTAGAGAAAGGTTAGAAAATAGTTCATAATAATTTCTCCATTTTGTAATAAAAAAGCAAACTAACTGACATTTCTTGCCCAAAAATTCAAAATGTTTGCCATTTTTGTTATAAAGACTTAAATCCATTTGTATTTTGATCTGAAATTAGTTAATCATTGAACATGTGTTATGGTTTACTTAATTTTGCCTCCATTCTTGAATTTTGCACATTCAAAAATAGATAAAATCCCCTTTAACTGTCAAAAGGCAGTTGTTTAGACCTGGTTTATGGTTCATATTTCTGTAATCATTCCCTTATTTTTGCTTTACATCAGACAAAAACTAG